>NW_021940208.1:33554626-33888998 GCF_001715985.3 Manacus vitellinus
GTCACAGCGGCGGGTGAATTAAAGCTTCGCGGTATATCTGCCACCTTGTGCCTGTAGTTAAAAGCGCATTTATAAGAGCCCGGGCTTGCAGGAGTTCTTTGCCTTTTAAAATTCCTGATAGCAGATTCTGAGTTTTGATTCATCGTTTTGCACAGCTTCTAGAATTCTTTCATATTAATGAAATGCCTGTTTTAAAAAAAGGTTTCTAATAATAGAAAAGTGAAAAATACTACAAAGAGACAGATTCATAGACAACCCAAGACTATTTAGAAATTACTTGAGTAAATTTGTGATACCTTCTTTTAAAATAGTCTTTTAAGTTATTCTTCGGTGGTGGACCAACATTATGGCATGTGATATTGTTGTCTGTATGGAAAACTTGAATTTGGAATTTGAATTTTGCAAGTGTGGGTAAGGTCAACCACACTTACATTTAAGTATTCTTTCCAAGAAATAATTTAGCTTGGATAGGGGGACATCAGTGGACATCTACACCCAGTTCTACAAAACTGGATTATTGTAATTTGTGAGATACTTTGTATTCAATTATTTACATTCTTGTGTAATACTGCCAAAAGCTATTTAGTTAAATAAGTCTGTACAGAATTCTGGATTTGGACACTGCTGCACGAGGTAGTAATTTTAGTACTTAGATATCTAGCAACTTGAGTGACATTAATACCATTTCTCTACCCTTATGAGGCATTCATCCTGGATTTCAGCAAATTGATGTCTTATTTCTTAGCCTCAAAGGAAGATATTTCAGTACAAAAAGTTGAGTCCCAGGACCAAGGATCCCATAGTTTCAAAAATATAGTGTTGGTATCTCTTTTTGTCAGGGATTACAGTATACAGGGTGGAATGACTGGAAGTGCCCAGGTATAATGGTCTACTGTCAAGTCCTGAGCTCTGTTTTAAAACAAACAAGTAAGTTTAAAAAAACCAACAATCACCAAACAACCAAAATCAAATGACCCAGAACATGCAGCTTGAAGTAGCATCAGGGCTATCTGCCTGCATGGTCATGAAGAGTTTAAATTATTAATCTAAATTATTAACTTATTGCTGTATTTCCAAATTTACTACAGCAAAATGAAGTTTTACAGAACCAACATCCAGTAGAAATCTTCACATTTATTGACTTCAAGGGAGAAAGATTTTCCAAACTCCCTTTTGCAGAGTTTGCCGCTCAAACTACGTGTATGTGCATATATTGTGTGGAGAGAGAATTAGTTAGAAAGGGTAATAAAGCACTTACAAATAGCATCTAGCTTTTTTAATTGTTGTTCTAGCGGAAGAAAAAAAACAAAAATATCAAATGAAAAGTGCTCTTTTTTCCCAGTTTTTAGTACTCCTAGACTGTGAAGTATAGCAAGTAAGCGCCTACCTTCAAAATATTTTCTCTTTAATGATGGTATGTCTTGAACTATGTTTGTAACATAGAAATCTCTTCAATATTTGTTGTGATGTTTATGAAGAGACCATATGTGAGACATCTCTTTTCAATCAGTAAAGAGAGTTAGAGAAATATGGTGGATGAAAGAATAGCTTTTGAAATACCTGTGTTGAAAGTGAATGGCGAAGGGCATTCCAGCAGTTAATTTTTTGAGCTATTTAGCTGCTTTCTGAAAAAAAAATTAAAAAGTATTAAAGGGAGGACATTGACCCATCCCTAATACAGAAATTTCTTATTTTCAGCAGACACAGAGTTTGGTTCTTTGACCTCTGTTGTCTCAGTCATGAAGTCGTAAATTTCCGTGTAAAAACAGCAGAAGTCCTCTTTGCTTTTAGCGGTTGCTGTCTTTTCAAACAAGTCAGTGACCTCTTGTGCCACAGTCCAAGTACAAAGTGCAAGACTTGCTTTATTTCTTCTTCATTTTCACAGCACAACATAAGATACAAAAGTTTGTTTCAGTCCAAATATCTGTTGCCTTGCAGGCAGAGATGTTCATGAAAAGTCCAAACCCACTAAATCTTGCATCCGCAGATTTATTTCCTATTGCCTTGCAGTGGGAAGAAATTTAACTGGTTTCTGTCAGGATAAGGTTTCATTCCTTAATTACTGAAACTCTTACACAGTCTGTTCCCAAAATTGGTTTTGATTGATGCTGGGATGAATAGAGGGCTAGTTTGTACATTTCATGTACCTGCAGTAAATGTGACCACATGACCTAGCCAACGTTCACTCCAAAACCCAATCCAAAATCACTCTCCATGTTTTTAAAGTTCTTAGACTTTTGTTGTAGTACCTTAAAATATTTCTTTTGCTGCTGCTCCAGTAATTGTCTTTACCTGCCTGACACTGGTGCCCTGCCCACCCTTCATGTCTCTAGTGCTATTTTTATTTCAGCTTTGGCTCTTTGAAAACCTACTTTTCGAGTCAACTTTCTTCAAGCTCCTTCCCACTTTAGAAGCAATGTGTTTTTCTTTACATTTTTTTTCTCCTCTGCCTTTTGATCATTCTCACTCTTTTTGTTTCAAAGCCAAAATACAACTTCTTCATCTCCTATTAACAAAGGGGAAAGACTTGGTAATTTACTAGGTTAAGTTATTCCGTCAAGCTTCCTTACTTATGGTTTATGTCTTGTGTTTTGACTCTGAAGTTTATTCATTGTGATTATGGAATTTATAACATTATTTTTAAATGTACACTGACACACGTGCATGTTCTATGATGTTTAATGAGGGCAACAAAAAAGACACTATAAGCAACACAGCTGTTTTCAAAAAATATTTAAAGACCTGAAGACCTAGGGTCTCTCTCAGATTTCCCTTGAATAAAACTGGTGAGTGGTTGGAAATCTTGTTGATAGGAGCTGGCCAAATACTGTCACCACTGACCAAGATGGTTTATTCTCAACATGCAATCCAGAATAGGTACATGTTTTTGTGTTATGTATTGTGTTACGCTATATTTATGCAAATTATAATTATATCTGGAATTATGTATCAACAAGGAATTATTGGTAAGACATTTATTACTTATAGATAAATGCTTAATAGCTGGTGGAGATTAGCACAGTCAAATCTTCCATGTTTATACATTTGTCTGAAGTGCCTATTTATTTATTTTATTCTTTTAAACCTTAAACTCTGTAAATAGTATTTATATTGCCATGTTTTCATTACTGATCACTGAAAATTAGTACAGTCAAATGTCTATTAGTGTTTAATAATGATAGTTTATTAATGAACTGAGTAGGGAAATATTCCTGACACCACTTTATTTGAAAAATTAGACAGAATGGAGACTACTTAGTGAATGAGAGATCAAAGTTATTTAACTCCTCCTGTCCCACAAATGCCATATAAATACATATCTTCTTGTTAGGATATGTGCAACATTGTTTTGTTGTTTGTTTTGGTTTTTTTTTTCTGGTAACACATGGCTGTTATAAAAAAAAATTGCAACAGAGATTTATTTCCCTTCCTGCCTCTCCTTGTTCTAATGCTTTCAGAAAGTGTTAGAATTCAGTTCAGAAAGGACAAATTATGGCCTAACAGTACAGTTGTGTCTTGTGCATTTCGACAATTGCAATACAGGCATTTTATTAGTGTAACCTGGGGAAAACATTAATGGCTGAAAGAGCTGGGGTCACTTGGTGCTAGAGTTAAGGTCACTCTGCTGATGGTGCAATGTTTTTGAGTGAATAGAAAGTGAGAGAGAATAAAATTCTAGTTTTCATAAGGTGGTTTATGAGTTCACATGTTTGATTTCTGTATTAAGGTCTCTGGGTTTAAAAGGTAGGAGTTCAAATTCATTTCATTCTAGCACCAATGTTAGAGGAGATTGAGGTGAAACTTTTCGGAATAGTCCATTCCTCTACTGACTATGACTCTGTATCTTTGACTGGTAGTGGCGGTGTCCTGACTATTAAGATTTTAGAGTTACACCCTTAAATAAGCAAAGGAAGCCTTGTACATAAAAGTGATACTTTTTAATGAGTTTAACAGAAATTACTATGAAAAAAATAGAAAAGCCTTTGACCACATAACCCTATCTTATCTGTTGGTCTGCCAAAGAAATAGACAAGAATATTTGCCCAAAATTAATTTTCTTATGATAAGTCTATGAAGTAATTTGCGAGAGAAGTTGGGCAGTTCCTGTAGAGTGAAACCTTGCATGCTGAAATTTTATTCACAAGATGATCTCCCTCCATCATGGGTTATGATGGTTAATCGTTTTCTGTATATTTCATGTTTACCTTAACGATCTGTAGTGAGGAGACACTGTGTTGTACCAAGTACTCACATTGTGTTAAAGTAGTTCATTCAAAGAGTCAATCCATTTTTCTCTGGAGGAGTGATCTCAGTGGTCAAGAGGCTTTTCTAACATGAGCATGATATTGTTCTTCTCAAAAAAATTGCAGCAGTGTCTAGATATATGTTACTATCTTTGTCATGTTTTGAATGTCTGCTGACCTTATGGAAGGACATATATTTGTCTATGGGTGAATTAATTGATGAAAACAGTGCACTAATAATGCACCTGACAGAGGATTATATTTAGTAATAATATTTAGAATTATTTTATCTGAGCCAAGATGTTGATTTGTGCCTATTAATAGAACTCTTTTTTATCAACTAAATATTTCTTATACACACCTATACTATAAACATGACATACTGCACATTTTATATAGTACACAGTGATGTTCCACAACAAAGACTGTTAAACTAGGTCCAGAACTTCAGTTAAACAAGCTGTCATATATCCCCAAACTGAATGCTTTTAATAATTCAGGGTGCTATGGTATGTGTCCTAAAATGAAACAAAATTCTTTTGAAGAATGATCCTGCCATCTCTGCATTGACCTTGTATAACTATTAAAATTACATATCAAAGGCTGCAGAAACTGAGGTTTAATCACTTAAGATTTCCCTCACTGTAATTTTTTCTTTCCCGCTTTATAAGAGAAATTTTACCTAATCTTTGCAGCTTCAGTTGTCATAACAAAACCACCCCACACAGGCAGTTTCATCATGTTATAATTCAAACAGTGTCACTGCCAAATACACATTTTCCTGTGACTGTAAACTACTCGCCTTTATGTTACACAGCCACAGACTAGAATGTAAATGAGAACTAAGCCTTAAGATTGTGAAGTGGACAAGCACCAGCATCCCTCCTCCCTTTTCATGTTCAGGTAGTGATGTCAACCACTTACTATGTTTCCTTTCTCCATAGAGATTTCCATAAGTTAGCCAGTGTTAACTTTGCTCCTATTTTACACACAACTGGTGTAAATACACAGACGTATTAACCTGTTGGGTCTGATACTGGGACTTCCACTCAAACAAACATCTGATTATCTTCAGTGAGTTTTGCCAAGGTAAGAATCACAGTCAGCTTAAAATATGATAGATGAGGATTTTATTTGTATGCACGTCATATGGATGTAGGTGTCTGTTCATCTGCATAACTATTAAAATTAAGCATTTTTGTAGCATTGCAGATTGATTTCCAAGCATTCCTGTAAGCTTGTTTCAAACGAATTCTCCAGAATTTTATTCATTTTCAAGTGAATGATCAATTATCAATTATCATACTATGAAATAGGAACTATTCTGGAGCAATAGCTATAAAACCTCTGGATCAAACTGATTTTACCCTGCTAGTATTGCAGGTGTTCATCACAGATAAAACCAGCAGTTAGCAAGTAAGAATCCAAATTTCAGGTTACCTTGCATTTTAGAGGGTAGATCTTCAAAGGTTTGGATAAGAACTTAGTGCTTAACTTCATCTTTCAAGCGAGAGAGACAACTGGAAGTCAGAGAACAGCTAGGATTTGTGTTTGGAGAAGGATACTTGCACCAATGCCAAGGTACTACTCACACCATACACAGGCCATGCAACAGACTGCCCTTAAACAGAACCCCCCAAAAAACCAAAAACTTGAGCAAAGGAGTTTCAAATTTCCCACCTCAATATGTATGTGTGGAATGTGAGAGGTAGAATACTACTGCCTAAGCTAAATGGTTCTTTGATCCATTCCCCTTTTTAACTTAAATTTTGTAATAAAATGAGTTTATAGCATTTTAGTAAAGAGAGAGTCTTTCAAATATACCTTCAATAAACTCATATCAAACCAGTGTTCTTTGTCATTCCTCACTCCTTTGGACATAAAAAGACTGCATTCAGGCCAATTATTTTTGGTGTCTGACTTAGACCTTGCACCTTACTTCCTCCACTGACAGTATGTTAGAGTAGGGTCTATCAGCCCCCATAGAAGGAGATTTGAATCATTTATTGCTGTATTGATATTAGAAATTAAGAAATTTTGACAGCTGTCAGACATACAGCATGCCATGGAGAGACTCCTCTGATAAACAGTGAAGGGAGGTGGGGTTAGAGGCATCTCATCCTGTGAAAGATGTTTGAGAAGTGCTCATGTCCTTCCATTTCTGCTCTGGGAAAGCTTACATTCCTGGCTTAGACTAGGTGCTTGATTCCTAAACTTACAAAATTAAATGGGATAAATGCCACTCCAGGTTATGAGAGATTCAAAAGCTCTGAGCCTACTGCCTCCAGGACTTCTATTTTTAAATGCTCTTCCAGAAGTTCTGCCACTTCGCATGTACTCATATTCCTGAAGAAGCTAAATCTTTTCTTAAGCGTCCTCAGGCTTCCATGTGATGCAGCTCTCTTTAGTGCTCTGATATGGAACGGAATCCAAAGGCAAAAGGTGTTGCAGCATGTTCAAAGGCTGGTGCTGAGACTGTTGAGATTTCTGAGTGGCTTGTTTGCAAGAAAGTAGAAATAGTTGACCATCAGTTTCAAAACATTTTCCACCATTGTGATGTGTCTGTATAACAAAACTCAGAAAACGAAATTAATCCCTGACACGTGCAATGGGAATATATTTGGCCAAACGGGCCCAAAATAGAACAAATAGTATTTTGCTGTAAGAGTTTCTGGACCTGGTTAATGACTGAACATGCAATATGTGCAGCTACCTTACCCATTATAAAATTACTTTTCTTCTAAAAAACCTATTTGCCGTTAACAGCTCAACTAACAAACATACACTCACCAAATAGTGAGGGATGGGGTCAGAGGCCACTATATGACCTACCATAAAATTTACTCTTGCTACAGCATGTAAATCTGCAGCTAAGCAGTTAAATCAAGATCTCCTTCGGGGGCTACACAGCATTGCCGATTGCCTTAGATAGCTAAATAAGTATTTGCAGACAGATAAGCTTAGTATTTAGGCTGCTTCCAGCTATATTCAAGGAAATAAAATTGGCATCTTTATTTGAAAGACTCTCAGCCGGAAGATGAGGTCTATGAGGTTGGTATCCATGCTAGATCCGCAGTTCACAGATGTTTTTGAGATGTGTCACAATCAGGCTGCCTATACTCACTGTATGTCTGTAAACCGTGCTGGCTCCTTTATGGGGGATGTCTGCTAGACATACAGCCTGTGATTACTCTGCACCCAAATGAGCACCTTTGTATCTTTGCACCATTTCCAGACATGGGAGATTTCCCCATTTCTGTTTAAACCCTCAGCCTTCAGTAGAAGCTCACAGGCCTTAAGAAACCACTTTTTTTTTTTCTTTTTTTCAGACTATCTATTCAGAGCCCATTATGGAATAAATTCCACACTGAAGGTCCAAATGAGTGCTAAACACATCATATATGTCCACAGGAGAATTCTCCCTCCTCAGAGTCTCTCATCTGTGGAGTCATTTGAATTAACCAAAATCCTCACAAAGCAAATCATCATTTCTGCATGCAGTATTCCAGGCCATTCATTTACATAACAAACTTAGTCACTGTAATGTGTCATCCTCCATCGTACGTCCAGGTTTAGATTTGCTTTTCTGCCCCTTGCTGTAGACTGATGAGAGATCAGCAATGAACAAAACACAATGTTGCCCTGAGCGGTCATTTTTAGTTCACAACCCATTTAAATGCTGTAGAATGTTTACATTATTTTGTTGAATGAAATATTTTGGACTTGTGGCGGTTAAATTCCTTCTATCACTTTCACTTGTATTTTTCAATTCTGTAACTATCTGAGAATTTTCGTCTTTATCTGTTTTTTCTGTGACTACACCAGGACATCTCAGTCGTGAAGTTTTCAGCTGAGAAGCAAATATGTTTCTTTCTCAAATCTGAAACCAGCCAGTCCAGAATACTGTAAAACAATGGAAGCAAAAGCATATGTATATGATATCTACTGAAAAATCTCCCCTAAAATATGCACAAATAACTGAATCGCTATAGATCTCTACAAAATGTCACTGGTCATAGATCATCCACCATGATTTCATTGTTGTTACTGGTTTTATATAAAAGTGTCCCAGACAGATAGTGAGTAATATGCCATGAAAACTTTGAGTCTTTATGGTCTGTTTATTTAAGGAAGAGGTAAACCAGTTACAAATAAACTAATGATTAAAGCACTTTCTTGGGAAGCACTGGAGGTGGATTTTAGGCTTTTGACAATCAAACTGGACTTAAAAGGTTTCTCCCACTTACCTGAACTGCCAGGCTACAGAACAGTTTTCAAACAGCTTTTGTCCTTCCCAGTAAAGCTAGATTAGCAAAGGGCCTGATGAAAGGAAGGACAAGTTACTGTCCAGTCTAGTGACTGAAGCCTCCACTTCCTTGACCTCAGCCCTAGAAATTAGATAAGACACAGGAAGTAAAAAACAAATACTCCTTGTAGCTTTTAACCATCAATCCCCTTCAAGTGAGCACACTCCCACAGGATAGCCCTGAGTCTGAATGAATGGAAGCATCTCATTACACCTGACTGTGGATGCCTGCCTGCAGTGAAGGTACTTCTGTGCTCATCACTCAAGGCTGCTTTTGTTATTAGTGGAAAGAAAAGGTGCTTTAATTTGCAATTCATCTGGCTTATTTTGGGTATCTACTTTAAGATGAATAATGCTCTGAAAGCATCTCTGTCTCCATTTACTACAAGAAAAGCCTGGGTGAGTAGGTCAGATACAGCACAGGGATGAAAATACACAGACACTTCTAAAAGACCATCCTCTCTGTCCTGAGAATGGAAACGTTGAAGACATGAGACTGAATAACCCTTTATCAGTGCTGAACTATATACAACAGGGAAACTGAAAACACTTACATCAAAGGCTTAATGCTTACATGTCTGTGGTTATTAATGTTTTCTGTCTGCTGCAAAGTGGCAATAATAGCACTTAATCTTTGAAGAGGACAATGTATTAGAAATTCTGAAATGCCCTGAAATTACAGTAGTCAAAGTGCATATTTTTAAAGAGAAGCAAAAATATTTTGGGAGAGTAGCTGATGAAATACAGTGAAAGACTGCATTTCATATTGTTGTTCTTAATTTATTTTTTTTTACAGAAGTCATGACTAGATGCTACACCATATCTGATTTTTTGCCCATTACACACCACAACAGCACAACCACCAATAAACTATGTTCAATATAGAATGGGACAGTCTACTGTACCAACACACATCTTGTAATAAATACTTTTCCAAGATATATACACATGTATATTATGTGTATATATATTTTGAATCAAGTGGAAGCCTTGTTATATTTCACATGAATATTTCACCAGATAAAATGCTCAAAGTTGTCGACGTGAGACAGCCATGGACACTTAAAGTGTTTAAGTTATTTGTAAATTTACAGTAAAATTGCACTGTAACTTTTCTGAATACTTGAAATATAGTTTCTGACAGTGAATTTTTATAGTTTAAATATTATGTACAACATTTACACGAATGTCTCTAAAGGGTCAGATCTTCGTATTAAAAGCGTTTGATTTTTTTAAAATATTATAGCTTCTTCGGTAAGGGCTTTATTTACAAAGAATTGAAGCTTAGAACCTGTGACATAGGTCTTTCCCCATGCCAGGTGACTGTGGATGTGAGATGACCTTAGGACCACCCAGTTTCAAAGTCTGGCAGCAGTTCAAAGTGTGCTTAATTCATTGATATAATGGTGTTCAATCTGACATCAGTTCTTCAGGAAACTTTCCCTATTTCTGAATCAACAGCAAAGGAAACCCAGTGGGTCGTAACTCCTTTGATAGTATTCTGTAGAAAGGTAGCTTGCTGCCAGACATAACTCTGTTGAGAAGATTATAATGTACACCTGCAACTGAAGCTGTAATATTCAGAGGCTGAAGCCTGCAAGTACTATTCAGGAAAGACTATCTACCTCTCCACAATTTTTGGTCCAGCCTTACCTCAGATATTTGAGTTTTCTGCCTCCTTTTGCAAGTCATGGCATCATTTTACCAATAGGACAAGGACAAAATAACGGGAATTCTAATAGTGACAGCTAGAGTTATAGGATATTTTCAATGCTTTATGGGAAAGTAGTAAAAGAAGAAATTATGTACCCCTTGCCAGACTTTTGGGAGCATGGGCTAAAACACAGAATATAGTATCACTGAGGAGTATAGTATCATTGAGGAATATAGTATCATTGATTTATCAGAGAAAAAGGATTAATTACTAATAATAAGCATAGATTAAAAACCTGAAGGAAAAGGTCCTAAATGCAACATTTCCTGTGAAACAATATACCAATATGTAGGGTGTGATGACCTCTACTTAAGTTATTGAAAGGATTATATTCTAAACCTGCAGAAGGAAAAAAAACACTAAACACTAGGGATGAATTAGTAGTTATGAGTAGGAACGATACATATGTATGATGCAAGCATTTATGATACTTCAGGTTATGGGAGTAATATATCACTTAGTCACTGTCAGGACCAGTCAAACAAGAGATATGGTAGCAATGGCTAAGGCCGGCATCTGCAGCAGGCAGTTTGTATAACTTGGGCAGTGTAAATATTTCAGTAGTAACTGAATTTTTTTGTTCCATAAAAGGTATATCCATTATAACATGGAGACTACTGATGGATTTGATGGAATATTAAGCAATAAATAAAACTGGGAGAGGGTGGACCTGTTTACGAAGAGAATATTGCACAAGTCTTAGGGGAGTTAAGAGAGCCTACTACTAAGGGGTCTTTTTATTTTTTTTTGTCTTTTTATCTCTCTTTTATCTTATTCAGGATGTGGTGATAGTTTTGGGCTTGGTTTTTGGTCTACAGAAGAGTTTAGTATCTCCATTTCTATAGTAATAAATGAAGTTTAAGCTTGTAAATATATTTATAGGTTCAGTCTTTGGTCCCCATATTTTCCCAGTGCCTAACCTTGTGAAGAGCCCAGCAGCCTACTTATCAGGAAAGAGTCAGAAAATTGTAGGAAAAAAATAGAACTAAAAAGGATGTCAGGTGGTCAAGTAGTCCACCTTCCTGCCCTAAGGTGGGATTAACTCAACCTAGACCAAATACCTACTTGTCTAATACAACAAAGGAGATTGCCTGGGGAGGCCATGCAATCTCTGCTAGTCAATCATAAATAGAGACAGTGCAGATGAAAACTTCTTACTCTGCCTTGGAGCAACCATGCACACATGGTGCACTCAAGGAAGGACAAGCTAAATCCCAGAAGATCTTTAATGATACAATCTAAAGGCTGAGATCTCAGTTAAACTCTCAGTGATGGAAACAGATCCACCTGACATGGCACAGGAGAGACCGCAGCAATTCAGAAGGCTAAAACATACACTCTTCAAGGCTATTTTTTTCCATAAAAAAACCAAGGCAAAAAGAATTTCTTTTCCATCAGTCATTTTTAAAATAGCCAATCCATCTGAAAATAAGATAGTTAATGGAACATTAGGAGTGGCTTCTTCTATAATGGTCTAGCTCTGTATGTGTGCATGAAGGATCAATGTTGCCCTCTAACTCTCTGTGTTAGTAGCTCTGTTATGACTTGTTTAAAGAGAATGCAGTTTTATTAATGCATATTGCAGCAATGACAACACTCTGCTCAAAGGTATCTCAGTTTACAGCTGTTTTAAATATTTTGCCATTGGTGCAAGGGGCCTTAACTGGACTTTGGAGTAAATGGAATACATTTGTGTTACCACCAGCTGAACTGTTTTGCTGTATTTAATTAATTGCTGTTTCTAGTAATTGTTACATTTTCCCAGTTGCTGCATTTCATACCCACTCTCACTGCTATTTAAACAGGACTTACCAGGCAATAAGCAATGTGGCTTCCTCTTCAGAAGTGTACTCCTTGGGTGGTTCTAAGCAGGTCTCTTGTATTAAGGGCTTTTGCACAGAAAAAACAAACAAAGAGTGGTAAAATACAGTATCTGAAGATGAAAAAGAAATAGAGCACATAAGAAATTAAGCCATTTAAAACATTACTTTTATAAGCAGTAGATATACAGGATCCACTGTACACGTGGAGTTAGATTCATTAGCAAGCAGTTTTCTTACTTTTTCCTTCAAATTCTAAATGTATTTATCTGTATTAGTGTTTCCCACTGAAAAAACAACCCTAGAGATAGAAGAGTAAACAAAGGTTTCCTAATCTTGCTAAGCTTCAGTGCAAATACGTGGTTCCAGGTGTATTCCAGAAGTGCTGTTTAAGGCTTTTAGATGCATATCTTATCAATTCTTGTTAAACTCTTGCATTACATGCCAACTAAACAATGACTTCCTGCTTTTTGATTGGAGGGGTCATACACTTGTCCTGGAGTCCTTCCAGGGCTGTACTGCCTGACTTTCCAGTAAAGCATCCAAAATGTGCCCAATATGTGGCCAAATGGCCATATATGTTCCTAGAAGGTTCTCATAAGCTAGAGCCAGCATGATCAGTAGGGATCAGGAGAGAACTGATTAAACTTCTTTCCTCTTTTCCCTTTCACCCAAAGGCACACACAGGAACATTTCCCACTTTTATTTAGAGCAATAAATTCTGCCCTAACAAGCAGTCAGACAGAGACAATCTAGATTGCTTAAAAAAAAAAAAAAAGAAAGAAAAAATACTGGAAAATAAGCTACTTAGCACTTCACATCTTGATGCCATGTCCCCTCTTCACTAGACTTTTTGGTTAGAGACCTTGAAAGGGTATGATTCAAGTGCCAAAGCATAGGTGTCTAGCACTCCCTTAAGTGCCACATGGTACCGGAGACATCAAACTGGGCTAGTAAATATGACACAGTACCAATGGAAGAGCAGCTACAGCCCCACAGAGCACAGAGGCAAGAGAAAAACCACAAAAGCATCTAAAAAATGATACTGGGCTTGCTTAGGCACCCGAATCCCCCCCGTTCATATGTTTCAGGTCCTCCTTTCCTGTGTCAAGTATAAATCACCTATTAGCAGGTGTGATTCTAAACACACACAGGCCAGAATACTCGGATGGTGATCATTCATTAGCAAAGCTTAGGCCAAGGACTAAACTACACTTCACTACTGTCAGATTCAGTAGTCAGCAACATCAGCTACTCTTACCTGATCTCTCCTGCCTCAGTTTATTAAAAAAACCCAAACCAACACTCTATGGATTCCCCTGATAGTTCCCTTGCTCTTGCCTATGAAATATTCAAACTTCTTTAAACTGGGAGTGAAGGGGGGGGGAACCCAACAGTGGCTAAGAATGGGCAAGGAAACTTATAGAAGACTAAACAGTATTAGTTAACAATTTGAATCATTACAGACCATTTGTATACTCAGATGGTTTCTACCACACTTTTTTACGTTAAAAATTACTATTTTGCTAGCAGAGGGCTCAAAAATATCAGTTACAACGTATAGTTACATTGTACCTGTTTTGAGTGAGGTTCTTTTTTTTTTTTAAATGCAAGGATGACTACAGATATTATAGTTGGTCACTAAGGCTGAAAGTTTGCACTTGCTTTTACATGTGCAGGCCAAGCAAAGATAACAGAGCTTAACTTTGACAGGTAATTTGACAGAGCGAGCATTAGTAACATGGTTTAGTGCTTTACACCAATTCAGCAAAATGGCTTAGGTGTTCCTGCCCACAGTTACTCCTGACTTTTCTTCTCAGAAATTCCTTAATTGCTGAGAATGTACAGTAATTAAAATTTATGGTCTATTTATAGGTACAAGAACAAGTGGAAGGACTGATAACCTTAGCAGCGCTTTTACAGTAAAGTGAAGCTCTGTTCTTTCTCATATGCACACCCCTGTTGGCTTGCAGCCAGCCCTAAGTATATTGATGTTTTCATGTGCATGCACACAAATATCCAGTGACAGTGACAGCAGTGAACCAAGACAGGCTTTCACAGTTTTTCCATTTGGAGAGGGGATGACCCTCAGAAAACCTGATTGTGATCCTGTAGGCATTAAAAAGGCCTTTTTTGCTCTTTCATAGTCTCTAAAATGCTTCATTTATTATTCTCAGGAAATACAGCTTCAGCGCTTGAGAACTTGTTACTTTAGACAAATATATTCCTCTTTTTTATTTTCCAAGTCTTTTAATGTTTGTTAAATGTTTGTAACTTCTTTGAATGTTAATTATGTTATAAAATTCAGAAGTATTAACCCTGGAGCAACCCAATTGACATGCATTTCATTTAATATGAGACATACATATGATGGGTCCATCCAGGAGACAGGCTACTTGTAACATAGGTGCAAGGTCCATCCCTGAGAGAAGAGATGAGACAGGCACACCTACAAGACTGCTGTGGAGCTCAACAGTGAGTTCAGGGGATGGAGGTCCCACATGAGGCAAGACAGAACAAGTCAAACCTTTTGGTGCCTTCAAGCCCCTGAAAGAAGCTGACAGATAACTTTTCAGAAGTTTGCCCAAGAAGCATTGAACTTGCACCGTCCAATACAAGATAGGATGGCAAGAAGTGGAGGAATTTGTCTGGAAGGCCATCAGCTGAGCCAGACTTGCTCTACAAATCCTCCTCTGGTTGCTAAGGGCCCCTGTGGCACCAGAGACACAAAGTCTGTCTCTGTCTTGTTCTTAGCTGAAAAGAAGAGCAAAGTGACTAAAGTAAAAAGAAGTGAGGACTGAGAGGCGAGCGAGTATTGCCTGAAGATGATGAATAAAATAGTAATGTGTAAAGAGCAGAGGTTTCCCTCCTGTCTGAACAAAGGAGGAAATGGAGCAAAATTTGGATGTGTTCAGAAGGCTCTCTAGCAAATGGAGCCTGGAAGTGATTCAGGATTCCTGAGCCTCCTCTACTGTGTGCTTTAAACACTGCTGGCAAAATGTGTCTCTTCTTCTTGATTTATGCAGAAGTTGACAAATGTGTTACTATTAACTAAAGAGTGAAACTCTGATGATGAACCATTATGGATCACCATAATGCTACATAATGGATTTTCTGAAGAGGTCAGTTTCTTTTTCAAAAAAACCCAAGATACTCCATTAACATTCTCTCTCTCCTCCCTTTACTCCTTCTCCTCCTAGGTTAATAGATGAATAAATCTGCAAAGTCAAACATTCACAAATATGTAAATGCTAAGATGAAGGTTACCTCTGCAGGAGAAGAGAAGAAACCTCTGCTGGTATTGCCACCTGCCCACGTACTCAAAGGCAGATAGTTTCCCCTAACCACTGGGAAACAGCTGTGTACAGCCCCTGTGTGATCCCTATGGAAAGCTGCCTTTACTCCCAGAGAACATCCTTGTCAATCTCAGATTCATCCAAGAAAATGAGGGGAAATAAATAGAATGTTTACAGCTTAAATGATCTCTCAGTTTCAGCTCTTTTTCTTCTTTCCTTCCATTTACCTCAGAATTATCCTTAGAAGAATCCAGCAACTCCAAAGCCTACTGCTATGCTCTTTGATAGATGTGCTTCAATACTTAAAATATACTGGTTAAACTCTCCAAGGTCAATTTCTGAAAGTGATGGCAAACAAAACCTCTTCTCTTTCAATTTCTTTATGTCTGTTTTTCTAGTAAATTATGTTAAGCATGTTTTGGCATCAGGTTATACATTTCTGAAAAGAGCAGAGTTAAAGCGCATCATAAGATGGATGGGATCCATAGCTATGTCTGAGGGAGAACCTTTTTGTGAATATACAAACTGGTTTTATAAATGTATGCTACAAATCTTGTCAAGCAGGACTGCAGGTTCAAATAAACTTTCTGGTCTCTGATCTGAAATGGAACGTTTTAGTGTGGCACTGTGTATTATTTATTGGTGACTAAATATTTAACAAAAAAATAAATTGTGAGGCCCTATTTCCTGGGCAGAAGGATGTTACTCCTATCTAAAGTTTCCAAGTCATTGAAGCAAATTTGATTTAGCAGTTTGGTATAACTGCTCCATGGGCAGCCTGATGCTTTCAGTCTAGGCTACAAGCATTTAAGTTAGATGTCTTCTGGGAAAGTACAATAATCTCTGAAAAGATAATGGGAAATGCTGAGCTTCTCAGAAGTGGGAATTAAAACTTTGAGGGGTTGTATCTTTATAATTCAATATAACTATAAACTATTTTTACTGACTACTTTTTTGGACTTCCTTATTTTAATACCAAAATGAAACCATCTGTTCTCAGAAGTTTTTTCCCTGCTCTCACCAACAAATAATTAAATTCCCTGGAAATCTGGAAAAAGGTAATCAGTATTTAGGAAGGAAGTGATTTTATGGTACAGCAAATGCTTCTCTTCATTAGGAATGTTCTTATAAGTAGCAAAATTGAATGCATTAACACATGAAGAGTTTGATTTGTCCTGTTCAAATGTGGATTTTTGCAGCACAAATAGCCACATCCAAACTGGTTATTCAAGTTCCTTTGATGGTCAGAAATTAAGCTAGTTCATGAAGTTGAGGCTGAGATTCATTTCATCTTAAAGCAGAAGCCTACATTTGATTAAATAAACTTATTTCAATGGTTAGATCTCCACTGACTGCACTAGGAACTTAAATGTATCAGATATAGACACCAATATATAGATTGTTAGATTTGTCTAATGCATGCTGTCTTTAAGTCATGGTCCTACATAAGCAGTGGGGTCCCAGGGCTCTCTC
Source organism: Manacus vitellinus (assembly GCF_001715985.3). Classification (NCBI taxonomy): domain Eukaryota; kingdom Metazoa; phylum Chordata; class Aves; order Passeriformes; family Pipridae; genus Manacus; species Manacus vitellinus. The sequence continues at coordinate 33,571,480 of NW_021940208.1, forward strand.
TTTCCCAGAAGGCACTGCTGAATGAGGGCTTTATGGATATGCAAATGTATCTATTTTTGATGAAAAAGAAAGATGGAAGCTTCCCATTATGTTTAGGTGCATCTATAGACAGATGGCAGGCTGCATCTGCCTCATTTTTAGCTGTTTAGAAATTAGCACATGGACACTTTTAAACACCTTTCCTCCCTCAGTGGAGGGATACACTCAGGGAGGATAATTCATGCTTTCTCCTTTAACATTTATTCTAGAATAAGGTGAATTCAGACAGCCTGCCTAGATTGCACATGCAACTGCAAGATGATGAACATTATGTAGCATGAGTCCCACTCACAAATCCTGTTCTATCACCTGTTTGCATGTAGTGGCATATTAAAGTCACAGCCTGTGACCTCCTGTAGATATTTTAAAGTCATTCTGTTCTGCACTGTAGTGTTTACATCTTTCATTCATGGTGTATCATCTCTCAAATCTCTGCTTAAGACTTTTTCCTTTGTTCAGTTGCTTTTTGTTTGCAACCATACTCTCAAATCTATGATCCTATGTATACAAATCTATCTGAATTGGGCTGTAAACCTTTCAGAGCATCTTTTTTCTATTTACAGGGATTCAGCTGTATAAACAATATCCATTGCTGTTTAATTTTAACATGATTCTGGCGTCAAAAACAGTATGTACACTACAACTGATGAGGAATATCATGCAACAGAAGTGCAAGTGAGAGAAAATTAACAGAGTGGTGGGAAGGAACCTCTTCCAGTGAATGGGTGCATAAGAACAGAAGACCCTTAAGTGGGAATAGAAGATTATATTCCCAAGATTTAGAGACAGGCAAATGTAAAATCCAATGTTCTGAAACTAGGAGCTCTTATTTTGATGTTTATAATTACTTTCTTTAGCCTGGAGGAGCAAATATTAATGACCAATGTTAATGCAGCCCTTGCATGCTTTAGATCTCTTCAGAAGTTCCTAACATCATTAACAATTTTTTCAGCTGCCTGGCTGCATGTACCACACACACACTGTCTGTTCTCAGGACCACAAAATGATGCCAGAAATCAAACATACTCCAGCACAATCTTTCAGAAGACATTCAAGTGTAAATTAGGATTACCCTCTGAGAAAACCTTATAGAATACCGTTTCTACGATCAAAGAAAGATGCAAAAAAATGTAAGTTCTAAAACCAAAACCTGTTCTACTGATGGGCTTCTCAGGAATAGGACAGTCTACCTGATGCTACATTACCACCCCTCTTTCACACTGGTTTGGAAGAAGAGAGAAGATTTGGATGTAGAAGACATCTTAAGGAAAAAGGAAGAAGCTCATCCTGAATAGTCAGTAAGTCCTTGTTCTTGTTCAGTAGGGATATCAGTGAAATCCCCTCTCCCTACTAGAAGAGTTCCTTTTAGTCTAGATAGAAATAATTCAAAGCCTTCTTATTGTTCATGAGTACACTAACTCTCTGTGCTCATCTGTTTATGCTTCTATTGGCACAGTCCCACAATGGCTAGATTCTAATTTATGTTCATGCCTATCAACTTTCTTTCCCCTTCATTTTATACTTACATTTTGTTTTCTTAACTGTCTTCCATTTTCTCCCTGAGGATGACAGTTTTGGGTTTTTTTAAGATTAAGATTGTGTTTCTTTTGTTTTTCCAAATCTTGTTTTAACGATATCAAATAAAAAACCAATTCTTTCCAAGTAGTATTTTTTCCCACTCCTGCACCTCATTCATTCAGTTCATGAACCTTCTTAGCTTTGTGAGTCATATTTATCATTGTGGCTTTCTTGTTTTCAAAGCTGAAAATAACCAAGGAATGCTCACTTTCACTGTCTGACTGTTAGCTCAGTGACCTCTTATCAGTTGTGAAGAGCTCTCACGGTATTTGCCCTTCTCAGGTCTAGGACTTTGGAGTTATGAGACTGTTGCCTCTATAGTTCGAAAATTCCAAGGCTGGTTTAATATTAGCAGCATAAGGACCTTCAAACATTTCCTTTCAACTTGAAGTCCCTCACAATCATGATAGATAGATGCTGAAAGCCCCCAACAAAATAAGCAAAAAACAAACAAAACAAAACAAAAAATTAGTTGGATTTTTTTCTCTGGCTTGCATGCACAGGATGGGAATAAAGACATCTGTTCATATGTTAGGACCATGGTCTGTACGGATGTGGTGTAACTTTGTCCTCAGTTATCTTTATCTCAGGAAAGGTGATCCTACTTTTTTACATGAAGTTCTACCTCTGTTCCCACATTTTAATAACTGAATCTTTTACTAAAGATATCTCAGATACTGACTGCAACCTTTTAATAAACAGAAAAGCTCATTTTGTTCTACCATTGCTAACAAGATTAATTTTTTTCAAAGCTCAGCTGCTTCAGTTCTTCTTTTTCATCACCTGGATTCCCCAGCAAGCAGGAAAAGGGAATCCCTTTTTTAAAAACATTATTATTATTATTGTATTATTTATTTTTTGTTTATCTTTACGTTTCTAATAATTCTTCCAGTATTACAAACTACTATTATATCTTCTGGGGAAAAAAAAATAGGAGTTGCATTCTGAATCTCAGAGAGATTCTGTGATCTCTGCTGTCAAAACAGTATGACAGCTGTCTACCCCACCCCTTCTCCAGTGGAGACCTGTAAGCACACTTAATCACAGTTTTGCTTATATACCTCTAGTAAAACAATGAGATTCTCTGTAAGTACAGCACCTAGAAGCATCTGAATATAGCTGGTTTCTAGGCATTTGCTTGCTTAGGTCAAGAATAGTTAGGCCTATATTTAAATTCTCCATCTGAATGCCAGCTCATACTGTGGATACGTTTTCACATTACGCCCTCACTGAACTCTGCAGAAGAGTAAAGATGCTGTCTGGAAAAGAAATAGTGAGCCAGCTGCCCAAATGCTCTCAGCTAAACAGAGAAGCTGATGTTTTCTGTCATATGCTATTCTGAGAATTACAATTTAGAGTAAATGAAAAGATAAATAGAAGGAGTACGACAATGATGCCAGGAATGTCAGTCCTGAGGAGACGTGTCCCTAAGGTCTGTCATTATTGTTATCGTTCTCTATGAAATTCAGTAGCAGTTAAACTATGACTTACTATTTCCAAAAGAAATTGCTATCAACTGGGAAACATAACCATTCAGATGTATGCTAATCCCTAACATTATTTTTGGTCTACTGATAGAAGTGTTAAGATCCTTAGGACAAAGCTTATGAAAAGTTTAATCTGGGAGGATGCACACTTCAAGAATTTTGATTTTCCCTGATCAGGAAGAGTATGGCTATCTGCAAAACAAACAAAAGGAAGGAAGGGAGAAAGGGAGGAAGAAAAGAAGGAGTATGCTGCATGTTCCGCCTATCATTCTGATGTTGACAATGTGAGCGCTTAATGTGCAAACTATACAGGTGCTCTACCAAAGAAAAATTCAGCAGGTAGACCCTCATTTAAAGAAATGTGCTGGACAGATGATGTGGAAAATAAATCTTACAGTCAGATAATATCTTTTTGTCTCACTAGAAGCTGTTGATCTAGAGTTTGGTGTGCTGTAATGCCTTCATAATGCTCCTAGGAGGAGCAGAATTTAATTGCAGTATGTTTTTATATATAGATTGTCCACAGTAACAGTAAACAACGTAGGAATTGGCAGTTGTTTCCCACAGGGAAGGCAATTTTTTGGCAGCAGAGAAAGCAGTCTCTTCTGCATACTAGGCAAGCATGAGTTGCAGTACTAGAAGCCCCAACTCCAGTTTGGCAGTGCCATTATTTCTCTGAGTAGCCTAGATCCATTTACTATCTCTTTGAACTCTCCATATTAGTTCCCTTAAGCATGAAAAAGTAAGAATTTCACCTCTCCTGTAAGCTGACTGTAACAATAACAACACACTGGTGAACTGTGTTTTGAAAGTGCCAAATAGTTTTTTAAAAAAATAAAAGGTATGTAAAGGCAACTAGCTTTCATCTACTCATGACTACCAGAGGAAAATGCTGTCTGGCTCAGTGTTTTCATGGGGTGCTTGTGACCCACAGAGCTGCAGTACGATGTCTGTAGCTGTTCCATGAGCCATAGCACATTTTAATTAGGAGTTTGAAGATAAGCATATGCTACACTCTCTAAAATCTTGTGAAGGTTGTCGATGCCTGAGATTCAAAATTCCCTAGGACAGGAATATTTCTGGAGACAGGAGAACACAGAGGCCATGCTTATATTTGTACTGTGTTGCTTTGAGATTTACCTAGTACTGTCTGTTGGTAACACTCCATTTCTGAAGTGAAAGTTAAGAAAAAAATGAACAGGAAGAAGTATAAGGAATATCTTGTATTTATAAGCACTGAGATCTATGGATGAAAAGAGATATGTGTGTGTAGGAATTGCTTGTAGAAGTGAGTAATCCTCAGAATCCAACATCTTAGCAAGTCTTTTGGGGTGTTTGATTGTCACACCATGAAATCATACATGGGCTTTTTGTTTTCCAAGAATTCTTTTGCGGAAAGCTCACAAAAGAAGGTGTAGTTTTCTAAATAAATAGCTACACACAATATGAGAAACCACATGGATTCCATAAAATATTAATAAACTGAATTACACGTTTGAAATAACCTCTGCACCATAGTCAGAGAAAAAAACCACCAAATCCTGACTGAAACCAACTATTAACTTTCTGTGTTTCTTGTGTGAGATACTGCTGAGACAGAATGGACCAGTGGAGTAGTTTGAAGCTGTAAAACACTTCATTTTTAACCTTTATCAATGTGGCTATTTCAGGCAATGCCTTTGATATAGCCTAAGCTTTGAGAAAGGTTCTTCTCTAGCATGAATTCACACGCAAAACTATAGATGAGCTGAATACTCACACCTAATTTTGCAAGTACCAAAAAACCTGATAGTGAAAAAATTACATCTTTAATGAAAGGAAGACTACATGTTCTATAATATGTATTCTACACCTCACTTTCAAAGGAAAATATGCAAGTACATTTAAACATATCTAGATCAAAACCACACAGAAAATAAAATTTTGTAAGAGGCCTTCTTATTTTTCTACCCTCCTCTTCCATTCCCTGCCTTCTACTTCCCTTCTCGTTACCTGTAAAATTTAGACTTAGCCAAAACAGGTCTATGTCAGATCTTTGTTTCCAGAATGTAATTTGAGAAGAATTTCTCATGATCCATCTTTAAAGTGAAACGATACAATCTATCAAGTTCCTGGTCATAGGAGTGGCCTGCATGAGTTCATCCCCCATAGAAGAAAACCCTGATTCCATCTCTGTCTGGTCCATCAGCCTGGGGTAACATTAAAATGGTCACTGCCTGTGTGGTTTTCCCCATTAATGCATCTTGTCACAGAGCGTGCAAACTGATATAATTTCTACAAGGGATTCTGCTTTCCTGCACCACTCAGGATGCCCAGGTCCCTAACGAAATTAGGAAAGGAAAGCAATGTGACTCCTCCATGAACTACCAAAAAATTGAGCTGGCCATGCAGTGGCCTGTTCAGGCTGGCTATAGGTTTTAGCAGACATTCAACACTTAGAAAGAAGAGCAGCTCCTTCTGCTTCCCACAGATGATGGGGCCTTCAGATTAAGTTAAGGTCCAACCCCAGCTCTACTCCTCTAAGATGCTACAAATTTGTCCTGCACACTCCCAGGATAGCTAGAAACAAAGATGACTTAGAGAAGCTTGTTTAGTCTAGGAAGAGAAGAATATAGGAAGACATTATAACTATTTTCAAACATATAACACGTTATCATGCACACACACACACACAAAAAGGAATAAATAATTTTCCCTTACCAATGGGAAGATAACAGATAATGGGCTTATATTGCAGCTGTGAAGACACAGAAAGGGGAAAAAAAAATCCAACCGTTAGCACAGGGAAGCACAGAAATAGATTAGTAAAGGAAAAAGGAATTTCTATCACGGTTTTAAAATCAGGGTAGATAAAGATATGTCAGAAATGACACAGCATGTTCCCTGGGGCTGGGGCCAGGACTGCAACACCTTTCAGTGTGTGTTCCAGATCAGCTGTCTACAAGTCTAAAAATAATTTAAAAGCAGAAATAAATATTCTGAAAAATAAGCTCTCTTACAAAGTTTCACACATGTATCACTCAAAGACAATGAAACATTTTTAAAGACAGCAAAACATTTTCTTCCTTAGCAAGTTGTGCATAGAGTGCTTGCACAGGAACAAATCTGGTCTTTCTTATGCTCATTGTATAAACAATATTACTCTGAATTAAAGATTAGAAAGTAAGCTTTTGGGCCAAATTCTCTACTTGCACAAATTAGCCTGGCTCCGGTTACATTATAGACTCATGCTGGTTTTTATTTCCCATATCAAGGTCTGGCCATTTGACTTAGAGTCTCCCCTTGACTTCCTTAACCTTTGCATCTAGTGCTTGAGCAAGTCTGACTCATAACTCGGAGGGTGCAGGATCTACACAGACATGTCAAAGTGCTTCAAGATGGCTTGAACTGTGGGAGCATTCATGGCTGTGTCTAATTAAGCAAATACAGGCAGCCAGAAAAAAATGGGCAAGAGCAGTTAAATCCAGGAAGAGGTCAACCCCGTTGGTAATTAGCGGGACAATGGATCAAAGAACTCCACTTAGCACAGGAAATATTGAGCACCTCGACTTTATAGCTGAATCTGATAAAACTTGGGTTATACATTTTCTACTAAATGAACCGGAGGCAGCTACAAACAGGAGGCTATTGTTTAACCTCTATGGGAATTTCAGTTGGGCTATTGCATACTTGATGTGCTACAGAAGAGCAGCCCTTATGCCACATACTGATGTAGGTCTAATGATCTCTTATCTTCACATCCATAATAGTTACTCCAAAAGCAAAGAAAATGAAAGCCTTTCAAATGGCTTTTCCTCTAAAAAAAACCTGTGTCTGGGGTTTTGTGTGTTTAGTGGATTTTCTATGTTGTCTTTCTCTTCAGCTTACAAATAAATATATCCAGTGCTTTATTTTAGCAGGTTTCTTGTTCTAAAGGAGTAATGTACTGGTTTTATATTGCATGCTTCAAAAACTTAATCAGAAAACTCTGTTAGACAGAAAAGACCAGAAGCAAAAGTGAAAAGAGGAAAGGTCTTCAGTGCCATTGCTACATTAATCCCTAAAAATTACCTTTTAGCAAATACTGCACTACTGACACTGCAATTTCACTTCTTTGCAACAGCTTAATTAAAGGAGTAATACACATGTCCTGTGTGGTGGAGTCAGTCTGAACTATGTCACCCTTTGAATTTATTCATTGAAGTAATAAAGAAAGAACAAAATGACAACCAAATATCCAGTGCTCAAAAAAGACAAAACAGTTTTCTTTGCAGACCATTGCTGTTCAATAGACAAAACTTTCTGTATGTTTCCCTGCTGATTGAAAATGAAAAAATCTGCTTTTACATTTCTCTCTGGAAACGCTGCTAGATTCATCTTTACTGGTGGCTGCAACATAAACTCTCCGAATTCATTTCAAAGGACAGGGATAGTTCTCCCCTGGGTAAATACAAACACCTAACATTACGCTCTCCTCTAACCTTTTCTGAGATGAGACTGTCTCTGTCCCTAGATTATAAGGAATAATGTTTTGGGTTTAATTTTAAACATAAACAGCCTTTTGTTATTGTCACCAGTTCTGCCTGGGATCAGGAGCCATCTGAAGTGGATCGGTCATATTTAGAGCAGAAATTGCCTCCCTTCAGTAACAAATTCACTTTAGAAGATCTAAGAGGGAGTCTTGCTGCTCCCTCCTCCTTATAGGACATGCATTATCCCTGAAAGATGCTTCCTGGGTTTACAGTATACTGCATTCTGGACACTTAAGGGTATGGGGATCCAGTCTCTGTCTCAGATAATTTCATGGAGTGTTTCCATTGCCTAACAAAATTGGACCTGCCTTAGCAGAGTCAGAGCAAAGGTAGGGTATGTTTATAAGCCCTTGTACTTCCCTAAAGTTCTGACTTTTCAGTGTGAAATAAAGGTTTCCTTTATTTCATAGGCATTAAAATGGAATGGAGCACTCTTTCTAATAGAGAATTATGAAAAAGAGAAAGGGGAAAAGGAAGGATCGAAAAGTAAATTTGCACCAAAAGCCTCCATGGCAACTAAACTTACTTATTCTTTTCTTTTTAAGCCTTCTTATAAATGCCATAAGCACAAAGCGTCCAGGCCTCCCTACAGCTCATTGGTGCCAAGTGGATTAGGCTGGCAGAGGCTGTGCTGGTTTAATCCCCTTTAATGCCTTGCACCTTCAGTCTGATGAGCAGCCAGGCCCTTCTGCTCCAGTTCCACACTGAGCTCATCAGTGATAATGGCTTTTCCTTACCATTGGCAATAGGGAACTGCTTTTCCCTGTGCTCCAAGCCTTCATCCCCTTTAAAAGAGCTGAAGAAAAATACAAGCTTTCACTGAAGTTTTCGTCCTTCTAACAGCTCAGCTGCAAGTTGCCTAGTGAAGGGTAGTAGCATTTATGGATGTTGCCTCTGAAAAGTGTAAATGAAAACTTGGCGGTAAAAGGCCACTTCCTGGCAAGCTCATGAAGAATACTTTTCACATCATGCCGAAGTGGCATTCATTCACATCTGAAGTGTATACCACCGGAATACAACACCAAGTCATACTTTACAGGCTTTTCTATATTCGGGGTGGGATGGGCGAGATCATACTTGTGTTCTTGGAAGTACCAGGAGAAAAGGGATATATTCAGGCTAGGAAGAGTAGAGGCCCTTGGGTTCACCCACAGAGCATGACCTGGCCACACACCACAAAAGCCACTTTCATAAGATTTTTTATTCCTATTACTGAGGCAGAAGAAGAAATGGCAAGTCACAGGAAGAACAGAAGAAATACTGGTAAGTCTGGACACCTATCCTCCACCCAGAGTACAGAAGTATAACACTAAGCCTATTGAGGGGAAAGGGACAGACTCAGTTTACTACTCAGCTGGACTCCTGCAAACCACCATTTCAAAAGCAGTTTGGTTCATAATTTGTCTGTACTTCTGTATAACATGATGTGTATTCACATGTTGGAGTATGACTGAGGGGAGACCTCATCAGGGGCAAACACTGATCTCTTCTCTGTGGTAAGAAGTGATAGGACCCGAAGGAATGGCCTGAAGTTGTGTTAGGGAAGGTTTCATCCAGAGGGTGGCTGGGCACTTTGAACAGGCTCCCCAGGGAAGTGGTCACAGCACCAAGCCTGACAGGGTTCAAAAAGTGTTTGGATAGTGCTCTCAGGCACATGGTGTGACTCTTGTGGATGGTCCTGTGCAGGGCTAAGTGCTGGACTTGGTGATCCTTCTGGGTTCCTTCCAGCTCAGCATATTCTGTGATTCTGTGGTTCATTGTAATGTGTGGAAATCACCATTACACCTGCTAGTCACTGTCTTCCATGTTTAGCTAACTCCATGTTTTAGTATGAAGACTGATGCCCCAAGAGGACAGTTCACTCTCCATAGATGAAAGCAAGTGTAAAATAATTTCCACAGACAAAGCATTAGAAGCCCCTTATCCCAAGCTCTGTCTCACAGTACTTCCCTGAGGGAGCCCAGCCTATAGTTGTTCTCCCACTCTTACAATCAGCTACAGAGAGAAAGACATGAAAGCAAAAGTACGAAACAGGCAGAGATATCCAAGTAAAACCTGGCTGTATAGAGTAGGAATGTGATGAATTTGGATTATTAAAGTTGTCCCGTTATTAGCATTCAGTAAATCTGTCTCTAACAAGATCCATACAAAAGAACTGTGGATAACTTGCAAAAGCTGGAGATGACTATGAACACAAAAAGAAATACTTTTATTTTCATGAGAAAAGACTAGCATTTAAAGAGATGAACTACTCCTCAAGTAATTTTAAAAGACCTTTGAATGTCTTAATTCTTTTGCCCTTATTTTTCATTGTCACTGGTATAATGTCAGTCTTTTCACAGGCAGCAATGAAGAGGAAGTTTACTAATGTCCCATTATGTTATGAAAATGTTTTTTTAATATTTGTTATCAGATATCCTTTGAGTAAATCTCTATTATCATAAGAGAGACTGAGAACTTCTCCAATATCTGTAAAATTTAGCAAGCCAAAATCCTGTTCACTCTTCCAACAATAGCTTCACCACTCTGACAGAGTAAGTTTGAGTAATATGTTTTTAAACAGCATTGGCATGACAGGTATATCTAGTAGAAGAATATCAGGACTGGCTTTTGTACTTGCTTTTAAAGTCACTTACTGTTTTTAAAAATCCTCAAAATGACTTTGAGAGCAAGCGTAACACTCATTCCTAACATTCACCTGCTGGATATTTCTGTACTGCTGGCAGTGAATTACATGCCAGCCAATTCTTTGCTATCAGAAATATTACCATATATCCCATGAAATCTTAGCTACATTATTTACTGATGAAGTCAAATATAACCCAAAAGTTATTTTTTGCCTTTATTGCTTGTAGATCACATGTCAGAACTTAGTCTAAAGTGGAAGAAATATCACAGCATAGCAATGTTGTGAATCAGGTATATTATTTTATAGCATGCAGCAGAGGAGAGGAAAGCTTTGCTATTATAATACATGGATTTTTTCCCTTGTTTTACATGATAAAGAGTCCAGATAAATGCCATAGATAAATCAGTGACAAAAAAGTGTGTGCAGTAACTGGGCTTCTGGATGCCAAGAGCTGCCAGCTTTTCCTGTGTGACCCCTGCATGTGTGTGCTGTACTTGGCTGACTGCACAGCACTAATCTCAGCTGCTACTGAAAGCTGTGTGGAATGAGAGGGCTGGTAGCCTACAAATGGGAGGCAATGGAGACCAGGCTCTTTCAAAGTGAAAAAATAGTAGGAGTGCCATGCTGGGCTCTGGGGTGGGGCAATTCAGCAGCTGTCCTGCATAACAGCTGGACTCATGCTAGAGCATTTCATGTGGTCCTGTGCTTTCACTAACCATAGGGGCAGAGTCATAAGAAACTTGGCTTCACGTGAGCAGACAAGTTTACAGTTGATAGTGGAAATTACACTGGTAGCAGAACAGCCCTGTGATGTTGCTGAGCTTTGCCATTAGGACATCATTTTCTTAGTTCTATATGCTTTCTAGCATCTAGTTTTCATAACTTCCACAAATATTTGGGGTTATCATTCAGTTCAACCAACTGTAGCTTTTAAGAAACCAGTCATCTAGGCTAAACCATGCTTATGTGTTTTTTTAAACCACTGGTTATACTGATTATAAAGTAGAGTGTTTACAGTACATCTGGTTTGGTTTGGTTTGGGGTTTTTTAGCTTTTTTTTTTTTAATTTTTAAACCATCTGCTTTTAAGAACGAAATGAATTAGTCTCAAGAGGAACTTCTCTATGTTTATTTACTAGAGGAAAAGCCAGGCAGAATAGCTAAAATTATGAATGGTATCAGCTCACAGGCCAAAACACCTGTATTTTGCTGTCTATATATCATTGCCCATATGTGCCAGGAGGCTAACCTGCCATCATAATTAAGGTAAATCTAGTTGATACAGTCACTGAGGCCATGTGAACGCCTAAGTTCATCCTGGAGGGGTGACTGCTCAGCTGAATCACTGTCCAGGCTGCACTGATGAGAACAACTATGTCTCCTGTACCTGTAAGGGGAGTGTGGAAACATTAACCTCTTGCAGGCACTTACATATCCTATTCTGTGAACTCATTACCACCACAGAGGCTATAACTTGGAGACGGCAAGTAACGGATTCATGTTACATGAATCCCATCCCAGACGCTTCTATTGCTCTAATACGAAGAAAAATACAGAGAGTTTCCATCTCCTCATGCACATTAATTGATTTGAGTAAAGTTAGTCTGATTCATTCAAGTGGAATTCACAAATTTTTAAGTTGTGTTGTCACTACATGCTTGGGAGTGAGGGGTGCTTGCCTGGTCACAGGATGGAGTCCTTACTTCTCATAATGAGAAACTGTAGGGCCAGTCAAGTTCCCCTAGTCTCAAATAAATTTCCCTCATAGAGACTCAGTGTCTTCTATAATATGGCCTGAGTAAACATCCAGTGGAGAAGAAACCCTATTAACTTCAAACAACTGTGGATGAGATTCCCAGTTTTTATGTGGGACCTATGGCAAACCAAAGCGTTTGTCGCCTCAGCAACTCAGATAAGTTTCTAAGAAAGGACTGAAGGAGTATGTCTGTCTGAAGGACAAATTATCTTGCATCAGCTTTACTTTTCTGGATGAAAAATTCCTGCCCCACAGGACCTTTGGCCATAAAACAACAAGAAGGACATTAAGCATGAATTGGATTTCTTTCTGTCTTTATTGAAACGTGATCACTTTGTTAATAAATCTCTCCTTTGAATGGGAACTAAGACAAGCTGTGTGGTCTGTAATTACCATGATTAGCCAGTTTCCAATCTTCCACAAAGCTCAGAGTTTATCTGTGGGGGCATTTTTACCAATATTTCTGTGCATAGTTTGAAGGACAAATCCAGTAGTGTAGGATATTGATGCAACTATGTTATTTTCAGCTCTGTCTTAGGGTATTTGACTCAGTCTGTATAGCATAACTCCCAACATTTTCCTCCTTTCAGAGTGGAAATAAAATTACTTTATGCCTTCTTCGCAAATCACACACTTCTGTACTGCATGGTTTGATTTCTAAGAAAAGCTGTACTGTCATAAGAAAAGAAGATATATTCTTACTGAAAGAACAGTTATGATTTGAAGTCAATGTAAACTCCTTAAAATCGCTAAGAGCTAAAATAAATGTGGATTTTATGTCTCTAAACTGATTCAGAGTATCTGCCATAATTACATTGTCTTTAGCATTGTATGGATTGTATTAATGTGTTTTAATAGATTTATGAGTTCCCAAAGATCCAAGCAGTCAGAGCCTGTGAATAAGATGCTGAGTTCCTTCTTCCTGATGAGTAGGACAGCCTGGTTGTGGGTTAGAAAACGCAGGGCACTGCAGGCATATTTCTTCATTTGACTAGACATAGCAACAGATAAAATAGGTGACTTAGACTTGCTGTGTAACAAGATGTGACCAGAGGGAGGCATAGATCTCTCACAAAAGCCTTTCAGTCAAATTCATTCTGCACATGTGGTTGTTCTTGGAGGCTGTGGGCTGGGATTCTTTGGACAAGGGGCTAAGCAATGCCTCAGAGCTGCTGGCCCCAGAGCAGCATTGAAGCTACATTCCCCTTCTCTGCACCCACTCTGTCACACTGGGCTGCAGATTAATCCAGGTAAGCTGCTATACAGCTGCTGCTGCAGCCCAGGGCACCAGGCAGTATGGAGGCTTTCAACTTAATGTCGAACTGCACAAACAGAGGGGATGGCCCCGGCTGTGGGGGAGGTGGAAGCAGGAATTAATTGTGAATCTTGAGCTCAGCGTGCATGCATGAATGCTCAGACCTGAATGACTTCCACAACCACATTTCAGAACTTGTCAAGTGAGAAAGGGAAGACTTTCTCTCCTGAGTTTTCAATATACTTTAACGTTTTTATTATCATCTGATAGCTCAGTTACAGTTTGCCATTGAAAAGTTTTGCATTGCATTCATTACAGAGAGCTGGCACCTAAATGTAATAATTAGCCTTATTCAGTGAAATACTGACACTTCACAGAATCACAGAAAAGTCACAAACAAAACCTATCAGTAATTTTAGTCACATAATTCATGCGTCTGGGCTGGGTTTACAGAAAAATTTCTCCTGAAAAAATTATTTTGCAAGAAAAGAGCATGTTTAAAGTGGAGACAGTAAATGAGAAGACGTATTGAAGCAGGCTCTCTCATTAATTTCTTTTTTGTATGTTTTTCCTCAAATGAAATATCAAATGAAAGTGTTTCAGAAAATAAAGTGTTTCAGAAAAATAAAGGGCATTTAAGAAATATTACTTTTCCAGCACCCACAGAGAGAAAGCAAGAAAAATCTCCCTGGTTCCAGAAATCAGTTTACACAATTTTTCTTTTGTCCATCCAAGTGCTGCTTTTGGCAAAATTTTATGTTTGCTTATGACTTCACACAGAAGCAGAGGTACAGAAGGTGGTAAGCACTCTCAGTTAGGTCTATTTCAGGCACTTCATGTTTTGTGTTCCCCAAACTGCTATTTATCAGGATATTTTTTTGAGCAGGGCTCTCTGAACTGTGTTAAATATTTATTATTTGCAAAAAGAAAAAAAAGAAACTAAAAAAAAAAAGAAGGTCCTAACTACATAAGCTGTGCATTTTGCTGTGGGATGCAAAATGGCATATGGGACCATACTTGCTGGTACAGCAGTCAGTGTTTAAAAGCATAACATATATGTATATATAAGGTGCTAACTATGTGTCTTATATGCCTGCTGATCCTCATTACTAGTGGCACTTGAGCAAACTAAATTTAATAGTCTTATATAAAATGTAAAGACTCCCACAGAACCATGAAATCCACCGTACAGTCAGTGTACTGTAATAATGAAAGCTTTAGCTCAAGATAACCTGCACAGTGGCATAGTCTGTACAAATCCAACTCAGTATGCTAGACCTTTACTCATGTATTTAGGTTGAAACCTCTGTCATTGAAGTTTTTCATTAATTTAACATAAGAGCTGAATGAAAGCAAGCTGAAGAATGCCTGCATGTTCTGCCAGCCCACCTCTAGTTGTCATGCTTTCCATTGCTTCATTTCCCTGAATCAAATGTAGCATAGTTTACATATCAGATCTTTGGAGTTGTGAAAACCTTTGAAAGTAGACTTCAAGTATCTGAGCCCACTGTTCACACAGGTACTGCTCCCCCTTCTCTTCCACCTCCCTCAAGCAGACAGTAGAAAACAGAAAATGAGATGGAGAGAAAAATACAGATTCCTGAGAATTAATTGAAAACCTGTTTAGTCTTCTAAGAAAGCATATGCCCAGTGTGTCCATAGTGCACTCCTCTTGTGCCATGCATATAAAGGTAGGAAGAAGCATAGTCTCGTACGTCCCAGTGTCTCAAATATTGAAGCAACAGGGAATTCAATTATGCTGTGGAATAGCCTGTGACAGATGAGCTTTGTAGCCTGAGATTTTTATGCTATAGCTGTAGAAATAATGCCTGTAAAACACAACATCAGCTAACATTTGTTGGGTTCTCTGGAGAAGGAAGATGATGAAAATAAATTAAAATCATTAGTGTGCAACGTAGGATGTATTCATTATACCACTGTACCAGTTCAAAACTTCACATAATTTACTTTAATTTCCAGTCAAAACTTGGCCAATTTACTCTTTATATTTTGTAAACAGTGCAGAAGAAATTTTTTTAAAAATATTAGTATTGTCTATACAACTTCTTTAAGGCTTTTGTTTTTATTTAATTGACCATGTAACTCAATTGCATCTGAATAGCATCCAGATATGAGTGAGTCTATGTGTAAACATAAAACCCAGAAGAAACCCTAACAAAATAGGGCAGATGACAACATGTTTGTCCAGGTCTATGTTCTGGACAGTCAAGAGACCAGGACTGTGACATGGCTGGCTGGACTCTCCTCAGCCCACACACAGATGAAGACACCACCAAGCTTTGCCAAATCCCAGACTCCCCCTGGCACATGATCAGGCAAAAGGAATGCCCTAGCTCCCAAAGAAACATTTTCTGTGACCTTGTATATGAAAAAATGGGAAACTTATGTAACCTCTGATATGGCTCTGAATCTTTTACAAACACTTAGAAATGTTTGTTGGTTTTTTGCTTACTCAGCTTGAAAACATGGTGTTTCAATCACAAAATTCATCTCTGGAGCCATGTGAAATAAGATACCTCCCTCCTTTTGGTCAGGCCCAATGGGACATGTATACATTTTGACCTTACCTGAACTCCAGATAAGAAATCTCAGAGTGTGCAAGTATATGAAGTTTCCTGTTATGTGTACTTACAGGAATTACTGAACTTTTTAGTTAGCCAAAGTATGCAATCACTAAGCTGATACATGAATGACATTATTTAACCAAAAGAATGCTTGTCATGGTAGATTACCAGAGGGGAAAAAATGATACCAACTTAAGTCTTTCTAACAACTATAAAGTCCTGTTTAAAGGCATATTTCCTAAGATTGTCAGTTTTAGAAAAGTACCTTTGCTATAATCCTTTGTAAAATGCCCCGTCATTCGGTAGTAATGTCCTGCATGTTTGATCAAATGGAGCAGGAATACAGGTGACTAGCAGATCGATGACTCTTCTCAAACCTGCTGTCATGAAAGACAGGTGAAGGCAGAATGGTACTATCTGTAGCAAGATTAAAGTATTCAGGATAATGATCAGTGGGCATAATCACACCAGTTCTGGTGAATTTGTCAACTCGGTGCAAAGCTTAATTCGATGTTACTATAGATTTTGGGACTTTATTTAAAGAACTTTCCAAAAATAAGGGATTATTTTGTACACCTCAGAAGACAAAGTTGCTGACATAACAGCATGAAAACTGCCAGGTGGTATCAGCTATCCATCATTGCTCAATCAGACCTCAACATTTATATACAACACAGGAATGCTTTGCAGATGCAAAGAAGGTCTATCCCAGCATCCCTGAAATGGCAGAAGATATCCCATTGTTACAAGAAACACTGTTCTTTTCCCTCAGTATGCTCAAATTTGAGAAAGAGGAATTTCAAGGCCTGGGAAGAAAGCAAGTCAACAGCTTTGTTATAAACAATTATTTGCACTTCAGGCCCTATCATGTTCTTTCACCCCTAGTAATTAATGTGCTGTATGATCTGTGGTTCAACCTTTCTCCTCTGTCCATGGCTCTTGTCTCAGTTCATCTTGTAATAGGGTGCCATCACTTAACTTTGAAGATATAATGATCACACTGACAAGCAATGTACAGAAGTGAACTATCTAAGAAAAGGTTCTTGTGTTGTCTGAAGTGGTTGTTTCAAAGCATAAAGTACTGAAAACAAAAGGTAGGCATGTTTCTGCATCTACTGTATAACAATGTATAACATGTCATGCTCAGAAGGCAATGGTAATGTCTTAGTCATCTTCTTGTCTTTCTTGCCCTGTTAATTCCCCCTCCCTTCCCTAATTTCCTATAGTTATTGATTCGTTTGCATTGATCTCAAATTTTTGTTACACAGGTCCCGACAGCATAAATTTCTAGCACACAACTGTAATTCCTACTTTTTTCAATAATACTCACAAAGTTAATCTGGTTAAATGAGTTAATCAACCTCAAAGAAGGTAATTCTACTAATTGAAAAATTAGTAAGTAATGAGATTACTTCCTAGTCAACAATTTGAGGGCCTCTGCCCTTGCACTGTTTCTGTTCTTTATGTTAGAAATAAAGACATCTCTACTTGCATTCTTTTAAAAATAAAAAGACTGAAATATGTATAGGTGGTATTCAAGTGACTTAAACTTCTCTGTCTAGAAGTCAAGTTCTCAGTCTAAACCAATTGTGTAAAAGTCAACAGAGAGATAGACCAGCTGCAAAGAGTTATCCTACTGATCTTAGATGTTTATCTTATGATAGGATAAATGGCTCTGTAGATCTATGTCTCTGTTAACTGCAGAGGTTTAACTTACTGAGTAGTTTAGACTAGATGCCTATTTCAGTACATGAAGTTCAGAGAAATAACAGAATATCTCCCTGTGTATCTCTTTGTCTCCTGCTTCTCTCACACTTGACTGCATTACTAAAATCCATTATGGCATTTTCAGAGAAAAAACATTAGAAACTGCATTGAGCTTACACGTTAAGATTTTGGCAGCTGAGAGGGAGGGCACTGCAGGAGTGGCTTCTGTGAGAAGACACCATCAGCTTCCTTCATGTAGGACAAAGCCAGCTCCTACCAGATTCTGGACCCACCACTGGCCATGGCAGAGCCCATCAGCGGCACAGGTAGCGCCTCTGTGAGAACATATTTAAGAAGGGAAAGAAGTGTTACACAACAGCAACTGGAGAGAGGAGTGAGAAAAAGTGAGAGAAACAGCTCTGCAGACATCAAGGTTAGTGAAGAAGGAGGGGTAGGAGGTGCTCCAGGTGCCAAAGCAGATATTCCCCTGCAGCCTGTAGTGCAGAAGTAGTGCAGACCACGGTGAGGCAGCTGTGACCCTGCAGCCCTGGAGATCTATGGCAGAGCAGAGATCCACGTACAGCAAGTTGAGGACCCTACATAAGAGCAGGTAAATGCCCGAAGGAGGTTGTGACCCTGTGGGAAGTCCACATTGGAGCAGGCCCCTAGCAGGACCCATGGCCCTATGGAGGGAGAAGTTTACTCTGGAGCAGGCTGTTCCTGAGGACTCTTCCACTCTGTGGAAGGGCCTATGCTGGAGCAGTTCAGGAAGTACTCTAGCCCATGGCAAGGACCCACATGGGTGTTCAGGAAGAATGAAAGTTTCCAGTGGGTGGGACCCCCTGCTAGAGCGGGGAGGAGTCTGATGAACTGACTGCAGCCCCCACTCCCTGTCCCTCTGCGCTGCTGGGGTGGAGGAGGTAGAGAAGTAGGGAATGAAGATGAGCCTGGGAAGAAGGGAGCAGTGGGGGGAAGGTGTTTTTTAGGTTTTTTCTTATTTCTCACTATCAACCTTGTCATTAATTGCCAATAAATTAAATTACTTTCCCTGAATCAAGTCTGTTTTGCCTCTGACAGTAATTGCTCTCTAATCTTCCTGTCCTAATCTCAACCTATGAGTTTTTCATCTTACTTTGTACCTCATTCTATTGACAGAGAGGAATTGATACAGCAGCTTGGTGGGTACCTGGCAGCCAGCTAAGGTCAACGCACTGCAGTAACTCAGTTGATATTTTTCTTCTAATAGTGACAATCACAAGTAAGACAGCATTTAAACCGGAATTAAGCCAGCATTTAAATCATAATTTATCTTTGGTAGTCACACATTAATATCTGGTCTCACAGGGACAATGTAATGTATGCAGAGAATAAATATTCTTTCAGATATTCTAATGTAGCTCTGCAGATAAGGAAAATATTTTTTCTTTACTGATGATACTCCTATGCTTTTAGTGAGTGATCTCTTATTTCTTAGTGAAATCTAAAGAGAATTCAAAAAGTATCCAGTAAGGTCAGTGGGTTGCATTTTTGTTGACAAATGATTTCAGAAAATTATAATACGGTTGGAGGAAGCTGTTAATCCAAAGGAGACCTGTTATGAAAGAGCTGAACTGAATGTTTTTTTTAGACCATATCAACAAACTGACTTTTAACACTAGAATTGACAATACCACTCCTTCATTTTTTCTTGAAAAGTTTCCAGATAATTACTCCACAGCCAATATTATATTTCGCTACCTCATCATTTCATGCTTGTTCAGAAATAATTGCAAAAAGCAAACTTTACTGTATATTATTATCTGATGATATACTTAATAACTGACATGCAAGTGTGGTGCCTAATGCAGGGTGAGCAGGTACTTGCCCGAACGAGATTTCTCCATGTGCTTGCTAAAGAATGGAATGTAGGTAGCCCTTTGCTTCCTTCTCGACAAGCTGCAGCTCTGTAATCCTTGCATTTTATCTCTTTACATGGATGCACACAAGATAGAGCAGGCAAAATACACTACGTAACTATGCGCTTAATACCACAAAATCCTAGAATTGTGAGGCTCAGCTTCTAAACACCACATTGCTAGAAAGATACTGAGCAGCTGAAGATTGTTCAGAAGAGCAGTATAAAAATGATGGAAAGAGAGAATCAGTTTATGGTGGAACACTGGGAGTAATTTGAATAGTTTGGTTAAGGAATGACAATGAGTAGGACAAGATAAATGATTCAAAATATCTAAATGTAGCTAACATAATAAAAGGTAGAAGGATTAGCATGGTGGTGTAGAGGATAACTGAAAGTAAAAGGACGAGTACAGATAAACAAGCAGGTAGGCAGACAGCTTCAGAATTCTTGTCGATAAGTTTTGCTCAGGTTTTCCTCAGTCTTCAAAAGCCACAAAACTAGAGTGAAAAGCACACTCTAGAAATTGCAGTTTATGAATTCTTAAGTTAATAAGATTCCCTAAGGAGAAAAGCCAAATAAACTTGGAAATTGTAAAAATATATGTATCATATACCTTATACCCTACACAGATTTTTATTTAAGTTTTATGGAGTGATATAAGTAAAATTTTGAAAAATTAAAGATAGTAAATGAGGCAGCAGATGAACACAGCATGGAGATAAGAGATAGATGTGAGGGCAAAATTGAGGATTTGAATTTCAGAGAAGGTATAATGTGACGGATGATTCTTCAAGATTATCATAGGTGAATTAGGTTATTTAACTTTTGAAATTGTGTAAAGAAGGAAGAATCAAATGCTGTAGCTTTGAAGTCTATAACTGGCAAAAGAAGAAGAGGAGAATAAATAAGAAACTGTCAGTGGATTATTTAAGGTGAGGTAGATTAAAATTAATTTATATTGTATTTGAGTTCAGTGAGGTGATGACACAGGTATACACAGGACTACGAAGATGAGAGGGAAGTTTTGTCCATAAGTGCAGATTCAGGATTCATTGTGACTGGTAGCACAATGCTGAGGAAATGGATAGATCACTGTACCCAAAAGAAAAATCTGAGGAAGAATTTTAATAGCAGTTTAACTACTTTTGCTGAACATATTTGAGTACTTTCATTGTCTAGTAGAAAATCATCTGGTCTGCCAGAGTGGGGAAGCTTGTGCTGTAAATACTTTGAACAAAGCATCAAACTTTACTCGCCAACACTGCAGTCAGGTTTTCCAGTCAAGAATATTATTTCAGTAGTTAGATGATATAAACAAAGCATGTAGATACATAAGGCAGCTAAATATTAAAAATGCAAAGTGTTGTATTCTTAAAAAATGAAAATAATTGGTTTTACTATGCAGACAATTAATTTTGGAAATATTATTTGCACATTAACAACAGTGCCCTTCACAAACAAAATTAATTTTTTGCCTGGCTCCCTTCACCTCTGTTCTTGCTCTGTTGCATGTATAAGTCATCACACCTGTACTCCTCACCCCATGTGCTTCTTCTCTGTCACTATTCTCTAAACTTTGACAGAATGAGAAAGATCATCATTGCTTTCCACAAATCCCATCCATTCAGTTTACTTCTAGTACAACCTGTCATAATCAAGATTAGTTTTGCTACTACAGAGAAGGCACTTTGCCCTGCTGTTCTATCCAGAAGTCAGATAGAGAAGAAAATTCAGGTGAGGAGTGATAAAACCTAGATTAAGTGACTGATAGCCAAAATGGACAGCATCAGTTAAACAGTGTGCATAGATAATGTCTATATTGTTATGTTTGCCAGGATGACTAACTAAACTCTATGGATAACAAATACACTTACTGATATTAGGACAGGATTAAACATTTACCAATCTCAGACAAGCTGATTTATTCATAATAATTCATAAAAAATGATTTATTTGGGTTGAAGGAGTCATAATACTTTAGATCCTATCTCATGAGATTGCCAGAAATGTGCCTACCTCAAATTCCTAAGACTAATACAGGGGAATTGACTCCCCATACTTGCATTTTTTTATCTGTTAGCAAAAATAAAGGTTTTCAACTGTGTGTTTTCAGGCCTTTCTATTGCAAATGTCAGACAGTCTTTGATGCCACCTTCTGGTTTTAGTAAATATGTGTAGCTCCACACCAGCTGAGCCACATATTATAGCTGCCAAGCTGACATGTATACAAATCTTACCAAAGCTCCATATTTGCTGAGAATATAATGCAGCCATAGGTTTCTAACTGTTCCCTTTGGTTTTGTCATCCCTTGCCTCCAGGATAGAAAGTGTCCTTCTCACGCAGCAAACGCAGACAACCAGAAAGAAAAACCCTGTGACTTAAAATCTTAGCAGTCAACTCAAAACAGAATATATGAAGTTTTAACTTTACTAACGAAGCTCTGAAATGCATCTGCATGACAAAAAGCTCTGATTGTTCTTGCAGACAAGCATTTACATGTATTAGAAACAAATAACTGTGCTCTTTTTGAGTGTCTGTATGTAAGTAAGGTTTCTTAATATTGACTTTATTTTGAAGATAATATTTAAGCAGATAAGCTAAAAATGCTATATTAAATCAACTGTAACTGCCAGAGGCAATCACTTCTAACTGTTGTATGAAGGTGGAAATATAGTACAAGAGTATCTCACAACTCTCTAATTCACTGAAATGGTCACAAGTCAGTTGCTATGTTTGTAGTTCCTGCTACATGAATAAATTTAGTATGTAGCACATGCATTTTAAAGGATGAAGGGTTTTTGTTTGTTTGTTTTTATTGCTTTGCTTTATGTCAAAACGCTAATTTCTAGTGAGGAGTTGTACCAAATCTTTCAATTGCTAACCTGTTTTTCTACTAAAGACAAAGCTTACTACAATTGTGTTTCAGCTCCCAAGACAACCCAGGCTTGATTCACTGAATGGTATATTGCTGTTGAATATTACTGTTCTGCCAGCTAGTCACTACAGTACTTCTACTGTCCAGAGAAGAGTTACTGTAAAATTCACCATACACACTACAAACCAAGTTACTCCTGATGTCCACCTGGGCCTTCTCCAAACAATATAGCTAATATTTTCAATTCTAGAAAATGATGTGGAGTCTTCAGTTCTATAACACTACAGTATATTATGTTAAAAATGTTTTAAATTTTTTCTGGTTTTAGAGGATTGCCTCTTATGCACAGCAAACGAATTTTCCATGTCTCACACGGTATGAATGAAAATAACCATTTCTTAGAGATAAGAGTGTGGGATTCAAGGAACTTTGTACAGAACTATAAACCAAAGTAGATAAGGGTTTTAAAATTCCTGTACTTCATTAAAATTTGTGTACACTTATATCAGAGTTTATCTCATCTAACCCCAAGCATCTTAAAGTTAGGTATCTAGTCAAGGTTGAATACCTGATTTCTAGTTCTGTGTAACATAGACATCTCCAGAGGGCAGATTACCTCATCCTAAAGTATATATTCAGAGAACAAGGTATCCCACATGTTTACGTCAACAAGCACAAAGGCCTATATAGCAAACCTTCGATAGGCACTTAGATTTCATATGGACAGGGGAAAAGGATATGGAACCTCTGCTGAAAATTATTGTATTTTTCATTTAAGGGTTAATGTTACTTTATAAATAAAGATTGCTTTACTTTTTTGCCCTTAAACTTCAAAACACAAAAACTTCATTTTTTGATAGGGACTACATGTCACGTTGTATGTCAGGATGATACATAATATTGTTGCTAGAGGTTAGTGTACTTTTTTGCATTTTAGTTTTCCTTATATATGGTGAGTAATTCAGAGTAAATATATAGTCCTAGACCCATCAGAGTTTTGTCTTCCTCTGCTTTGGCCTTGATGTTTTCACAGAGCTGTCTTACTCTCTTCGTATAATGATTTCTACACGAAGGCAGAGAGCTTCATTCCTAATACCATGAGGATTAGATCAGCCATTTTAAGCTGTTCCATATCCATATAGAATTTTGCATGAATAATTTAGAAATTAAAAATCATTACATTTATTTCCTCTCTTTCATTTTAGAAGCTATGCTCAGACACAGTGCATCAGTCACAAATATGGAGAGGTAATCACAGAAAAGGTAAGAACACCTCCATAGCTTCACTGCCAAAAAGTATTACTATGGTGCAGTAGGGGGGGGGCTCTTCTTTTTTACTCCAGTCCTATAGAAGGGTTTTTTTCCCTTCCTTCATTACTGGTACTGCCATATTTCTATCCAACATCCCCCATCTCCCAAATATCACTGTATTCTCCTGTGTCCTGTACTAGCAGCACAATGTTGTTGTTGTTGGGGTGGGTTATGTTACACTGACCAAGTTCTTCATTGCCAGATCTTCATAACACTCTTGGTTTAATCACAACTGATTCTTACCATGGGTAGAGCATCCCTGTGTTGCTTCCAGAATGTGTATTCCTGCTGCACAAGCCCCGTGGAGCTAATGTGAGTATGAACGGAGGACGTGTCCAGAACCTCAAGCTGACTGGCTGAGCAGTCTGATCTGAAGGGACAGGAAGGCTAAGAAAATGTCCCCAAATATAATCTAGATTGGGGATAAAAAGTGTCACTGGAGAAGCCATGTGCTGACTCTTAAAAATACCACTTTGTGTGTGGTATTCATGAGAATACAGGACTAGATATAGGAATGAAAAAGTTATAAAATACTACATCTGCAAATGATGTGAGAGTACCTTTTATTGCATGGCTTTCCAAAGCTCAGATGTTGGAAAGTTGTAGTTCATTTGGTTTGCTCTCTGCAGCTAAGGAGATATTTCTGTTTCAGGAAAAAAACAGCACTATGTAAATTTCCAAAATTGTCAGAGAAATATGTAAAGAAAATGTGTCTAAATTCCCCTTCTTTGTGTTCAGTCATGTCACATTAAAAGTACTTCTCATGTTACTAAGAAGCTTCGAGTAACATAGGCCTCATTGTGTTTGTTTTTGCATACTTCTTCCAGAACTGTCAAACTGAGTTTCCCTTTTTTTGTATACCAGAGCATAACTCTTGAGAGGAGAGGGCTTTGAGAGCTCTCTAGGGCTTAAGCTGACCTTTCTCTCTTACAGCATCCCTTTTTTCCTAACAACATGAGTCAAAAAATGACCCCATAGAGCCATCATGCAGTATAATACTTTATATATGTGCTATTGTTAGATGACTCGGGTTATGAACAATGATGCCAATACCCTCATGAGAAACAAAAGGTGAAAATCCAGACAGCAGTGTCTCAGGAAATTCTTGTCTGGGAACGGTCTGAACACAGTGAGCTGGAAAAAATTCTTTGTGAGTGGCCACGAATGCCTATATGAGCCTTTCTACTTATAGAGAGAGTGTATAAAAATCACCACTTACTAGTTCTGGGATTAAGAAATAAAAAGGAAAGAAATAGAGGTCAGAAATAGGGTTGGTAGGTAGGAGATATGTGGCTCATTATTTCACTAGTGATATCCACCATTCAATCAAGTTCTTGGGACAGAAGTGAAAACCACCAAAAGTAGGACCCTAATGGAGAATTTCCACAGCTGGAGTGATTTCTTTAATACAGATAGAGGCTGAAAATCTTGTTTGGTTGCAGAACAGTGGTTTCTGGTCACTGCTGGTTTTCCCTTCTCTTTTGGGAGCCAAATAAACCTTCATGTCAGTCTTTTGGGTGGAGGGAGTAAGTGAATATGCTTGTGGTTGAAGGAAAGGAAGGGTGCATTGAGCTTTTGCAGTCTTGACACAACAGAAGTGGAATGTAGCCTAAAAACATTGAAATTATTTGTGAATATTAATATATTTTTTTGCAAGGCATGAGTTTATATCCATTATTTGAGGATTAAAACGTTAAAGTGAAGCTGTAAAACCATTTCTCTATTTGAAAAGAAAATTTTTACCATAATTTTGGCTCCTATTTTATTGTCAAATAATTCCCTCAATTTGAGGTAATTGCTTATCCATCCCTCCATTATATCCCTAAATGAGTCAGTTTCTAACTTGTTCAAAAGGAACAAAGCAGTGCACATGCTTTTTGGAAAATATATATCCTTAAGGGTATAATTCTAGTGTTTTTTTCTCCTTGTGAAGCCATCCCGAAGCCTGCTGAGCGAGTATAAATGCCTACTCAAATAGAAATAGTTTTTTTAGAAGACAAATAGAAGAACCAAGTGGCCAGAGAAATGGGTTCTGAAAAGGTTGTCCTAAAGAGCAGACACGCAGAAGTGTACTGCTGACATCTGCAAAATGAAATATGCAAAGCATTTAGTGCTATACATCACACAGAAGCGTGCAGACTATTCTGAAATGTCTTCTCCTGTGAGGCTTTTTCTTCTTTTGGATCTCATGACATTCCACAAAGGTGCATGCCTGAGAATGTTTTCTGGTATTTCTCAGAATCAGACACAGAAGCAGGAGGAACTGTAAGAAAAATAAAAAGTATTTCTTAGTCCAAAGTCCTTCTTCAGAAACACCTGTTTAATAACAAAATACCAAAGAAATTGTGGTATTATGGGAGTCACCAGCTAAACATCAAATTGTCAAATGTTTCGCTTACTGGCTCTAAGTCCCTTTGATTTCCCCAGGCATGCTGTGGGAATACTTCCAGAAGGCTGAATTCTTGGCTGAATGTGGCTGAAGAGAGATCAGACTGAGATAACAGAAATGTAATTTTTAGTATGAGTTTTTCATTGCTTTTCCCCAACAAAGTTTTGGGGATTTAAAATCTAGAGTTAAAATATAGTACACCTCTATCCAGCCAAATGAAATGGAGATCAAGAAATCTAATATTTAACAGAGGGAGTTAATGTGTTACCTCAAAAAAATATTAATTCACTTAAAAATTTATTATTTTTTTATCTCACATTAATGTTGTTAGCTGAAATTTATTGTTTAATTCTTTATACTCATTTTTTGAGTCAAGACTACCAGGAAATGTATACCTTCCTTCAATGAAACTGCTACAAAAAGTGTCTGTGTTTAAATTGTCTTATTTTGTATCTCACTACTTTAAAAATACCTGCACTACATATACCAACTTCCTTAAGGAGTTAGTGGGACCAATCATACTGTGATAAAAATCTGTGAGCCAAAATTTGAACATGACTTTCATAACCTAATTTCTGTATTGTTGAAGGGTCAGAAATAACCCTAGAACCAATGGAAGTTGGGCCAACTTACACCAGCAATAACTGGTTATCATTTATCTAGTCAGGTAGGGCAATATGTTAGGTTTGTTAAAAGAGCAGTGTTGTGGAAAGAGGGGGCATGATCCTGTCAGCATTGGTTTAGTTGCCTGCTATAGCTACTAACTATTGTCTGCTCTGCTGCAGAATCATGTCTCCACATGGGGCTTGTACCAGCTTATGGCAAAACACAGCTTCAACGTGATCTACTTGCTCTCCTATCAGTGTAGCATATAAACTGCAGTTTGCTTTGCATTTTTAAAGTATCTTTGTGAGATGAAACTGCAACACTTTACTACTTCTGCTGATATTTTACAATTCTCAGGTCTGACTGCTCTCAGGTTTAACTGTCAAGCTTGAATGCTGTGGTGTGGGCAGACACCAACTCTACTACCTGCCCTCTGCACTGGATGAATAAGTTTTGATACTGATATCCACAAGAGCGAGCAGAAAGATCCAGGCAAAGCATGCTAAGCAAGCCATTTGAGACAATGGATTGTTCTGGGTAATGGATTGGCCATCCCTTTACAGACTATCCTGACTTGCCAGAGCCCTGGGGATTTGCATTGGATGCTGCTAAGAGTGTGGTGGCAACATGTTGCAGAGGTGACATGCTACATGAGTGATAGATATCGTACAACGGGGAGTGGGCTCTCTCAGCAACTGCTGTTACCATATTCTTTATTCTTCCAGGAAGCAGAAAACTCAACTTTCTCCAGTCTATCTTGCACATTTCTGCCTCTGCAAATCTTCCTTCCCGCAATTCTTCCTTTCCATTGATGACCCCAGCCTTTTATTCTTGAGGAAACAAAACTTAAATTTCCCTACCCAGCTCGAAGCTTTGAGATGGCCACAGTTGCGCCCAGATAGTGAACCTCGCAGAGTTGCTGAGATTACTAGTATAGGCTCAGTGATGAATGAACCTGGTGCTTGACTTTCAAGAACTGGATTTTATTTAGTCAGCTAAGAGTGTGGACAGAACTAGCTCCTGTCTCTGCCCAACTTTGTAAACAACTCCGAGTTCTATCTCAATGATGGAAAGAGATACTCAAATGAAGGGTAGGGTGGAGATAGGAGAGAAGAAAGCAGGGTAGAGTGCAGTGAGGCAGGATGAAGAATTATTTTGGAAGATATAAAAGAAGAAGAGAACATAGGAGAAATCAGGACCTATTTTTTTCAGAGATTTAAAGACAAAATACAATCTCAAAGACTATAGGCATTTGATATTTGACTTGCATCTGAAGAAGGAACAATGGGATAGAAGAAAGAGGACACACAATAAGTGTGTGGGAACAATCTCTTGTGGAAAGAGAAGCATGCAGATCGGGGTGTTACTGTTCATGTATCCTAGAAAAAAAAAGGGCCATATTGAACTGTACTGTGTTCAATTTAGATTTTTTTTAACCTAAGTATCTAATATATTTAGGTTTTATACACCTGAATTCCCATGATGACAATGTGAGTTCAGGAACCTAAATACCTCTGCATCTGGTCTTACCTGTTTCTTGTGCTGTTTTACTACCATCCAAGGTTTACAACCTGATTTGGCACATCTCTAGACATTATTGCTTGGCAAATGGATGAGAAAAAGCCTTGAACCCCATGAAAAAGTATTGCTCATACTGATAGACTACTGAGGAACTAACACCCTAAGGTGGATATTGGTAGTGTAGGATAGGGCAGCATCTCAAGAACAATTTAGTTTTGCAAGTGAGATTGAACAAGTCACTTCCATCACAAAAGCCTAAACCCAGTCTCAGATCCCAATCTAAAGTGTTCTCAAATTTCCAAAACATAAAACTCAAGTGGAAACTAAAGACAAATTAAACAAGTCTTGATTACAGAGGAACAAACATTTCATAACTGGGTTTAAACAGAGATCAAACAATTCTTACATTGCACTTGAATATGGCATTAGGAGAGTAACAATGAGTCATGCCAAGACCTATTTCAGTCTACAAATTCAATGGTCTTGAAAAAACCACTCTGTTCCTTTTTTCTCTGCATCCAATAAGTCTGAGGAATGTAGGACCATGTCTCAGAAGTTACATTGCTCTTGAAGAAAGTGATAACTTTTTTAAAAATGGTGTATGCTTTGACAGAAAAAGGAATTTAAACATTTGGAAAACGAATTATAAAAAATGGAAAAGCTTGCAACTGGTGTCCTTCTCTCCTAGCAGTCTTTGCCCAAAAATAGAATGGATTACATGAAGGATTGCCCAAAAATAGAATGGGTTACATGAGAGGTTATGCCACTGCTTGACATTTACAGCAGTGATATGGGATCTCACCTATTTTCTGTCAAATAATGAACATTTTTGTCAATTTAATGTTGTAACTGAATAATTCCACTAGAAACATCAATAATCAAAGAGTAACTCATTTTGACAATACTTCTAAACAAACAGATAGCTTGGACACTGCTGTGTATGTAAAGTATGAATAATTACAACAAAGTCACACATCTAGTGCAATGCAATGTATATCTTGAAATAAATGTAGGCTGAAACAAAAATACAAACTTGGCACCTTGGCAAGACATTAATTTAAGTGACATAAAAGTCCTGTAAAACATTGATTTTACAGTTTTGTTAATTTTACAATAAAATCTTTCATGTGTCCATCTATATGAAATTCTACCTTTAAAAAATTGAATTTAGATAAAAGGAAAAGCATTAAATGCTGTAAGTGGCTTTTAGTAGCGATTCAATGTTATTATGCTGAACTGATTCAAGGCTAACTATGCCTTGCAGTAGTATGAACTGATCTCAACTTCACAATTTCAGAGAAGCTGTTACTGCCATACTAAATTAAATAAGGTGCTTTTGAAAGAGGCCATGCTTTACTTGAAGTCCTGAAGGCAACATGATTGTTGTATCCACCTACTCAGCAATGACTCAATAATCTTGGTGACAAAATGATAACCTTACTTCTAACCTCCGTGTCACATTTGGACTTAGTCTCAGGGTGTCTTAGTGTTGAGAAGGAGACTTTGATGTGATCATTTATGGAACTAACAGCAGTGTCTGGAAGGGTTTTCTTGTTGCTGGAAGGATTTGCCTCATACTGGTGTAAAGAAATTATCAAAGCTTTACAATAACTTTTTTGCAAATAGGTGCATCATGGTGATTAACAAACAGACCTTCCTTTTATTCATTGGAAGTGTCTTGTCTTGTCCTAGCATTTAGCGGAGATTTTCAGAGGAAGGAGTAACTCAGTTCAGAGCTGGGCTACAAACACATATACTGAGACTCAGGATGCAGATTCATGACCAGTATAACCCAGTCATAGACAACAGGGCAACTGAAAGGGTCGTTTTTTCCTCTCCCTCCTCTGTTTTATGTTTGTTACTCTACACAGCTGTAGCTGTGCCCAGCTGCAGAGCCAGTAAATCAGCTCACTTTCCTCTCTGGGTCCTTTTTAACTAGATCGATCATCTAGTCCATTTCTCCACATGGCAGCATCATCATTAATTCTAACATAAAGGAGTCAACAGGGATGTGTGGTCTAGGGCAGGACAGATTCTTGCAGCAACAGCATGGTTTCCATCTTCAGAAGTAAAAAGAAACTAATGCTGTCTGACATTTCCAAACTTACCAGGGCTTCATTCTCTAGATCTAGGCTTAGAAAAGCACTGAAGAATCAGGTAGCGATGAATATGCACATGAAAAATGCCAGAGAGAAAAGTGCTACATGTCAGAGAAATGGCATAAAGTCTAACTTGAGAGGAACTTCCTCCACACTGCCAGCTGTCAATACCTGTCACTGACACAAGTATGACACAGTGTGACTGAGGAAGAAAAATACCTGCTTCCAGTGGCCTAGCCAAAGCCTATGATCTCATCTCTAGTACACTGTTTGCAAAGGTTGAATGAAATGCTGGTCTGCAAAACCCTTTGTCCCCTTCTGATACAAGTGTAGATGAAAGAAAATTACGTGGAGAGACCTTATAACAAAATCAAAGCACAAAGTTTGTCTTTTGTTTCATAGATGATCAGTTATTCATAGCACAGATATACATAGCTGAAAACTTCTGTATCGTTGAATGGAAGTCTAATAGAAGAAAATTTCTCTCTCCTTATTATACAATGTGAAAGGGCAGATTTCAAGGGTTATGTACCTGAACTGATTCCCAGACCCTAGAGCTCTGAAATACAGCTTCCTGCACTCTCCTGCTGGGAATGTATAAGATGCAAAAAACATGAAGTTACCTCTTCTCTTAGCACTCTCTAACGACTGCAGTAGGGAATGTGACACTGTGCTTTCTCCTGGTGATACTGGTGTCAGATTCATCTTTGGGAACCTAATTAGGCTGGTCTCTTCCTTTGCTGTGGGAAATATCTGTGTCCTGTATAACACAGTGCCCATGGCTGCAGACCAGCTAAGTCTCCTCTTTCTTCCTGCACACAAATGACCCACTTCTCCCGCAGAACAGCAGCTTCACTACTTCCAATTCAAACTGAAATGCAACTTTGGGACAATATGCTTCTCCAATCTAGGTCATTGAAAGACAAACTATAAATCTCAGGAACAGTAATACCACTTAAAATAGAGGGAAACAATCTTTTGGGATGTGTTTAATCATAGTCTGTGAGCAGGGAAATGTTTAAAGAATTCAAGAGGAAATAATACTGTGCTTGTTACTGTGTGTTTAGAATCACTAATCATTTTCCAAGCATAAGATTTGCTTCTGATGAAAGTTGTTTCACTCATATTCTGATAAGGTCACTTGTATGAAGTTAGGCTTCCTGGTGATCACACATACCAGCTGCATTTTGTCACAGGGCTTCTCATGAAGAAAATTTCTGACATTTCACCTCTGTAGCAGCCAGCTGGGATATGACTTGTGGCTTCATGTTTGGCATGAATTAAAAACCAAAAGCTATTGTCCACATTCTGTATTTTGCTTTTCTGAAAATCTTCCAGAAAATATGTTGTGTAGAGTCTCAAATCTGAATGGAAGACTCACATCAGTCATTAGAGCTTTTGGCAAGTTTTAAAATGCAATTTTTCAATTGTAAAATATTTTTTGTTATAGACATTGGAGAAATCTGTTCCATATTGCTATATGAATTTTCTAGGGAAGAATAATCAAACCACTCAGATATGATGGCTTTTTTTTCCTAAGAAGTTTTCTTAAGGGCAAGAACACTTGCGAGCTGTTCTGAGTCTCTGGTAAAATGAATAAAATCATTGACTGTGACAAAAGTAATGCTGTGCAGGAACACAGGAGGGAGAGATGATTTTGTGTAATGCTCTGGTTTGCACTGGAAGTAAAATTTTGGACCATGACTGTACAGAGGCAGACAAGAACCAGTGGCCTTTGCTGCCAATTATCCCTAACTACTTAAATGGTCTATGTTTTCCTATAGTCTGAATTATGACTGTTTGACACATTCCTCTTGTGCAGATACACACACTAATTTTGCCAGACCCTGTCAGTCTGCTCTGCTTATGCCACCTTAGGTATAGCTTTGTGAAAAGGCTTTGTTTAAATCACAAACAGAAGAGGTGATTTACTCCAAGGTAGATATTCTAACTTCTCTCTGAAACACAGATAGGATCACTTTAGAAGCTCTTCTCTATTAATGTCATATCTTTGGATCTCATCTTCTCCGATGGTCCTTTTCTCTGAGACATGACCTCCTTTGTGACCTGGTAAAAATCTCCATAGATCAGAGATGCAGCAAAACATTTGAAATTGCTGCAAACCAACCCTTAAGATGGAAAAGCACACATTCAATCAAAAGAAACGAAACAGTGAGATCTAGCCGTGATAAACCATCAAGCTCCAGTTTTCAGATACAGTCTGTGTAAATACCCCTCACCTACAGAACAAAGACAGTGCTAGTGATAGTAATACGTGGCTGAAATCCAATGCTGTCAAGGTTTTTTCCTCCTTGTTCTCCCCAGCACTGATAAGTTGGTGTACATTCCTGTACAATTGACTTGGAAGATTCAAATTACACAGTGTTTGCCAAACCTGACACTTGGCCAAAGAAGTACTTAACAGAACTAATACAGGGACAAGTGATCAAATGACAGTCTTGAAAAAACCTCATTGTCTATTTGATGAGTGACACTTTAAGCCTCAGTTTGCTGCTGGTCGCTTTTGAAGAACTGAGGCTACAAAAACATGGTTCATAACTTGATCATATCCTAAGAGCTGTTAATGCATTTTTCATATAGGCATGAGATTTTAAAATATCGCCCCCCCCCAAGTTAAATACAAAAAACCTCTCCATTCCTTTGATGCAGGGAAGTGTGTGACTCACAGAGAAAGATGATGTTGCAATTGCATGGCAGTAAGAAAAGGTCACCAGTACAGAATCCATATAATATGAAGGAATGAAGGATTTTTGACAGGAAATAAACATTTGATCTTGAGGAAAAGCTTGACTATGGGTGGCAAATGTGGTACTATAATACTGCCCTTTGTTTTGTCTTCAGGATCAGAGAAAGGATTAATTTATGATCAGCCAAAGTGCAGATAGAATCCATAAAATTCTCTGCCATTCCCTCTCAGTGATTAGGATCTGCTTTGGGCAGCTGACTTCCAATCATAGGATATTGCTGCATGTGTGGAAGCAAGGAGTATTCTCTGTAAACTCCAGGAATTCAAATTTTTTCTAGTCTAAAATCACATGTGACTAAGTCAGAGAAAGCATAGTTGGGTCTTCCTATGCTAAGCTGCAGCAGGAATAAAGCTTGACTGTCTAATAAGCAGTACATTCCCTTCTAAGTTATTATTAAAAAGCTGAAGTTGTATTTAATGGTTTGGGATTTTGGTTTTTTTGGTTGGTTGGTTGGTTGGTTGTTTTTTCTGTAGCCTGTCATTTCAAAATAACAATTAGGAGTCTTGGAAAAATGTGTGTCAAGTTGGAGATAATACTCTGACCAAATTTTAGCTGCTTCCCCTTTTGTTTGGAGGTGCACGAACAGTGAGCTAGAAGAGGCAGAGAAAAGCTCCAGTTCAAATCAAAATACCTTTCTTAAGGTGCTACAAATGCTGACATGACAAACTTGCAGCGTGATGTGCTTATTTAATCTCCAATACTACATCAATGCCCTCCTTTATCTCAGTTGCTGAAATTTGTCATTGCTGTGATCCTCCTGGAAATGCTGAGAGCAGGTTGAGGTCTTCCCACCTCCTGTCATCAGCACTGTTTTGTAGACCTCCCCATCTGCCTATCAAGGAGCTATCTCTATTTTATACTCAAGACAGAAAGCTGTCTTGAAGAACTGTTGTTATGTCCCTGCAACGCCAAACCTAATTGGGTCCCAGACTATGCACAGTGCTTCCAAGAGATGCTGGTGGTAAGAGGAAGAGAGGCCTTGTGCCTCCAAATCCAAGCCACTGGCCTGAAGGAGGCAAATGCCATGGACAAGGCTAAGACACAACCACATGAGTGTATCAACTCATTCTGAGGAACAGCTTTGCCTTCCCCTCTATTGCTTTCTTCCAGCATTTATCCTGTCCAAAAAGATGAACTGTTCCATAAGCCAGATGCATTTTGGTTTTTTTCCTCATCCTCTTGTGAAGCTATTTGGGTGAGCTACTTAAAGCACAATGTAGCCCTCATTCGTTACTTGACTTTATTACCTTCTTTTTTTTTCCCTCTAGAAAGTATTTTCATTGTGCTATTTTAAAGATAGCATGTGTGAATATAAAATAACATGATCAATGTCCTATCTTGACAGTACCTGATTGCAGAGCATAGGGAAACACTACCAAAGCTCTTTCAGCTTGTTTTCTTAAAATAATTTCACTTCAGTGATGCAGTACCTATTTTCATCAGCTCAGGGGTTATCCCTGCTCCGGCTGTCAGCTCAGGGACATCAGCTCAGGCTGTCCCTAGTTGGTAAGAGGCCACAAGTTCAAAACACAGAGAGACACTTCCCTCTGCTGGGCATGTTTATAAACCAGTGTCTTCTTCAACAAAATAGATGTCAAAAAATAAACAAGTGGTCTTCTGTGTTTGACCCTGCAGGGTCCATGTAAATAATCACAGCATTTAGCTTTGTCTGTCTAAATGTAGATGTTCCCATGTGCCTCTGGAAGCATCTACCTTTCTTCCACTGGCTACATAAGGAATCAAGCTCACTAACATTAGCTACTGTACTTGGATGCCTCACGTAGGTAATGCAAGCGCTATCCTACAGCTCACAAATACTTTAGCTGAAGGTCAGCATCATCAAGCCTGTATAAATATCAGTGAACAATTTTACTGGATTACATGCTTATTTGCAAATGTAAGGTGGACATTGAGTTTATCTCAAAAACATAATGTTCTGTTCTCAAGATTATTGTATTGAGGGAAATAGTGGGAAACTGGGCCATGATTTGTAGGACATGTCACAAGCTATGAAGAAGAAATGTTGCAAAGTTGTATTTTGGACTATTTGCAACTCACTGTTGGGAAACTACACCAAAGTGTTCTCTCTGGAAATCCTGTCTATTTATTAAGCAGTCGATCAACATGTATGTTGGGATGAGGTAACTCAGCATTTTAGTCAGATGTTAAATATGGATGTTTTACTGAATGGTGGTTGTTCTTGTGCTGAAGAAAAATGGTTAGGAAACTCAAAAGGTGTTTGCAAACAAACAACTTGTTAAGGACTGAAAGCATTTTCAGACCACTGTATAATTTTGGCATATTTTTTCAGTAAAATAATTTACATTGCTGTTCATATAAGAGTTTAAATGATGTAGTAGTCTAGCAGCTGGGATTCACTGTATTTCTCCACACTCAATGTATTATTTCTTTTCATGTTGTCAGTTTATTTCATAAAGGTCATATTATCCAGACTGACTGGGGATTTTGATACAGTATAAGGATTTACATTTTTGTGAGTGTTCAAGAACTTTTACTGCTAAACATTTTCATGAGAGGTTGAGATTATGGTGTACTTCAGCAATTTATATTATGGTCCACAGATGGAAGAACTATTCAGGCAATAGGAGGGAATCAGACTCCCCATTTTATTTTGATTATCCAGGTAGTCCTATGTCCCAAAAACCTCCTGCTGTTCAGGTTGATCAATTTATGATCATTGCTTCACAAATTAAAGCACTATCCTAAAAAAGCGCAGCTTCCCCCCCCCCCCATTCATTTTGCCTTTATTGCAGTATCATCTACCAAGGAAAATACGTTCTTCTGTTTTATTGTGTTACACCTACAGTTCAAGCTTTGTTTCATTATGCTATACTCAGAGAAAACATTATCCCCACTGCTTTTAGGAAGCTATTTCTCATTTCCGTATCACTCCAAAGTGCTCATGTTCCTAAAAATATTGAACAGCAGTTCTGCTGGCTCATTGTTGGTTTCCTTCCCCACAGATTGCTTCAGTCCATGAATCACAACTATTTAATATAAACACATTAAAAATCAGGTTCCCTCTTTATCTTAGACACTGATACACTGTACATCGACATTGGTACATTGATACATTGATCTGGCTCTTTTGTGTCTGTTTATTGACAACTGTAGAGTTTCCCATCTTTGACTTTCTATAATCACAATCAAATGTGAATAAATTTATAAATTTATCTAATTTTATAGACTATTAATAATTTTTATTTACTCATGTACTTGTTATATGATAACATCAGAGAGCAACAAGATGGCTAGAAATGCTACTGAAGTAGAGTGAGTAATTATACGCACTGTCAGGTGGGCTTACCTAGTAGCTCTTGTATGATCTGGACATATCCTCTGGGAATATCAGAAGAGTTAAGATATGTGATACCTATTGGAGAAAAGTGTATCCCCTGAACACATGATCTTGTAGAAGAGGAGATCAGTTCTCACAAACTACTTTCACAACAACTGAAAGAACCTTGTGGGGGTAATGCTTAGAGTTAGCTTTAGAAGAAAAACTGATGCAGGTTAAGGAATTGTAACTAGAAGTTGCTGTTAATTCTCTATCACTTTATCACCAATCCAATCTCTTAGGAATCCCCACTCCGCCAGACAAGGATTTTATGCCTGCCATCCTTGTAACAAACTATCTGGATTTGAGACTACAGTATTATATGCAACTGAATTCTACACCAGAATAAAATAAAATCCGCCTCATAATGCTTGACTTGTTATTTTAAGCATTGTAACATATCCTTTGAGTTTTATTTGCAAGAAATATTGGTTGCATTAATTATAAAGAGTTCACTGTTTGTTTTTAAGGTACCTTCACTCAGCTGTAATCCTCCACTTCTCAGCTCTCACTGTTTTCAGGTGAGTCACAGTGGGAGCATTTAATTCTGAATTGACTCTTCTCAACATGCTAGAAGCAAACACAGGAAAGCAACCCCTTTTAAATCCTCCTCTTCTTCCCAACATCCTTGAACTTAATGGATCCTCATAATAAACTTTTGAAAGATATTATCCATATCTGTAGTGTGCTGTATTGAGACTGAACTGCTTGTAAAAGATGAAAAGACAAAAAGTGAAGCTTTACTGAGAGATACCAAAAAGTATTGCACCTTTCATTCCAGCAATGGTTCCGAACTGCAGCAAACACAGATCAAAAATTGCCTACCATCATATATTGCAAAAAAAGGCAGATTCTTTCTTGGTGAATAGTAGTAATCTCTCTCTGCTCTGACAGGTTTGTCAAATTAGATTCAGTTAAACTCCTTACCTTCAATTTCTAAACTATTCAAAAAGATAATTATTTAGCTAAAGTACAACTTCACAGCCCGGGAACAGAGAAGTGAAAAGAACAAACTGAATTAATCCTCAGAGTTCAGATATATTCTATGCCCTTCTACAAAATGCATATAAAGACCTTAACAGAAAAAGAGAAGTTTAAAACGTTTTACACAAATAATTAACTAAATCAACACTTTAGAACTCTTTACAAAAACTGCAAGACTTGCGGAACGTTCATGTCTGTGAAGTTTTTCAAATTAATTTATTGGTAGTATGATAAAATTCCTGGGCTTTTTATTTTGCTTATTAACTCCTGTTCAGTCTGGTATATCTTTCCTAAGAAGGCAAATTTCTGGTTGCATTCCTTGAGTGATGTAATTACACAAGATTAGATTAGAATTTAGATGTCAGCACCCTATCTTACAATGAGGAGAGTTGCTTCAGGCAGATTTCAGTTCCCTCACAGGGTTATCTAGTATGTCTCATGTCAACATACAATACATATGCATATGTTCTGGTCCTCTCCAAAGATACAAACCAGTTTCATGGTGGTGAACATGTAAAACAGGAAAACAGACTGTCAAAAATTCACATCATAAACGCTGTCTAAATTAAATATCTAGAAAGACACTGAAGCATTACTTGAAATAACATCTTTAAGGCGAGGCGTGTATACAGTTAAAATTGTATGGTGCAATGCAGACAGGCTTGTTCAGATTTGTTGCTTGTTCAGCAATATTAGCTCATCTCAGCTAGGCTAATGTTTACTGTTTAATGAATAACAACACTAGGATATTTATACACAGATATCACTTCTTGAGAAAGGGAAACTTAATTTAATGAAGATATACCTGAGAGTTTTCCAGGTAATGAAGTCCTGGATGGAGAAAAAGTAGGGGAGATTTTTGTTTAAAGAGCATTAATACCTAATAAAATTTTGTTTCCTGACACAAAGCCTGAACTTGAAGATTGTTGACCCAGTCTTCATGGGCTCAGGATAGCACAAAAAAGCTAATCTACTGTACTCAGCGACAACCTGCCTAGCACACCTTGACAAGATTAGACCTTTTCACAGCTATGTCAGTTGGAGGTCTTTCCACACCTTCCTGTTCAACCTACTCTTATTGTTGACAGCAGTCTGCAGGGTTTGGGAGTGACTTCAGATCCCCTACAGACTACAAAGGCATCCACAGAGAGACATACTCTTCCTTGTGTAAGGGACGTTGAAGACAGAAAATCAAGCATCACCATCACTTTAACATTGAGCTGTCTGCTTTGTGGTGCACTCTGGAGGCACTTTTAAGTCTCAAAATACTTTAGAGCTCTTTTAAAAAGTTTAGATTTATGGAGATGCATGGTGTGGAGTCATCTTATTGACTGATGTAAGAAACCAAGAACATAAAACTAAAGGAAGTCCATGTCACAACTGAAATTAATGTGACTCTGTGGAGATTTAGACATTTACCACTGTAGTTGACAGATTTAACAAGCTTGTTGCTAAATGATCTCAATTCTTTCCTATTACCACCGTGTCAATCATTCTGAGATACCGCGTTGTGCTGAAGAAATCTCCAACTCTGATAGAGGAAAAGAAAAATATCTCTTTTTTTGACTAAAACCAGATATAATACTCCAGCAGACAGATAGCTATTGATTGCTTTTTTTCCACACATGAAATAATAACTTGTTTCATTTTTATAAATAGCACCTGATTCAAACTGAGGAGACTGATTCAATCACAGTAGAAGTTTTTGTCTGCAGAAGGCATATGGAAGTAATTCACTACCTGTTATTAAAGATTATACCAATTCCTAATGTACAGAATAAAACTTTACTGTTGAAGTTTAGATTCATGCTTTGCATGTTATTTGGAATTTTTTGGATAAAGGCTCAAGTCTGAAATTTGTTATAATGTAACTTTAGTTGCATTTCTTTAAAATACATAATATGAAAATTTGTACATTCTTCTTTAAAGAAAATATACTAAAATTTCAGTTTCAGAAACATTTTGATTAATGAAAGCATAAAGACATCACAGAACAAGTCAAGGCAGTATTTAAAATAAAGATTGCACATGACAGGAGCAACTCTGGAAACTGAATTTGCGAGGCAATTAGCACATAGTATAACAATTAAAGCATATTGAGACCACTCTGTGACTGTGTTCTTTTTATGTCTTGGGAAAAATATAAAAGGAAAGTGGAGATCGGATTTAATTATCACCTGTTCGTATTAGAACTGATTACTATTTGCACATTTCCACATGGATTCTATTTCGTAACAGAAACATTTGAGCTATGATAACATCACAGAGGTCAAAGGGCCTTTGAACAAGTCCAAATGAAAACCAAATTTTATTTGTCTTTCTTCTACTTTAAACTGTTGACAGTAACAGGCTTGGAAATCTGTATCGAATATTCAAATTATTAAGCATGTCTATATTATTATTAATTTGGAACTTAACACTTCAAAATTACTGCTGAGTAGTATTTTTGTGTGAATGATGAGAGCTTTTAAAGAATTTTATTTCTCCATAGTGAAGAAGCAGTGCTGAATTCCCCAGAGAGCTGGTCAGGGGAATTTCCCACAGGACATCTGCAAGGGAAGGTGAGCCTGGAGCCAGGGGCCAAGGAAACAGTCAGGAAAAAGATGCTCAGATAAGGGTCTTGTCCCATGATGCTCAAGCAAGTGGAGCAGAGAAGCTCAGAGAATTGCAAAAAGGAATAGCCAGTGGTCTTAATTGCCAGCCAAGTCCAAGGTGACGAGAGAGATTCAAGGTCAAAACAGGAAGGCAAGTTCAGTAGGTCAGCATGGCACTAGGCTGGGCACAGGCATCCCTACAATGCAGCTCAGAAAAGGACCACGGGCCAGGATGCATCTCCTGGGCCCAGAGGACACCCCAGTGAGGCTTCTCCTAGCTCTTTTTCATACATCACTTTCCCAGCAGCTGCATCCAGGTTCAGCTACACTGTGCCAGAGCTGGTCTTGAGCACCCACAGCCAAAGTGCTGGAAGTGAGAAGAGGCTACAGGACCTGTTGGTGCACTCTGGGCCCTTGCAGAGCTCTCTTCAGCCCCACTAACTGGCTTGAGAGCTTGTGTGAAATTTCTGAAATGTCTGTAAAGAAAACCTTATGGGATCCCCTGTATTACTTAGTCCTATATCTTGCTATGACATGTAACATTTGAGCTATTTATAAAAGGGATTCAATCCCCTTTCACAGCTCAGAAGCTCCATCTCAGTAGGACACACCTTGTTCATACTTTTTAAAACAGAAGGAATACAAGTGACTCTGAGTCCAGGCCCTGAGCTGGTGTAGTTTTAATACAACTTCCACAACAGTGATGAAGTAATATTCCCACATGAAGAGAGCTCTATTATTAGCATTTTATCATGGTGCATTAAAGATGTAAGTTCTTGTCAAAAATCAGGATGTGAAACTGGGCGTGTCCATCTTCTTGATTTTTTGGAAGAGATTGATCTAGTCCCATACTCACATACTTATCTAGGTGAAGGTACAGTGCTAGGAGGGTTTAAGAATCTCAAGAGAACACCAGTGTCCTCCTCTCTCTAGGGTTTAGGGGTCCCATTCAGTGTTTTACATTGGCCATTTAAGGTGTCTCCTTGAACAAAAATGTTTTTGTGAATCCTATGATCAACTCTTCTGAGCAAAGAGTAAAATATGGAATAAAGGGGCAATAAATCGGCCTGTGGTGGCTGAATCCTGTGTGACTTGGCTTCAATGCATGCAAAAGGTGTTCAACATCAAAGGCTGGGGAACAGGTTTCTGCATTCCTGTGTAACCACTCTACCAGAAGTAGGTGTTGTAATGCTGGGTCAAAATCACCTTTGTGGACTCATCTTCCAGTGCATCAGTTAATAGAAAATTAGTATTAAATGGTAATAGTATTTGAATGGAAATCTCTATCTTCCACTGATTTAACACTATTTGATTTCAGGAAATATCTTCATGTTGAGTATCAACATAACTTTTCAAACATCATTAAAGACAAGCATGAACCCTTAAACTTTCAATATCTATAGGCAGTATCTTTCAGAATTGAAGTGGTTGATCCTCTGAGGCTTCATTCTTTCTGCAGATCCTGCTAATTGTATGTGGGCACACATGTGCACCATGCAGTGGCAGTTTCACAACACTGCTGATTAGAGAAGTCATTAGCCCATACATATACTCCCATGGCACACTGCTATAATTTATTTCAGCTTTCAAACAACAGTAATTCAACCATCCTTTGCTGTATCATGTCTTGTTTATTCGATGGTCTTTCATCATCTTACTCCAGATCACCAGACCAAGTTGATGTCTTAGATAAACTTAATTTTATTGCAGTCTTTTCTGTTAAACTCTGTCTCTTTAATTGTTTTACTGATTTAGTGCCTTTCATAGAGATATACAACAGTATAAGCCAATATGCAAATAAGAAATCACTATGTATATAAGAAGCTGCTTAATTTCTGAAGAATGTAAGTTTAGTAAACTTTTTCTTATTGTGTTTCAGTAAAAACATCATTTTTAATCTTGAAAGATTTTACCCCATGAACGTATGAATTCAGAAAACTCAAAAAATATTTGGAAACGAGAAGTAATTATGAGCTGCAAATTTAAATTCTTACATTCAAGAGTGCTCAGATATAAGACTGATTTGGATCACACTATAGTAGCTACCATTTTTGAGACAATTATGTTGTCTTCCATGGCTAATGAGAAGGAAGAGGAACATTTTTGAGTATTGGGTTTAATGATCAGACATGTTTTGAAATAGATGAGAATTAGATTTGCTGTATTTTCTCCCTAAAACCATTTATTTTCAGGAAAAAATACTGCATTTGTAGATTAAGGAATACAGAATTTTCCATGGCAGGAGACAGAGAGATCAGCGTATGCCATCTGATTGTGATTCACAGCATCACAAGGAGCCAGCCTCTGCAAATATTTTAAAATGGAGTGAGCCAATAGCAAAACTTGACCAGCCCTTCTGTGTAACAGGAGCCTAAGTCTCAGAAAAAG
This sequence comes from Manacus vitellinus, assembly GCF_001715985.3. NCBI lineage: Eukaryota > Metazoa > Chordata > Aves > Passeriformes > Pipridae > Manacus > Manacus vitellinus. The sequence goes on from NW_021940208.1 coordinate 33,613,817, forward strand.
CAAGGAGAACTGAACTCAAGACTAATTCCCCACCATGTAAAGACCCCTGTTTGTAAAAGTTCTCTGTCAAGACACAGTTAATGTTCACAGAAACAGCTCTGGTCTGCCTGTCTAAGAGAGAGGATTGCAAAAGAGTTGGGAGTTCATATGTGACAGAGGATAAAGTAGTTTTAAATTACATTCAGTACTGGTTTCAAATACTCTTATGCTCTTAAATGTGCAGTGGTGACCATAGTAATTGATCCCACTAAAGATCAGCTAGAAGAGAAATAAGCATATCTAGACTAAATCAAAATAAAAGATACTGAGCACTGGTTCCTCTGGTTCACCTTTTTTTTTTTTTCCCCAGCCTAGAATTACATAACACTGACCAGTCATCACGTCTTGCACTGTGTTCTGCATCACCTTTTTATCTATCTCCTTTCTGTTTTAAATTTTCCTGAAGCTACAAGTTATCTTCTGCAAAGGCAATCATACCTGAACCTCGAGAAGAAGAGGGAGAGTTCATCTGCAATGTGCCATCTCTGCTGAGAAGCAGGTTGATTTCTATATCTATGGTATTAAAAGATAAAAACATCCTTTTCAGTTTGTTTTCTGTCCTTCCCCTTAGGAGTGTGAGCTGAGGTTTTTGCCTTTCCTGAAAAACAAAGAAGTTTGGATGCCTGAAGGGGGCCTGGTTCTTCCCTAGTGTCCTGACTTGAGCAGAAGTATGCACTTGCATGAGATGCTGGGTCTCACGCCATCCCTCATTACGGGTCAAATCTCATAATTCACTTTGTCTTTGGCAGAGTGCAGTGTACTTCATTAACTGTTTATCCTCTGAAGGCTGGACAAGGTCAGGGTACTTGAAGCTGGTGAAACCCTTTCTTTATGATAGGGAGTAGACCAGACAACTATGTGAAATAAAATATTGTTTGAGAGTTCAAATAGAATAGGAGAGAATAAACAAAATTTGAAATGAACCACCAGTAAACAACTATTCTTACCAGCTGTAATAAAAGGAGGGAGTACCTGGGTCATACTCAGGTCATTTTTGGCCTGACAGACTGGGTTTGATTCTCTCATTCCAAATTCAAAAATATATATATAAGCTAACCACTAATACAGAAAATATTTATTAATTATCTCAGCAGAGATGCAAATGAGCATAGCTGTATTGCAGCAAAGGGATGCTGGGTTATATTAGTTATAATCCCGGCTGTGACAATAGTATATTATACACAGAACAGGATTCAATTTTAATGAGATAAATTGGATTTGACTTTAAATTAATTAAATAGTCTTAATTTAAAAATTTGATGAGAAAAAAAGCCAAAGAAAAATTATTACTCATTACTTGTTTCTAACTGTATCCATTACTGAAGCTAAAGTGCTTAAGAAAAATGCATGTTAGTAATCTTTCCCAAACTGGATTACACTTAATTCAAATAAGCATGGTGATCACCAAAGGCACTGCAATTACAGTATGGAAAGCACATTCAAACTACATATATTGCAATATCAATGTCTAATTGAGTACAATTCCAACTGTTACTGGTTGCATATCATTCCACTGTCACAAAGCCCCATAAATGTGTAACTTCATGATGAACTTTTACCTCACCATTATTCAGCAAAACATTTGCATGTGCAATGTTTTAGATGCTAAGAGGGGCCATTTTGTGATGCCTGAATGGTCCTCCCTGAATGTAGTCAAAGGAATGTGCCCACCTGATCTAGCTGGCATCCTTGCCGGTGGCAGGAGGTTTGGAACCAGGTGATCTTTAAGGCCCCTTCCAACCCAAGCCACTTTATGATTCTATAAATAATGTGAAACCTGAAAGCTGGGCATGACTTCACGGGGAACACTTGTAAATTTACCAGGACAATTTCACAGTCTGGCTTTTTGTATCTGAATATTCCCTGTTCTCAGTTCCCTTTGTCAGGGAAAGATACAGAAGATACTAGGATGAATTAGATCAGTGGTCTGCCTCTATAACATACATATTTCCACAGGTCTTGGCCCTCCAGAGAAAGGAAATGCTTGTTACAGCAAACCATCTTTTCCATCAGTTTAGAACATCTATTGTGGAAACATTTGTCATTATATAGAAACTAACACAGAATATGAAATGAATCAACTCATCCATGCTTCTTTTTTTTTTTTTTAATTCATGAAAATTACTTTTGGCTAATGTTGAAAATGTTCCTTTCTGTGTATTTGCTGCAAATAATGAGCATATAATCTCTGCATTTAATATTTTAAGAATTTGATTCGGAAATTTATATCTTCGAATAAATTTAATTTGACTACTAGCCTAGTATGAAGATCACTTTATTCTTCTTGTGAACAGAAGTTTTGAGTCTTTTAAACTAAATGACCATTTTGTCTGCACAGTCATTATCAGAACAATCCAACAGAGTGTGCTCATGTACTGTGAGAGCTGAAGCTGCTTATAGTTAAAAGATGTTTGTCCTTTCTGTTGTTCTTCTTCTTTAAAAATAATTAACTGTAAAAGCTACATTCCTTGTCAAGTTTTTCAATGACATATAACATCTCCAGAAGAAAAAAGCACCATCTTACATAATTAAATGGAGTAAGACAGGGAATTCTAGATGAGAACAGTGGGAGTAAAACTTTTTTTACAGAAACTCAGGATTTAACTGTAATATCACAGAGATCCTCCAAGTTTTTTCTTTGTTAGTGAAAGCATTGAACTGTGTCCTGTTGATTAACCCCATGGCCAGCTTATGTGTGGCACTGTATTTTCAGGGAAGCTATCTGACATGAGGCTGGAGGGATTGCATGAGTCTTGGGAAATGGCAGAGCTCAAACAGGTTCTTCTGTTGGGGGATGCTTGCAAAAGATTCTGCTGGATAAATGTTGTGATGTTCAGATATGCACAAGTTGTTTTAGCCCTAATCATTTTCAACCAATAAAAACTGTATTTGTGTAAATGTGGGATGGATCCCCAAAAGCCACAGCCAATATTCAGTATTGGAGACAGCACAATAACTAGGTACAAATGCATAACATTCCTCATAATGAATCTTCTTCTGACAAAGTTGGAGCAGTTTCAAATCCACAGAAAATTGCATTCTGTTTATAGAAACACTTCAAAACCCTGATACTACAATCTGTTTTCTGAATAAAAATAATAAAGAGCTACTCAGTATGGGCACAAATAGGACATGTTTTGCTGCAATGTATCACACATCTGAATCCATTAGGACTCATTATTTTGGAAAATGCAGGCACAGGCACTTAAAAGTCAGTGCTACACAGCAGGGGAGAGAGACATTGTACTGTTAAGGTCACGGAATTTGAACTTTCTTCACTACCTCAGTTGTCTACTGTGAAATTATAACTCAGACCAGCAAACAGGTTACCACTGGATGACAAGTTAATGCACATATTCAGCCTGCTGCCTTAGCCCAGAGCAAATTCAAGGGGCTTAGAGGAATCTGAAGTGCATGAAAGAGCTGACAGAGCTGATTTTGTGAAGGGCTGTTGTGTGGTTACTCCCTCAGGCAAGTAAATTATTCTGTGCTTCAAAGCCCAAACTCTAAAATAAGGTTACTGTTGCTCTGAAGGTTGTAAATGCATAAAGTTCATTACTGATTAAAATTAGCCATTATGTCATTGCTATCATTAATATTGCAATGACAAATAATCACATAGATTATTGCTATCTACTTCAGCGTACCACAGCAGTACTGTTTAATAAAATCACATTTGAGAAGAACTGGATACCTCGATCTGAAAAGGTAATCCCAAAATCTCCACAGCTGGCAGACACTAAATTCCACCTACAATATAGACAGACCCAATCTGTTTCACCTGAAGAATACCCAAAGACCTAAATCTAAGTGTTCCTGCAAAAGAATTCTGCATACCAAGCTCCCGCTGATGCTCCCTTGCAATATGATTACACTGTGCTACCTTCCTGCAGGTGAGGTCTTTCTCTCTGGAAAAATGCTTGCCGCATTCTGGGACCTCTCTCATACACATACTGTGTAAGACTCAACCCTAAGGATTAGCCTGCTTTGCCTTTCTCTTTTTGGAGTCACAATCTTTCTTTCTTGCTCTAGGCTTTAGGTTACTTTACTGCATTTCAATTTAGTAAAACTGAACAGTTTATAACAACTGCAAATGACACTGAAGAATTTAAAAATGTATTCTAGTGCAAACACTAGAGACCTTGTAAGATCTTACTACCTGATATGGATAATTTTTGAATTCATTAGCATTAAGAACATTCCTGCTATAAATATTGCCATTCTTCAATGATTATAATCAAATACCTGTAGATATTTCTTGACAGAAATCAGAGAAGATGTCTGGTGCAGTACTAGCATAAATATATTTGAAAAAAATCTCCAAACCCTGAAGTCTGTGAAACTGAAATATTTTACCAAGCTTTATTTGACAATTCCCCATCATCCCCATTAGTATGATTATAAGAACATAGAGGATGAGATACATTCCTGAATTTATTGGTCTTCAATTCTTTGTCAGCACAGCTTCTAATTCAGCTCACATTCTTAAAATGAACAGTGATTCGGTATATCTTAGTGTTTTCCCTAGTTTAAGATGTCTTCAAAAAGCAGGACGCTTAAAAACTGCCTATTGCTCCCCTTGGGAAAAAAAATAGAACAAAAAATGAAAATACACTGCAAAAGGTCTATCACTTGTGAGGATGCGGCCTCTCACTCTTCCATTTCATTTAAATCTCATTCTCTGCGATAAAGAAATTCTTTCATATTTTTAACTAAGGTTTTAAAACTGTACAGGACCTGATTTTCTAGAAGAATTAACAGTCTCCTGTACCTATGCACACATTAGGAATGAAATAAAAATAAGCAAATTCCATAAAGCACAAATTTCTGGAATTCACATATTAAGCTTGCAATACTGTGTGGCTGCCCTAACAACAGCTCAGACTGCATGTCACATTCATGTAGTCTCATGTTTCATTTCCCTAGTTGTCTTTTTTCTTCTTTTTGACTTCTGTATTTAAGCTTGTGTAAATTTAAAAAACAGGAAAAAAACTGTATAGCAGTAACCATCAGTCAGTCATAAGCCTTTTGTACATGGAAGCATCTTTAGTTCTCTAACCAGACAGGGAGCGAGTTGGCATGTTAGCATCATTGTCACTACTACCAAATAATAGCTGGAACAGTTTCTGCTGCAATAGGTTGCATCTCAAGGATCAATTTGTATTGCAGACTGTAAACCTGTCTGATTTATGAAGCAGCTGCCATCTTGAGGAGCAGATCCTGTCAGACACATTAATCTGATGTCCTAGTTAGAACAGCTGGGACCAGTTCATTACTGGATGGGTGTAACCCAAAACTGTGTATTCTATAGCCTTCCATGCCATTTCCCAGAAACTGTTGTCAATGAACCATTTACACCCTCTGCCCAGAGCAGCCTGACTCATCAGGCTATAAACTAGGTGTTAAGAGGCCTGTGAGATAGGAGGATGCTCCTGTCCTCACACCCATTGTGGAACTCCCCGCCCTGAGGGAGGTACTGGGCATTCCTGCCTGAACCAGAGGATATATATAATCTTGGAGTCTTGGGACTTTTCCAACTACTCGGGATCCAGAGATTAGGACTGTGAACACCACTCTCAGCCAGACTGAGACCACCACTCTCGACCGGACTGCAACCATCACTTTCCAACCAGACTGCAATCACCACTCTTGCCCAGACTGCAACAGCACTCTCACCAAGTTTTTCCCTCTCCTTTTACTTTGGACTCAGGGGGCCCAATGAACACCACTCTGTTCATGCCCCAGGGTGCTGGGTTATACATTTGGGTTTTGTGGGTTAAAACCAATTGTTTGTCTGTATAATCGTATTTATTGTATTATTTTATTAAATTGTTATTCTGATTTATAATCTCTCTTTTGAGTTGGGTTCATTTCCCCTGCCACTTTACCTTTAAACCAGCACATCTGGCCATACTGTGAAAAAAAGGGTAGATTATACCCTTAGACCAAAAATCAACAATGAAACTCTCAAGTTTCTCACCAGAAATGACAATGATGTGAGGGAAGGGGAGATAATTTGCTTTCATTGGTTTCACAAATGACAGCTCATAGTTAGACATCTGGGACAATTGCTTCCAAAATTAAAAGATTCAAAATAGCATTTGTTTGTCTAAAATGGGCTCTTTTTTCAATATTTTATCCAATACTGGCAGTATTTCTGATATTCTTAGTTTAAATGGTGAGAAAATTCAGTCCTCACTAAAACATTCCAAAATTATTACCTCTAAAAAGAAGTTTAGAGGTCATTTTCAGGGAAATTTAAAGAAATATATGACATGAAGCTGAAAAGTATTACAAGGCATTGTAGCTAAAAGGAATGTGTTCCTCAAAGATACAGGATACAGCAAAATGCAAGAGAGACTTATTTTCCCACTGAAGGTCAGATAAAACTGAAGGGAACTAAGAGAAATGAGGTCTGCACAGAGCTTGGCAAACATTCAGGAAGTAACTTTGTGCCTGTAGCATCATGCAAAATATATCAAAAGACAACAGTGGCTTCCTGAGAGAGATGGGCAGTCTGAATTTGTTGTAATTATTGATTAAGAATCTCAGTCTTAATATCAGTAACTAGTAAGACTTTGTAAACCACAAAATATACAGTATTCTCTTTTACCTTATTGTACTCAAAATTATTAGATCCATTTCTCTGAGCACTGCAGAAGCTCTCATCTGCACCAGTTGTACAGGCAACTTCCACATTAAATGACATAAACTGAAAAGCTTTTTAATTTCAGTTTCCTTTTGCAAAGGCTGGTTGCCAAAAAACTTTTCTCACTATTGCTCAGTTATTGGTGGGCAGTTTTTTCCAGTCTCTCCCATCTTCTCTGGAAAGAATCTTCACGCCAGCTGTTTCCTCAGATAGTTTTAAATCTTTGCTATTTCTGTAGGGGGAAAAAAGTTAATTCTCTAAGGTACAGAAGATCCCACATGTCCAGAATGGGTAAGCGCGCTAGAAGAGGCAGATACATGACAGTGTAGTTGCTCATATCTTCCTTGTGACTGAATTATGTACATGTGTCCATATAAATAGAAAATAGATGAAGTGGAAAAATAACCTCTTATTTCACATTTCTTCAATATCTAGGACTCAGAATTCGTAAATACCATAAGCTACTGCTGCTGTCCTCATTAGTATCTCTGCTTACACAGTTAAGTATTTGAGGAGGCAGCTAGTAACCAGTCTTGCCAGAATCCTGGCCCAAACTTTCAGTCCATGGTGGGAGAACTAGCAGAGTTACTGAGATGTGTTTATTTGTGATGATGAATACAGAAATGTACACTATCATTTTCACAGCATACTGAAAAATCACCCACACCAGATACTGATCACTCCTTCATGGCCAGCCCTTGAAAAAAATCAACATTAGGGTCTTGGATAGACATCACTCTGTCCTCCCAGTTGCAATCATATGGCACTGCTGTACCTTGGAGCAGACCTTGTCTCCCACACTTGGCTGCCAAGTGCCTCTGAATGGTCATAAAAAGTACAAAACCACACTGAGACCTATGAATCCAGCTTCCCATCAGTACAGCCAGCAGTCTCCGTGATGACAGTGAGCAAAAACAGCCTGGTCAGCAGCACAGCAACAATTTTAATGGCATAAAAATATTTTAGCAAAAGTTCATAAAAATGTATGGAGTGCATCGCACTTCAACTCAGGAAATAGAAGGAGCAGGAAAATAATCAACAATTCCTGTGAGATGGCACAACATACATACCTCTGGATCCTGACTCCTGCCCTGGTCTGATAAATGTTACTTTGCTCCATGGTCCCGCTGAACATGACAGCAGTTTGGTCCAGAGTAAGAGCTGAGCAAAGTTCCCAGGGTAGTGTAAATCACCTTCCCAAACACAAGTTAGACAAGTCTGCAGCCATGTCAGGGCCATGAGGGCACCACCAGCCCTGCCTGGCCACACCAAGACTCCCCCTCTCCTCCCCACAGTCCAGGACCTCATGTCATCCCCATGTCAGACCCTGCCACAGTGACATTGCAGCAGGGCCAGTCCTGAGCTCCCCACCACCCTGTTCTCTGTTATGGGTCCCAGTAGGCCAGGCCCTTCTGTAGGCACATGTTCCAGCTCAGTTGCATCCCAGGGAGGTCCCCAATGCCCTGCCTTACCACCCCCACAGGAACCTCCAGCCCTCACTGTGCTCTGCAACCATACTGGACCCTTCTTGCCCTCCAGGGTCTGCCCCATTAGTCCTGATCTCCCAAAACATCTGCATGCACTGGGATGGCAGAGACCAGGGCAGGCACACTCAATCATAGTATCAGAGGATCATAGAATCGTTTAGGTTGGAAACGATCTCTAAGATCATTGAATCCAACCATTAACCCAGTACTACCAAGTCCACCACTAGATCATGTCCCCAAGTGCTACATCATAGGTCTTTTAAAACCCCCCAGCTTTGTGTTATAAAAGTGCCACTTTAGCAAGCTGCAGCACACTGCTCATATTGTATGAGCTGTTCTCAACAAAACACACATACCAAACCACTTCTAGCTTCAAGATATGGGAGCAACACCTAGAGGAGACTCAAAGTCACATCCTTTGTAGAACAAGCATGACCAATCTGCTTCAGGAGGGACACAGCCAACCACAGTACTTATAATCAGTAATCGCTTGTTAAAGCAGATTAATTAATTTAGCATCATGTGTGCAGCCATAAAGTCTGGGGTCCTACTGCTTCCCTTATCTTTGGAGGTTGCATTCGGCAGGTGAGCAGACCATAGCCTTCCTGTGTGGCAGACACACTGAAATCCTTGTCCCTGGCCACTGTAAGTATTTGGCAGGAGGAGGTAAAATTCCATCTGCTCCCCTCTCTCCAGGGCCTGCAGGAACCTCCCCCTGTGTAGCAAAATGGAACACGTGAGATGGAGATACGTGGCCCTAGCTGCACTTCACCAGAGGAGAAAAAAAGCACAATTCAGATTTAAACACTTCTTAGGAGCTCTGCTCTGTATTTTGTAGACAGACACAATTCTTCAGCTGGTCCTTTATGACCTGTGTCTGAGCAATGCATAAGCAGTGGTCCGAAACAGCTGTGTTGCTTTGCTCTGCCATTATCTGATTCCTCAGCTCAGGTCTGGAATCTGTTTTTTACTCTCCCAGGTGCTAATAGTTTCTGATCTCTGAACCAGTCTTTGCTGGAGCACAGTAAATGCTTCTGGTTTTGTGTTCAGGCTGAATGCCAGGCACAAATCTCTAATCACATTAAATCCTGCTACTCTCCACAGAGAAACTCTGGACATCAGCACTGCATTCAAGGCCCTCCTTTTGTTTAGCTGCATTTACTCTGCCCACAATCTCATCAATAACAACATTAAAGACCATTTATATGCACAGCTGGATGCTCTGAAAAATTGGTGGGTCTAACAGTCAGAAGATGAGCACTCCAATCATTTAACTCTATTAGACAATAGAGGCCCACTGTTTTTTTCAATCCATAAAACAATGTTTCCTGTGCTCAAATATTATCTTTTTACAGAATATGCATTTTACACTAATACTATTCTTTTGTGGGGAAAAAAAAGAAAGCCTTTTTTTTTTCTTTATGTAGGCAAAGTCCCATTTCCCAAGACTGTGAATCATTACTGACACAGGGGGTAGATGAACTATAGATGGTCAAGGCCGATGTTGGTTTATGTTGTAAATCATTTAGAAGAACATGACACAGGACTGGAGAGACCAATTAACTCAGGGGAAGAACATGTTCCTAGGTACACAGTAAAAGAGGTGTGCATTTTCGTGATGAACATAAAAATAAATGGGGGAATATAAGTCTAATTTAAAAGTAGGTATTTCAGAGAAATGGGAAAAAAAGTAATTAGATGAAAAAATCAGTAAGGAACTTACCAACCAACAAATGACATAAAAACCCAAGTAAAACTACACTTCGTGCAGCACTGTTTTTGTGTTATTCTGGCATCCAAAGTTCCCACTCGTAATCAGGCTCTTTGCCATCCAACAAAAGGATACACCATTTGGAAGTTTTAAATTCAATATTTTTGAGGAATTAGAATACACCTCGGGCATCCATACTGGGACAAGTACTGTTTAAAGTCTTAGACAATGACATAGTGGGATCGAGTGCACCCTCAAAAAATTTGCAGATGACACCAAGCTCAGTGGTGCAGTTGACACATGTGAAGGACAGGATGCAGAGGGATCTGGACAAGCTCAACAAGTGGACTCATGGGAACCTCATGAGCTTCATCACGGTCATGTGCAAGGTGCTGAAACTGGGTCATAGCAAGCCCCACCCAGTATCTACATGGACTGGGTGATGAAGGGATTGAGAGCACCCTTTCTGAGAAAGACTTGGGAGTACTGTTAGATGAAAAGCACAACATGAGCCAGTAGTATGCTCTCATAGGCCAGAAAGCCAATTGTATCCTGGGCTACATTAAAAGAAGTTTGGGCAGCAAGTCGGGGGTGATTCTGCTCTGGTGAGATCCCACCTGGAGTACTGCTCTGGAGTCCTCAGAATGGGAAACACTTGTTGAAGTGAGTCCAGAGGACGACCTGAAAGTGATCAGAGGGATGGAAGGCCTCTCCTACGATGAAAAACAGAGAGCTGAAGTTGTTCCACCTGGACAAGAGAAGACTCTGGGAAGAGCTCATCTGCCCTTTCAATACTTTAGGGGGACTTTCAAGAAAAGATAGAAAATTTTTAGTGGGGCCTGTTGCAAACTAAAAGAGGATAGATTTAGACTAGATATAATAAAGAAATTTTTTGCAATGAGGGTGGTGAAACACTGGCACAGGTTGCCCAGAGTGGTTGTAGATGCTCCATTCCTGGAAACGTTTCAAATCAGGCTGAATGGGGCTCTGAGCAACCTGGTCTAGTTGAAGATGTTCCTGCTTATTACAGGAGTGTGTGGGGTAGACGACTTCTAAAGATCCCTTCCATGCCAAACTATTCCATGACTCAGGGACTGCATGGTTACAACGCAGTCTGCTTAGACTGCCTTCACTGAAGATGAAAATCTCTAAGAACATTTATGTTTAACTAACAGTAATCATAATGAAGGAACAGGACAAATTTCACTGGGGTGTTACCAGACAGGAAAATGTCTCAGAAAGAAATTTCTGACACGTTTTGGAAATCTTAGAGTTTTCACTGTAATGTTTGTAGCGAGAATATAGAAATATTTTATAGAATGAACTGACTCTTACATTTCTTTGCCATAAACAAATTCTTAATAGCTAGACAGATAGACAGAAACATCGACAGGTATAGAATCACGCTGAGTGATACAAGCGTCAACTGTAGTCAGCAGTTTTCAGATATAATCTGTCAGCATCCATTCAGAAGATGAATACTGTAGACATTTTTCTAAATGCTTCCAACCACAATTATGTAAAATAACCAGTAAAGAAAAAGTATTTTCAGAGACTTAGGAAAATTAATGCTGAACCAGTCTGTTTAAAAATTCTTGATGGAATTAGAAAACAATACCTGCTAGAAGGCATCTGTTCATTGGTATGCCAGCTTCATCACTGTCTAGTAACACACACTGTTACTACATGTAAACTACATGTAAATCATGCAGTTCAATGTAAGGAACTGGAAACAATTATTTAAATTTGTTAATATTTTGTAGCCACTTCAAACACATATAAATGAGTATTCAAGCTGCAATACAAAAAGAAACAGGCCCAAATTCTGTTTTATAAATAAAATATCTAATGTATCAGATTGACTTTTACATTCCTGTAACTTCACTATAGCCATGGAGCTTTTTCTTATCTTGCTAAGTAGAAATTGGCTCCATATGAATATAGATGGTACATTTATCAGAAATTATCTGGCAGAAATAATGTATTTACTTTTGGTATCATCATAAGAGCTTGTAATATTATCATTTGTTGTATACATTAATTTAACAGAATATACTGAATGTATAAATACTAGGTTGTATTTAATATTTATAGATGTTACAGATTTTCAGCATTTTGCCAGAAAAAGAGTCTAGCAAGTTAAAGAGTATAATAGAAATTTAGTCCATATATGGAACTTCTATAAAATATGCTCCAGTAGGTTTTATGCATTAGAAGTACTTTGCTTTGCTTCAATTTGCTTCAGTTTTCTTTCTCGTCTTCCCCATATCACAATTCTTCTTTTTCTCATGCAGTTCCATAGAGTTATAGTAGATAATAAATTTACTGTTTATTTTAAAGTCAGATTTGACCTTTCTATTCTAACATTATACAAGAGAATTTTACAGTGCTTATACACGGTTATACTTTGGTGGCTAAGCCCCTTCCCCTCCAACCTCTCCAGAGACAAACAGTGAAACGTTCCCATGGTGATTTTCACTGGAATTGTATGTAATGCCTAATTTCAACCAGAAAATATTAAATATCTGCAAAGAGAGACTGGGTAACTGATTTTCTAAATGTGCAGTATTTTGTAAATAAAATAGTATAATTCTACTATACTTGCTATTCAATAGTATAATCTTACTGTTTTAAATAAAAGAAGACATAATTTTATTTAAAAAACCCCCACAAAACATAAATACCTCTAATTAGAAAAAGGATCTGGAGGCCCAGCAGATCAAGTATGACTTTATATGTAATATAATCACAAATGATAGATATTTCCAAATGCCAAGTCAGTTAACACTTTGAATTTCTGTATAAGGTTTCACTTAGGAGCATTCTCCCTTCCCTGATATAATTTCATGAGAAATTTGCAAGATTTTTGTCCCTAATTTCTATTAGCATGTAATTTTGATCATTGGTGAAAACTGAGGCCTTATGATTCACCAGCATAAAAAAGCATAGTTACCTTGAAATCAAGGTTAGTTAATGTCAGCTGATGTTCTGCACAGATTTTTTTTTTTTAATTATTCTTTTTTTTCATTCTTAGCATTGACAGGTACTGGGATTTCAGGCAGTGAAGGGGAAAATAAAGTGTCAGGTACAGGTAGGTAGGATAAGCAGTAACAACAGGATAAATATTTGAAGTACAGTCATGAAAAGCAAAGGAAGTATCTTCCTCGTGCAGTGCTGCAACCAAGAGCAAAAAGAAAAATTCAGAAAATACGGTTAAAAAAAATAGAGAAAATAACCCCTCAGATCTTGAAAGCGTTGGAAAACAGTCAATAGTTATCTTTTCACCTCATGGTTTTAAATATAATTTGATACATAATTATATTAGAAAGTGTACTCTTATGAAAATATTGGGGTGGAAAGGCACATTTTTTGACTTAAGAGATTCTTTGTCCTTCTCGAGTCTGTGAAGGATGTCCCATCTCCTTTGAAATCAAGAGCAAACCACCTACTGAGATCAAGAATGCACCCCATATTTCTAGGATTTAGAATACTCACCTGCAGAGCTGTTAGAAAGAAAACTTACTTCTGAAACCTTTTAACATGATATAGAAAAATGCCTACATCCTTTTGTATTTATGAAAACTGACTCTCCTGATTAAACCTCCAATGCTTTATTTTAATGTCCTGCTACACATACACATGTACACACTCACACACCTTTTCTTTCAAAAGCATGAATGTAATCTAGCAGATTGCATATGTATTTTTAGATGATTCGGCCTATATGGGCCACATGTAAGACTATTATCTCAAAATAGGTTTCAACTAAAATGTGATTGGCTTTATCAAATGCATATAGATCCATATTCCTTATAGGTTGTTGTGGTTCTCCACTTATTTGGAGGGAGAACTGCAAAAATAGCACTTGGTTTATGGTTAGTACTGGAGTGACAAAGCCCAGACCATCTCTTACAGACTACCTGATTATTTTGCTTTTATGTTAGCTGTTTTGGTGTCAGGCAGCCACTTGGGGATGGGATGGTAATTGTGTTGGGATGTAACAACCTCAGCACTGTGTAACAGTGAGAGAAAGGTCAATGTGCCATTCCCAAGGTGTGGGTAACAGAAGACAGAGAGATATTAGCAAATCAAATCTTTCTTCCTGGCATGCTAGGGAAGTTTCTCAGAATAAGCATCTTTTCCCAGCATTATCCTAGAGCGTATGGGCTCTCATTTTCTCCCCAAATGGATAAAGTCCCAAATTTTAGCTTCTTCTTTCATGAACCCTATGACACAGTAAATTCTGCTGGTTTTCCTCAGAGTACAGAACAGGTTAGGGTAGGTTTATTTGCTTTGGTCCTCCTAGCTAAACAAAACAGGACAGGTATAAGAACAAAGCAGCAGAGAACACACTGAATATTTACTTTGCTCGTGGAGACCAGGAGTCTGTAAAGCACACACATATTTATTCCATCATTTGATTTGTCCTGATTATCACAGTCTGCGAAAGGCAGGCAGGCAGGAAGGCAGGAAGGAAGGAAGGAAGGAAGGAAGGAAGTGCCAAATACAGATAATTTTGCCTAGACAGGACTGAAGGACAGTGTAATACTTTTGCTTTCAAGAAGAAAAATCAAGCATCAGACTTGACAGTGACTGCATAACATGAGACGTGGGTAAGATTTTGCCTTTCTCTAATTTATCTGTCCATGATTCTTTAGCTGATAAAGCATTTCTCTTATTACTACCCATCCAGTCTCCAATCTGGCACTCGACGAGTACAGCTGCAAAATCTGGGAAGAGCTCAATTGCAGCAAATGCCACCCAGATAGGCCAAAACCAATTATGGCTAACAGCTATTAGAGCACTTTAGCATGAAAGAAATTTTATTGATGTAAGATTATATAATGCATAATATATGCCCAAACATATGTCCACAGACCAGTCACAATGTATTTCAGTTTGGGTAAAAGCCTATAGTTGTTTGACTTAAATAATAAAAGGGTTTTTAAACCTTTATGGAAACCACAGGGAATGTCAAACAGACAGAACTGAAAGTCCTTCTTCTTTCATAGCCCATTCAAGATAAATCTTATCCATTTTGCAGCATTCACACAGTTTCTTCATTGTTATCTGAGGTGACACTGCTGATTCAACTATCTCGTCCATTTTCTGTGCTGTGGCATAGGAAATGTGCCTCACATACTTTCCAAGAGCACTGCTTTGCCATCAGTACAAGGTATCAATCTACTATTAGAGAAAGTACTACTAATAAATGTAAAAAAAAAAAATTGAGATTGTTAAGATAAAGACAATTTCAACCTAGTATTAGGAAATCACTCGCAGTAAATTCCCCTGAATTTAGTAAGAACAATAGAAAACATCTGATTGCCAGCAGTTCACCTAACTTTGGAGGATATTAAAGTTTGTAACTTGGATATTAGAGCCCACAATGTAAAAATGCATATTCTACAGCAGTGTTATTCTTAATAAGACAGGTAAGATTAAAAATTAAATAAAATAAAAAAAAAATCTGTGCATATTATTCTATTATGGAAAGATGTAGGTACTAATCAGCTTTCGTTATCTAGTCCCAGATCCCAGATTCAATGATTTTTCTACTGTGCTGTACTGCAGAGAGCTAATGGCAGATGTTTCATTGTCCAGTTGCTGGATACGGTGCTCAGGCTGTCCAGGAAATAAAAGATTTATCAATGACAGATAACTGAAGCTTCACACAGTAGTCCTGCATACTAAGCTAAGTGGAAAAAAGTGTCTGTCATTCTTGACTTCATTTATTCCCGAGTCTGCATAAAATATCTAATGGAGGAATTGCCAAGTAAGAAATCATATTTTGGTGTTGTGATCATGAATTAGATTTTTAAAAGAAGTACTTTAATTATGATTTAAACCATTCCAGTCCAAGTGTATATAGAAATACTGTTATATGTTGCTACTGTTGCCACATTGTGATACGCTGTTGGTCGAATCCAGATTTGATTTGCTAATATCTTATTGTACATGTTGCTATTAGTGCAAATGTAAAATACATACTTTTTTGGACAGTAAAGTTTCTTCTTATGGTCATAAGCCTGTTATGCTGCTCTCCTGAAAGGCCAAAGAGTAACTCAGTACAGAAAAAAGCTAAAATAAAGACCTTGTGTGCAACTAACAACTGAACTATGGTATCACAGAACTTTGAGGTGGCCCTTGCAGTTATGCTATGCTGCTGAAGGAACACAGGAAAACAAAGTTTTGCATAGGTGACAGATAAATACACTTAAAACAGACAGAAGGGGAGCAATACCTCTTATCTCAGACCTGTGGGAAATAGGTGCAGTCCTGTATTATTTAACAGTGTTTTCTTGGCTGCAGGACAGAAGGAAAAAATTAGATATGAAGGAAAAATATTTATTAATTCAGAATTATGTAGTGTTCCCCCATCAGGAGAACTTAATAAATATGAATTATTTAAAACTTGATGGCATAATGAAGAGTGAGGAAATCCTCTGTGTTCTCCATAGGAACATCACCAGACTCCCCAGGGAAATGGGCACTCCATAGTCCAGTCCTCTAAAAAGAAAAGCAATGGTAAATAGAGGGGTACATTGGGGTGGTGAGTATCACTTCCAGTGATAGTAGCTAAGGGCTTACCTACAGCTAATTTGATCAATGGCAGTCTTACTGGGTCAAGGCCCAAAAAGGAACATAGTCCTGGTCCCCCCTTGGGGCATGCAATCATGAGATGGCAAAGATTCACATCATCATGTGGAAGGCTGTGTGCAAGGCACAGGTGCCTTACTCGACAGGGGTGCCATGTGGGAGAGACTACTGTCACGGTGTACTGCTCTCCTACTTCTCAGCAGAAAACTGCAATTTTTCCTCCTCCTTTTTCTGACATTCTAGTTCAGAAGTGAACTAACATTTTCTGTTCTCTCTCTTTTAATGTGGAAAGGCTAGACAGGCTTTCATAGATTTTTTTACCCAATTAATCCTTATGTCCCCTGAACGATGGCAAATGAGAACCTTAGTCCTGTAATGCCATGCTACAAAGTTACACAGATGTCTTTGTGCTTTGGAGAGAGTTGTTCACTAAAGAGGCGTTTGTGTTGGGAACAAGAGTGAATGCAGTTTGGAAATTGGTTTTCCACCCCAAGGATAAGTTAAGAAGAGCTAGTACGGTCATTGAAACCCTGGTCTGTGTTAAAGGAATACTCTCAAATGTCACCCTTTCCACAACGTTCAAAAGTACATTTCACCTCACTTGTGATGAGCCTTTGCTGCTTGTTCTAGACTGTGTTTTATATTCCTACAGTAATTTAAACAGTAACAAGGTACAGAGCAAGAGAAACCTGGATGTCTCCTGAGCTATATTCCTGTGATCTGACAGATCTTTCAATCTATTGATTTCACAGGCCATAAGGGCTGTGAGAATGTTTTCATATCTCCTATCAAGTCTCTATAGATTTTCCAAAAAATACATGTGATCACATAAGTGGAACCGCAAAGATTTTGTAAAATCCACTTTTCATTTTAAAAGTATATAAACCTTATTAAAAGATACTATACTACAAGAGGGAAATGTGTTCTCTTTAAATATAAGACTTTAAACTGAACAGGGAAAGTAATGATGCTGCTTTTGAGGTGTAACCAAGCATCATCTTTGGATTTCAAGCGAGATCCTCTGCTAATATAGAGTGATTCCAGTAAAGGCAGTGGAGTTCTGCACATTTGTGTTGCTAAGGATCTGAATGACAGTGGCAAGTGACTGAAGGCACAGCCAAATCTGAGCAACAAGAAAACATGAGGATCAAAAAACATCTACTATGTATTCAGCAGTGATTTTTCCAAAGTAAAAGGGCAATAATAAAGACCCTCTATGGGAAACAGGGAAGAATGATGCAAGCAAGACAGAGGAAGAAGAAAAAAGTTGCAGTCAATCAGAAGTTACAGAGAAAAGATGATAAGAGAAGCAAAATATCAAGCTGGGCTGAAGCCAGCTGAATGATGTAAAAAGAATAAGAATGTAACCTACTTATAAAGCAGGAGAAAATTACAATAGTGAGAATAAAATCATTAATCAAAGCCTGTTGTGTGAGGCTCCAAATACCTCATGTGCAAATTTGAAACTTTTTTTTATTTCATATTATGCCTAACCTAAAAGGTACCTCTACCTATAAAATCCAAGGGAAGACAGAAAGAAAAAAGGAGATTTTAAATATCTAGGAAACGAGAAAAGACATATTTTTTTTTCAGAACCAGTCCTTAACATAGAGTACAGAGCTCAAGACAAACATTAGAACCATTATGTCTACTGTAGAAATTATTCTCACAATCTACCATTTTGCTTGAATCACTAGCAGTAATCATAGGGCAGAAAAAGTGAGTTACTCAGATGAGTTCACAGCCTGAGCTGTAGGTAAATACTAGATATAGGATTGGATCTAAAATGGCTTAGCATAAATAGAATATAGTCAATATAGAAATCTTGAGCCAAAGTGACATAATTTTTCTCAACTTTGAAAATGAGCCTGCAAAGTTCCCTATGTCAGATCTTTGCTGACATCACATCCAATGTAAGATTTTCAAAACCAATATTTGCATTTATTTCCATTTTCTCAACCCTCAAAGAGAGAGTTTAGAGTGCAGCCTGCATATTACAGACCAGATATAGTTCAGGAGTACTTATATACAGTGACCTCTAACATGGTCCTCTGCTTTCCCCCAGGTTTATGAAGGGATTTATTTTCTTCTTCTAGCTCAGTCTTTGTCTTTCATATCTTGAAAAGTAGAGTGAACATTCCCCTTGATTCCTGGTTTTCTCTCTTTGAAGCACTGAGTACAAACTCAAGCTTCTGAGGGTTCTCCTTGTCATGGCTCTTGCAGTTTTTGTCTTGCCTCAGCTCTGACTCTAACATACTCTGAAGCAAGCCTGTGATTTTTATATGTTGCTGTATACTAGACTGAAACCTCTGTACCATGATATTTATTAATCCATTTCACTGATTTTGCTATTTTTGTCTTCTAGGCCATTTGTTCCACTACAGGTAGATGTATAAAGGGCGTGGAATTGTTAGATATGTTTAAATAAAGTACAAGAAAGTGTAGCCTGCCCAGCACATTGCAGTTCTGACATGAGTCTCAGCCTCAAAACTTTCATTTATTTTTTATATATATATATATATGTATATATAAATGCTTTTAATTAGTCCTAGAAACTAAGAATCCCCTCTGACTGAGGGGATTCATTGTAGTCCTGATCCTTATAGAACACAGACAGAATCTGTGGAATCATTTCCTATGAAACTGCCCAAAGTGTGAAAGTATTTTATCAGATCTTTTGTCTTATAAACCAGCATTGGTGTCAGGATCAGCATTTTAATTCAGTATCAGATTGTGAATTACAATTGCTAATTAATTTTATTTTTGCAAGTTTTGAGTGAAATTGGAATATTCCAAGTTTTATTGTGGGGTTTTTTGAATGCAAAAAAAGAGATTTTTTTCCTAAGAGTTTTCTAAAAGATCTATCTCAAACTTCTTCAATCAGTTGGTGCATGGAAAAACATAGTTATGCGTATGCAACTTGAGCTGATGCATAGCATGTACATTTGGTACATATGCTGGATAATTTAAGTGCACTCTTTTCAAAGTCTGAGAAAATAGGGTTAACTGGAGAGTTTATTTTTAACGCTGAACTCATTATCTGTCCTAACACATTAGATTTGTTTCAGTTTGCTAAAGCAACTCATTTCACTGTGTCTGGAATCTTTTCACTGCATATGCACTCTGACATGGGACCTGGAAAATCCTGTGTCTTTCAGACAGCAGTCTTTGGTGGAAGTCAACTTTTCAATGCATAGAAAAATACACTTTTTTAGATGAGCTATAAACTGCATATTTTCATACCATTGTTTTAAACCCATAGAATATTGGAACATCAGACAAAAGTCAAGCAGCACAGAATAAAACTTGAAAAATCTGTATTTGGAGCAGGCTATATAAAAAAACTTCCAAAATTTCATGCAAGTTGAA
This sequence comes from Manacus vitellinus, assembly GCF_001715985.3. Lineage (NCBI taxonomy): Eukaryota > Metazoa > Chordata > Aves > Passeriformes > Pipridae > Manacus > Manacus vitellinus. Next base: position 33,633,672 of record NW_021940208.1, read on the forward strand.
ACCAGCTATGAGAAAGCCTGGGCAAATGGTATTCCTTTACTGAAACCAGCTTGGCTGGCTGGGAAACTTGAAATGCAAAACATTTGAAAAGAAAATTCTTCCTGGGAATGTATCCATCATAGTGAAAGACAACTAGACTGGTTGAGTGGAACCCTGAGATAGGAAGTTAGAGAGCCAGGATGAAAAAACAAACCCTACCTGAATTTGGAGGAAGATTGAACCTTTTCAATTCTGTATGCACAGAGTCTTCTTAGTTGGAAGGGACCCACAAGGATCGAGTCCAACTCCTAAGTGAATGGCCCATACAGGGATAAAACCCGTGATCTTGCCATTATAAGCACCATGCTCTAACCAACTATGCCATCATATGACCTTGGAGGTTGCCAGACACAGTTAGGGAGGTCTCAGTGATTCTGCCTCCTCCTACTTTCCTCTAGCCCATGCCAGAGTCTCTCCTCTGTCCCACACTGTCCCACGCTGAGTTCCCTGAACTCTACAGCAAGCCTGATGCCATGCCTTGCTCAAACCACAGCACTGCCTTCTTAGGCTGATGTCCCCATATCCCAAGCTCTGCTTTCTCTCAATGCTGCCTCCTCAACCTTCCTCTGACCTCTGTCACCTCCCTGGGCTACACCATGGGCCATCAGTGCTGACTAAGGATGCTGGGAAAGCTGGTAAGCAGAGTTCATCTCTCCTTCATCACTGGTGTGACTTCTTAGTGGAGTGTGATCCACAGGTTGGAAAACAGTGCTCTAACCAGCAGCACATCAAAAGAATTTTTTTTATCTCTCTCTTTGAAATACAAACAAATGTTAAAGCTGTTTGAGTTGATGTCAGGAGGAAGATGAGAGGAATGAACTCCACTTAAGTTCCGGGATCATTTTGATTGACAGTGAAATGCAGATCTGACACATCTAAATACGGACAACCAGTGGCATCAATCTCTGCAGAACCAAAGCCTCCACATCTTCAACAGGCTTTTTCATACACTTTCTGCTGTGTAATATTTAAAATATTTGGACAGGTGTTCACTTTTGCTAAAACAAAACACAGTGCTACCATTAATCACACACGTATACGCACAAACACATACAAAGGCAAAAATAAGTTTATTCTGAGTCTGGAAGCTAAGATATTTTAGGACTTTTTTCAGGTAGATGGATCCTGGTCCTAATCATCTATTCAGAAAAGAATTGGTGAAACTAAGGAACTGAAGACCTTAAATATAGGAAAGAAATTCTCATATGATGTAAACAGACGTATCCAGAATGTTACAACAGTTTGCATTTAATCTAAGTAGACCTTTCCCCACAATAATAGGAATTAATGGTGTGTCAGTAGCAACACTCACAAAGCTCAAGGCAAGAAGGTGAAAATATGAGAATCACTTGTTAGTCTCTCCTTTGATGCTAATTCTCTGAATTACATGTTCTTATACACACTTGTTTACAGGAGAGCTACAAAAAGAAAACAAAGCAGCCGGAAATCATTGTGAGCTATAAATGCCTTTTGCCCAGGTCATTTTAAAGATTTTTATTGAACAAGTCAGAAGCATACTATCAGTATAAGAAGAATGTGTTACAATATTTACAACCTACCACAAACAGAAAACTCTATGAGACCTTATATAGTTTGCTTTTACTCAGTATCTAACAGTATCTCAGTCATTACAAGTCTGGCCTGATGATCCATGGGTCACAACAAACTGATCTGCGTTGAAAAAAAAAAATCCCTATTTTTTAGTAGTGCATGCTAGGAGGAAGGAAAGAATTACATAGCATTCTGGAATAAGGAGTGATTTTGTTCTCTCTAGTAAAAGTTTCAGATTTAGTAGGAAAGATATAGCCCTTCATGAAAGAGTCTATAAATAAAGAGAACTAAGAATTTTTTCTTTTTAATAAATCCGGTAGTGGGAAAGACATGATTTTTGGGAGTCTTTTAGGATTCCTTCCTATTATTTCTTAAAGGCAGTGCTGGAGACAAATGCCTGTTCAACTTAATTATGTGTATGATGCAATTCCTCCAGGGAAAGTGCCTGAAAGTGGTGAAGAATCTTGCTACCTCTTAGTCTAGATAAAAAGTTGGCTGATGTCTCTTCCTGTGCAATGCTCTGCTGGTCTTAGAAAGAAATTAAATGCTGCTGGCATTCTGAAGATTTATAAAAGCATTCAGTAATCACTGTGGATAATCACACTGTTCATGCAGCCTTGAGCATTTGAAGTCTCTTGCTCACCAATATTTCATTTTCTTGTTCAGTGTTATTCATCATTATTTTTTGCCCTTCAGACAAGCTTTTTCTTGTTACTTTTTATCACAGCAACTTATTTTCTGTGGATTTTATGTTTTTGCCCCACTGTCACCAAACTATTCTGCTTTACTTATTAAATGTAAGTCTTTTATTATTTATAAGTCATCTTGGGAAACTATGGATATATCTGTGTGTTTGTTACTTTCTGTCTCATGCATGTTTAATTACCATAACAGCAGAAATAACTTTTAAATATTTTTAGCAGACACATAACACACTTGGCTTAAATTAGACAGTTGTTTATAAATCATTATGGGAATGGCGCCTGAGAAGCATTCTCCTCATAGCACATTTATTTGTTTTTGTTTTTGATTTAGAATAAAAGGAAAATTTTTATGGTGGGTCATGCTTGCCCATCTTTGCACAGAATTTCACTGCAATGAAGGAGAGCCAGTGGCAGGTCTGGGACCCACTGATGCTATTGGAAAATATCTGAAGTGGAACATGGTTAACGCACGGCTCTGTGCATCTCTCTCCCAGTCAATAAGCCAAGGTATGCCTTTTAGCAGCAACTGTGGAACCCTTACCCAGATAAACCAGGCACTGAAAAATGAACAGAGCTCAAAGTTCTCTTTAGCATTGCCTTTCAGTCACAATATGGTTTTATTTATTAATTTCCTACTCTAAAATCGAAGTGGCTTTGTTTACCTTAACCACCATGGGCAAACATGGACATGTACACCTCCAACAAGAAGGAAATCTGTGCACAAATGAGGCATAGGTGAGTAAAAAATAAAACAAAGAAATCTTGGAGAACTATTTAAAGTTCCTGTATTTCAATCTAGCTGGACCTTTGTTTTTTATAATGCCTTTCAGTGAGTGCAAGGATCTCATTCTTTCCTAGTTTAAATATAATTTTGAAATAATTCCCTGCTTTTGAAGTAAAATACCCACTTTCTTTGCAGGTGGAAGTTGCAATATGTTGAGCATCTGGGCAAGCCACTTATTGACTCCTGTATTTTACACAGGCTCTTACTCCATAGAGTTGGTCAACTCTAAATGAACGTTGCAGGCCTTTATCAAATAATAGATTTGGACAGATCTTCATAGTCCTTCCCAGCATGTCTATGTTCCTTAATAAAATTGCCTATGCTCATGTGAACTAACATTACCCTCCGAGTTTGTCTGATCTTGATCTTATCTTCCTCCATTGCTTATTAAGATGCAAACGGTGAATTTGATATTCATATTAAAGTGTACTTAATTTTTTGCCCAAGAAGGATGCTTAGGTTGTCCTTAATGGCCTGAAATACAGGCCACAGGGAAGACTAGGCTCTTCACACTTATGCCGTCCTGTGAGCAGGCTGAACTTATTGCAAGTCTAAATCCCATTTGCTCCTGCATCAGTTAACAGTGAGGAGCTGCTAGGCAGCATTATGCCCCCATAATCATGGCTGTTGACTGTCCAGAATACTTTGTAGCCCAGGGGGCTATACAGAGGCTCCTTGCCCAGCAGCAGGATGTAACATGTAGCCCACGGTGGTGAGTTGCCCCTTACCTTGTGTACTATGTCACAATCAGCATTGGAGGTTTCCTTGCATTGTTTCCCCAGAGCCAGAATGTTCTGGCTGCTGCAGCCAGAAATAAAGTAGAAAATTCATCTCTGGTCCCTGGTCAGGGCCACTGCATAACAGCATTATAGGCAAAATCAGTCAATCTAGTTTTGCTACCCAGGGGGAGCAGCAGCTGTCTGAAATGATCACTTCACAGCCTGACCGTCTCTTACTGGGCACCTACATGCATTGACTGTTTGTAATAAGATGTTCTTATTCTCACTATATGTCTATGCTGCATTTCAGTTTGCATTCTGCAAAACAGACCCACTACTTTTGTTCAAAACCAGTTCTAATCATTGTGACTCCAAATAAAGTCTTGTTTAAAAGAACAATGTGTGAGCTGTAGCCACAGGCCACAGTTGTACCTTTTTAAAAAGTCAGAGAAAAAGCTTAAAAAATTCAACTTTGGATTGAGTTGTTAATTGTGAATACAGGAGGTTGTTTTAGAAAGAAGGGGTTTGCTAATGCAAACAGTAGGAAAGACCAGCATGAATGCCATGTGAACAGCAGCAAACTCAAAGTAATTGAAAGCAATATTCAAGGGTTGGTGCAGTTATTTATATATTTGAAATCCATTTAAACTCAATGAGAAATGCAGATTTAGAGAGGCAGAGAATTTAAAAGTTGTCATTTACAACTGAGATTAATGATGGAGAAATTGTATGTGCGTGACAAAGCTAGACGTGGGCTTAATTTGTGCCAATATGGATGCACATCAGTAATTGTTTGCATGCAGCCAGGAATTTATAAGCTATTATGGCAGTGCTAAGTATTGCTATTTTGAAAATATATGAGGAGCTGGACAATACACTGAAAGAGAATTATGAAAACCAAACTGGAAAATTCACCATTTTCAAAAGTTTTGAAAACACATACATTACAATTTTTTTCCTATTATTTTTATTAATCTAGATGTTTATCAACAAGTTGTTAAATCTTGCTATATAGACCCATCATTCCAATTCAATCTCATCTAATAATAATGACCTTTTCCTTTCTGTCAATATACACCTCTTTAGGTCAATACAGAGTAAAGCATAGTGTAAAATCCAGAACTTGCCTTATATGCCCATGAAGGCTGTGAAACACTGTTTTTGCTGAACATGTTTTACCTTGAAATTTCTTGTGCAAACATGACAAACACATATTCGCTGTTCAGGGACTGGAATTATACAGACCATATCTGTCCTATTTTAACAAACACATTCCCCTCCACCCCCAAATCCCTCTTCTTTTTTACTGCTAAAACTGCATATCTAAATTGAGCCTACATATCTTATAATTTAGGAAGGAATCTGGCTTTTTCATTCCTAAATGCAGATTCAGCAACAGAAGTTGAGGTCTTGCTTCTGTAGGATACTTAAGTATCTGGTTAGCAATGAAATGCCATTAAACTGTACTGAAACCAGTACAAGAAGGCTTGGGACATGTCGGTAAGTGGGGCTGATTAAGGTTTACAAAAATTCACAGACACTACCATAGACTTAGTGCTCCTCTTAGCCTTTTGTATGATGAGGAACCACGGCACTTCCCAAAGCCCAGTTGAATTCCAGGCCAGTGACATCCCCAGAAAAACTGCCAGAGTGAAGACCTGAGGTTCTCAGATACCTCCTATTTAGCAGCTTGATATAAATACAAATATCTATCAACTAAGAATTTTAGTAAGTCTGATCTGTATTAACAAAAAAAGTAAATGAGCCCCAAACCAGATGGTAAAAATCTTTATTTCACCTGCTTCCACTAATGATCCAAATCTTTTCCCTATCAAGTTGGAGAAACATATCTTTAAACAAAACCCTCCCGTTAGCAGAAGGAAAGACAGGCTTTTGGGCACATAGTCAAAGGAGGCCCTACATACCTGAGAGCTTGTCTTTTCTTCCTTTTGTGTTAAGTTTTGAAAAGATGTTGCAGCTTCTGCTAAACCTTGCCTAAGGCAGACATCACTAAAGGCTCTCTAGAAAGACAGGTAAGAGCAAGGAACAGGAAGGGAAAGGATGGTACAACAATGCTTTGCAAAGATGGTTGTAGAGATTACAGATGTTCAGTGTCCTTGCTTTTGCAAGTATTTTTCTTAATATGTTTTATTCAAAAGAGGATGTGCCATATCTTCAAGTAGAAACTACAGGTGCATTTTGCCCGTGCTTTTCTTCTCTCTCTGGCCTGTTTCACAGCTTGTGTGGCACAGCAGGCAGTGTCCTGCTGACCCCCAATATGTAAGAATATCTCCCACCTTCTTTTAACTCTGCTTTTTCTACACAGCCCTAGGAAATCTCACTAGCTGTGATATTTAGAAGAGTAATGGAGTTTAATTTCTTTGGTATAATTAGGAACGCAATCTGGGGAAAGATCTAGTGATTTTTTTTTAAGCATTCTGTTTCCCTGACTTGTAGTAACCTGTGGTCCAAAACACTGAGGGGTGGATGATGTTTTGTTGAACTGAGCTCAGTGTTTTTTCTAAAACCGCTGGCTGGAGTGCAAGTGTCTGAAATTCCAAGGTGGGGATTAAAACAGCCTCTTCGAAAAGTGTCAGGGGATGTTCAGCCCCGAGCTTTCATTTCTCTGAAGTCATTAGTGTTGTAAATATGTAACTAAGGGCAGGAGCTGGCTGAAGAGTGTAAGAATATTGAACATCTTGAGGATGGCTGACAGAGTGTTCATAAACAATGCCTGGGCTCTGGTGCAGTGCGCAGCAGCACTGTGTACACTTCCAAAGATAATGAAGAAATTAGTTGTTTTTTCAGGAAACCTATATCCTACAGAAGCAAAGGTGTCAGGACTTGTAAAACACAGAGAAAGTATCTCCATGGCACTTCTTAAAAGAATGCCTCTACAATGATGTGTTTATAGAGGAGAAAATTCTAATGTGACTTAAAATGAAGGACTTTTTTGCTACCTGCCTGTAGACTACATTGTGTCAATATGGAGAAGCACAGTTGAATAGCCATTTTCTGTTAAAGAACATTTGAGGTCAGTGATGCCTGAAGATCCTAATGATGTCAAATGATGCTCTAGGTGGACCTGTGGGAATCTGGTGAGGTTTAATAAGGCCAAGAGCAAGGTCCTCCACCTGGGCTGAGGCAACCCCCATCAACTACACAGGCTGGTGGATGATGGGATTGAGAGCAGCCCTGCTGAGAAGGATTTGGGGGTTGCTGGTGGATGAAAAGCTCAACATGACTTGGCCATGCATGCTTGCAGCCCAGAAAGCCAACCATATCCTGGGCTGCATCAAAAGCAGTGTTACCAGGCAAATACTGGTAATTGTAGAATATTAATCATCTGGTGCACAGAATTTTAATGGACTTTAGGTCTTGCCCTAAAATTGTGTGAAAGGTACTGAATCTCAATGAAAACAAATGTTAAGGCTCTGACACTGGACTGAGCAATGGTTACACTTGGGAAGTATTTGCATTGGTTATTTTTTTTTCTTTAATAATTGCAGTGTTCTGGGAGATTTCACAATTTCCTCCATCAGCTGCATTTATAATTCTGTTGTTTCTCTGAGCCAAAATAGGCAGCCAAGCTTACTCTTGTTACTATTATTGTAACAACAATACAAAAGTTAGCGCATTTTTCAAGCCCATTGGAAATAATCCATTTTTGCAAGCAGAAAAAGATAACAGGATCAGGCTGGCTGCACCATGAAGAAAATTCACAAGCCTTAGAATGCTCCCAGAATATGCAGCAGTTGTCGATTAACTTCTTTTTTAGCAGTTATGGTTTATAAACAGAGTGGGCTAGCTAAAAAACTTTAACAACTAGAAACCCTGGTATATCCACCATCTCCTGTAAACAGATGAATGTGACCCAAAACAGTGCTGTGTTCAGCAAAATTCATAGTATTTCTTCTTGATTCAGAACACAATGTTATGAAAATTGAATTAAAATTTCCAAATAAGTAGACAGCTGCAGACACAGGCATCTGTCAAAATTTTCAAAAACATCCAGATACTTATGCATATATTTTGAATATCTAGCCTAAGGCTGTTGTTTGTTTATTTGTTTGGTTTTTGTGGATTTTTTTCAATATGGAAATTCTTAGCTAATGAGGCAAATCATCAGCATTTACCCCAGACCTTCTTTGTACCTTACTAAGTGCTGTTTTAACATTATGCTGTTTACCACAGCTTTAAATAAAGAAAGGCACAGGAAAAAAGGAAGAGCTTGAATGTGCACAGAGACTCCAGAAGCTAATCTACCTATATTTCTTCAAAACTGAAAAAACAGAGAAGAGAGAAGTGGGAAAGAGGCTTGCAAGAGCACAGGTCAAAAATGGAGTTGAAATTCAGTTGTTAAGATTTAGCCTCTGGAGCAAGAATATCTCACTACAGTAATGATAGAGAGATTGACTCAGGTCTCTGGATCACTTACACATGAATTTAAACCCCAAAAAAGCAAAGTAAGAAGACACAAGCTTAAACATATCCCTGTAATTTTTGCTTAACTTGAGCAATTCACACCAATATCACTTCTAAATCATACAAGTAAATCATACACAATAAATCATACAAATACCTTTGAACCTTGTCACCAAACAGATACTGAGATGATGCTCAGTACTTATGAGGAAAACTTGTGCACGTCCTACATCCATTGAACTGTGGGTAGAATTAGTCATGCTGGTTGACAGAGTTAATTGAAATTCAGTCTTTTTCCCTTGCAGTGAGTTACTGATTGACTTTGCTTTTACAAGTCTAAATTATTCATGACAAAATGTATGAAAAAGAACTTCAGCCTCTTGGTTATTCATGAAATGTCCACTCTGACAGTGTGCAGCTTGTGATTAATTGCTGGAATACCTTTTGTTACTTCTCAAAATGACCATTGCAAACTTTTCAAGCAGGAGGATAATGCCAAATGCACTGCATTTCAAATTGGTTTTCAAATTTCCCTTTGGTCTGGGGGAGAAAAGAAATAATCTGATTTTCACTGACAGGATGTCAGTACAGGATGCTGTACACACGCATGTACACAGCTCTGAGCTTATTGACCGGATCTTAGGTGAGACCTGTTTAAAATTTGATTCACTGTGGACTGGGAAGTCAGAATAATTTATAAAGTAACATGAGAATTTATAAAGTAATATAAACATAATGAAGGATGAGTCTTTTTAACATAGCAGGCAGCACAAAAATATTCAGCTGTAATTAAGAACCAATTTGAAACTTGGGTCAGTTGCTGAATAAAAAAAGGAAAAAAAAAAAGAAATCATCTTTGAGTTCAGACAAGTGGGCTATTACCATATGGCCCAAGTTCAGGCTGTGACAAAACCTTACCTTAATCTATGCAGTCTGTCTTCTTCATTTTAAAAGAATTATTCACATGCTTGACACGCATTTCAAGATATGAGAATTGAAGTAAATTTAAAAATTTATTAACCAATGCATACCAGCTTATTTTTTGTTAGACATATTAGAGCTTATTAAATTTAGGCTGCTTTATGAGAGGCAACTTGACAGAGGGTAAAAAAATTGATGCTGACATCCAGCCTTTGAGCTGTGCATATACATAAACCAATTTAAACCCTAAGCATGCTAGGATCCTCTTGTTTGAGACAGTTAGGTACCTGCTTACCTTTCAGTGGTACCACACCCTTAATAATATGGGCAAACACAGTGTTTATAGTTTCCCTTGTATTTGGTCTATAGATTTTGTGCTGTCATATTGTAAGGCATAAATCACTGAAAAGTACCCAGGATTTGGACCAAGAATTTACAGATCGCCTAGCAGGAATAAACTGACAAATACTTTGTAGCCTCAGCTGCTTTTCAGCAGATGGCACTGTAAGAGCATTTCAACTGAATTCCTAAATATATTTCATGTATTGTAGACATAAATTAGTCCTTAACATTGAAATTTGACATTTAAAGATAATTATCTCTTTTTAAATGTTTGGTTCTTTTTTTTAAATTTTTTTTTTTTAAATTTTTTTTTTATTAGTGGGAGAAAGGATGGCGACTTAGAAATAAAATAATATATCACTAGTTTGTGATACTTCATTTTTGAGTACTCCCTATATATACAACAACACTGTGGTCATTTTAAATTAAACTACAATGAAATCCAGCTTTTTTTCATGTCTTTATGACATCCATTTCTCTCTCATTATTTGATGAGTCTCATGCTAAAGTGAGAACAGAATTAAGCTAGCTTATCTATCATTCTCTATTAATGATTTCTTGGATGCCTGTTGATATAGTGTCTAAAGACTTTACACATTGATAAACACGGTGGACATGGACATTTGGCTTTGGATTTGATCTCAATCTTTCAAATATAAATTTAAAGCTGAATAAGCTGGGCATATGACTGCATCATCCAAGCAACCCACTCGACAGCCAGCTCAAACACTCCCTATCCTTCCTTCATGTCAGTGTCTCATCCCCTTTCCAGTTTATTTTTCATACCTCTTACTCCTTTCTCAAACATCAGTTCTTTAATTGTTTTGTCTTAAACTAGTGCTTCTTCATTGTTAATTCTCAGTGAGCCACTTGTTTACACCTCTATCACCTGTTCTTCGCTTTTTGCTCTTTACAAGGTACACGGAAGTTATAGCACTGGGTACTGTCATGGGCCTCTAGCTCACTCTGACACTCCTTGGGGAACCAAAGATGCTAAGTGAAAAGCAGACATGTCAGAGCTAAAGGTGAACTGAAATAACCATCATGCACAACCTTACAGTCGCAGAAAAACTGGGTTGTTTGAAGGAAATACAAGTTCTCAAAAGAGCTGAGAAGATACATGATCTTTCTGAATCTTTAGCTGATGCAATTGTTATAATTTATTAATATGGAGTAGATTAGTGAATTTTATGTTCTAGATGAAAAGTATTTTTGACAAATCAAAATTTCAAAACACATTTTTTCCAGGGGAAAAATTTCAAATATTCAGAGTAATTTCTTTTTTCAAACATCAAAAATATTCTTAATCTTTCAAAGTCATGTCTCTCCCCATACCATTCTTCTTTCAAGATAAAGAAGAAGAAAAACTTGAAATAGTTCAGAAATAAATACCAGCATCATTGCGTTTACAATTACAAATAGCATATTAGAAACAGCTACTGCAAAAGAGGACAGGTTATGGCTACTACTTTGAATTAGGTTTTCCTGATACTTTCACTAGCTACAGCTGATAGAATAGTGGAAACTTCAAATAGGACAGCAGGCAAATAATGGGAAGAGTGACTGACAGAGACGCATATCCCTTGGGCAATATGGGAATTAAATACTTTGTTATAAAGCATTTAAGTTTTCATTTAATAGACACACTATCTATGGCTCTGATTCAGCGGTGCACTTGGCTACGGTGTGCTTTTACTGAGATCAATAAAACAACAAATATACTCAAAGATAGTGAATATCCACAGCAATGCTGAATTGCCTTCTGTTCTATATGAAACCCATCACATCTCAGAATTCAGCGCCTGAATGGTGAAGCCTGAGTCTGACTCTAATGAAATATGAGTCTGAGACATTTGTGAAAAAAAGAAGAAAGACAGCCAAACATCTTCAAAGTCGAGGGACGAGCCATGCAATCAGTTTGTGAGATGGCGGTAGGAGAGCTAACAGAAGGCTGTGAAAGTGTCAGAAGAACTGTGGCTAGTAATACATATGTAAACCCAGTTGCCTAGTGGACAGATGAAATGAAAGGAACAGACCAGCTAATTTGTCCAGCATAGGCCAGAGCTGAATACAGAATGTTGAATGGAGAGTGGAGAGTAGGTAGAAATGCCTGAGTTCTTGACATGAATAACCAAAAAAAAAAAAAAAAAGAACATGGGCTTCTTACAGAGAAGTCATATTTTGAAGGCTGATTAAAATAATTTTTCAGTTTGGGTATTTAAAGATGTATAAAAGAGTTATAATGGTATATTAGACCTGATAAATTACATATCGTTTCGTATGAAATTATAATTCCATGAGGTATCTATCAAACATCTTAGTCATCTAAGAAAATCTGAGAACTATCTCACTAAATGTGCTTAAATAAATGTCTTTATAATACAAAGGAATAAACTACTTTAAGCTCAGATTTGTGTAACTTTCATGATTTTTTTATGTAATATCAGGAAAAAGATGCCCTGTCTCTTCCTGTCAGAGAATATTATTATTTTTTATTTAAATCTGTCCTCTTATTTCATATACCTGTGTTCAGCATAATGTTGGGAACACCAGAAGTACAACAGATCAGTCCAGAATTCTATCTCAGGTCGGGTATCCAAACCTGGTTCTGAGAAGAAGTACAAGTAAATTAGATACTATTTTCTTTTGGGGTAAAACAGGATGGATCATACAGCAACTATAAAGGCCATATTCCATTGTTTTTCCAGAAGTCATTAAAACTACAACATTGTGGGTTTTTCCTAAGCAAATAGTACATGTGTAGCCATGCTATGTAATTGTCTACTGGTCTCCAACCAATAGTTCCTGAAATTGTTGGCTAATTTCAGCCAAATTTGAGAACTATGAAAGGCAGCGAGGGACGCAAAGTTTACAGGCTTCATGAGATAAACAGAGCAGTAGAAGACAAATACTTTAGTTTGCTGAAGAAAATCTTCAGTGTCGGATTAGCTATATTATTATACATCAGATACCTCAGGAAAGAAATCTTGCAACTCACACAATACTAGGAGTAGGTTGGCTTGGAATTTCCATTTAATTGGGAATTGGCTATTACAACCACAGGTCACAGAATGCCATGAACCCAAGCTTCAGTCCTCCTTTCCACAGAATTAGCTGCTTTTCCAAAGCCTTTTGTTTTCCCCTCTGTATCTGTCCTCCTTTGAAGATACACACTTTCTTACACATTTTAGAAGCCTGGGCCTTTGTAACTCAGGTTAGTTTATCTAAATATACAATTACAATGGAAAATCTATTCTATGTTTGCAAAGTTCAAAGCTGGTCTCACCTCATTTTTCAGTGTTTTGGTTTTTTTTTCCAAACAGATTATATTTCTTTGGCCCATAATTGCACACCCACAGATTTAAGAATGAAGACCTGTACTTGATTTACTTGTCTTTGCATGAAGATGTGGAACTACTCATTAACAGCAGCAAAAGGCTTATAAATTACTTGATGTAGGTGAGAGGTTATTAATTGCCCAGATGTTTGTGCAGATTTCCTTAAAATTTTCATATTTATAAAAAATATAAAAGAATAACTGTGCTGCAGCTCTTATGCAAAGATCTCTGTTCCTGAGCAAGCCTGCAGTCGGATTATGCGACAGAAGGAATCTCTAGAGACTCTGTGACTGAATCAAACCAGTAGCAGCTGAAGAGACTGCATATTTCCCTCTAAACACAAGAATTTAATATAGATTAATAAGAAAAGTAGATGTTTGGGGGTTTTTTCCTTGGGAGAACATCTATGCAAGAAGAGATACTGTCTCAATACGACTGTCAAATTTTTAAATTTTTTTACCTGTGCAGCGCTTTACTGACAACAAAAATCTCCCCAAAGCAGTTATTTTACTCTCTACTACTTATTCCTGCCTCCAGAACATACTTTAACAGTACTGCCCATTCTTCTTTCTCTGTTTTTAATGTTGCATCGTTATCTGGGAACAAAAAACTTTCTTCAATTTAAATTATTTGTCCCGAGAATAGAATCACCCCCAAACACACTGCCCTAACTAGTAGTTGTAACTCTAGTATCAGTAACTTAAATAATTTTGTTAGTTTCCAATGCATTTTAGACACATTGAGGTCAGTTCTTACTGGTCACTTGCTTTGCAGATATTCTCATATTCAAGTGGGACATTAACAAACTTAACTGCATCATGATCCTGAAAATGTATTAAATGATTTCAACATTTATGTGAGGAAAGTTGTCCCTTTGCTACAGTAGATCACTTAGTGATCACAGTAGATCACTTATGTATTATCATGAAGGAGAGTAATTTCAATTCAGTGCACTTGCCCATTTTTTTCAGCCATTCACCACTTCTCCTACAAGTGAATAACTTTGACCTTTAAAAGGCGGGAACAACTGCAAAAATGCCCGGATATCAAAACAGGCCAGAGTAGAGGCCTTGGAATATAAGCCACATTTAGACCTGCAGGAATGTGCCACTGGAAGGGGGGGTGTCTATGTGGCTTCTAAGTCACATCCTATTAAACTGCAGCTGTTAAATGTCCCAGGGTAGTCTTTGACCCTCAATGCTGTTTCTTACTGGTTCTGTTTAGTTAGTGGTAGAGTCCTATATAGGTCTGTCTACATCAATTCTACATTAATCAATTAAGCTTCCCATTTGTCCAGCATCCAGACATTTTTACCGTGAATCATCCCTTTTCCAAGCGCAGGAAGGGTTTTTATTAACAGTTCCCTGCCCTCTTCTATCTGCCAGCAGTTATCCCATGCAGAAACAGAGAAGTTAAATATGAACAAATAAATAACAAATAAAAAAAAAACACTGAGAGAAAACAAAGAAAGGTTAACTTTGTGTAAATAGATACACTGTGAGAAAACAAACTCACAGGAGGGGAAAAAAAACCCAAATAGTAAAGAGCCTGTAATGTTCTGGCATAGCAGTGATTCACCACTGTGAAACTGTGCTGTTTCCAGGAATCCTCATCCACCTCAAGCAAGGGGAGACCAGTGTGGTGGGAAACTCTGGAGGACTTGAGGAGAGGAGCAAGACTGGTGGGCACTGGCTTGCTGCTTGTCTGAAGCTCTGCACTAAGAAACCTGAGAGAAAGGGAATGGCAAAACCAGCTCCTTGCCTGACCAGCATAGAGGTGAACAGCCAGGCTACTAGCAACACTGGGTGAAGCTACTTCCACCACAGTGATTGCTGCCTAGTGGCTGGAAGTAAAATGTTATAATTGATTTTTAGGCCAGCTAGAGAGTTTTGCCCATGACGATATGGCATTTTAAGGAAGTATGTGAAGTCTGGCAGAGGGTCAGGTTACCTGTATTTATATAATCTAGATATCATAGCAGTTTCCTTCATGTAGGGTCTGGGATTTTCTCTCTGAAATGCCTCTCTTCCTCATCCAGTCTGTGTCTCCAGGATACTTTGTAAGCCATGTATGAGTACTGGAGCTTTGAAGGTTTCTCTTACAGGTGTCTCCTATAATGTCTAGCAATTCTCATCCCCAGCTAAATAGATACCACAAATCCTTTTATACGTAAACAGTAAAAGGATCAACTTTACCCTCTCTGCAATAGGGAGTAGAGACCTCATCAAAAATCCACAAAGCTCTGCAGTTTTTATTCACAAGATTTTAGAAGAAAAATTTCTTTTATTTCCAAATGTAGGAATACATAGACAGGAATTTTAGAACATTCAAAATTTTAAAGTAAAAATCAACTTCATGTATGCCCCCTTCAAACCCTTTTAAAACCCCTGTTTAAATCTTCACCTCTTACTTCTTTAAAAAGCAGGAGAGCAGTCTGAAAAATTGAACAAAGTTTTGACAAAAAAAAGACTTTATACATGTGCTTAACTATGCACACAGCATTTAATCTGTTTCAGTGGAATACACAGTGGTGTGTAAAGATATACATAAATCTGCATTCTTGAGGCTTCTTTAAATTTCAGCTCTGTAAGAAAACTGTAAACTAGTAATTTCTGTGTCATAAAATTTCTGAAGGTCTTTTTAGAAGAATACATAGTTTTGTCTGAATATATGGAAGGAGGAGCTCTGTAAAAAACAGGTAGAAGTATTGTTAGCAATATATTTGTAGGAGTCAGGTTCGATTATCTTTGGGATCTATAAGGATTTTTTTTCCCTTACCCTGCTAACACCACTTGCTGTAGGGTCTCGTCATGTAATGGTAGAGAAGTTGAATCATTACGGAACCATCACATGCTTTTGAGAGCTTGCAGACCTGGCAAACCAGTATGGGTCACTGCAAATAATTTGTTTCTTGACCCAGAATCATATGAAAGTGCAGTTTTTAATATGGTGTTCATTTGAGAGAAATGCCCAAAAGCTATTTTTATCAGTTGAAGACAAATTTGATTTGAATGTGAGTTGTAATCTTAGTTGTGAGTACTTTTCAATTTTTGCGAGGATCTGGATTTGATGTCATTTGGGTCATTGACATGGGACAAATTTGTCAAAGACTTGTAAGGTTATAAGCTTAAGAATACTTAAAATTGTGCTTTTAAAATTTTAGCAAGTTTATCCTATCCTTAATAAATGCAAGATTTCTTAGGGGTAGCCTCTCTCAGCATATAAACAGTAATAGCTTGCTTCAAGGCTCCCTTTTTTTTACTCCTCCTCTGTTCTCTGGCCTGTTCCCAAGTGCCTGGACCTCTCCCTCTCAGGCTCCACTGTCAAATATCTCAGATTACTGCCAGAAACTTGTGGCTCACTTTTATTTTAACAGAGTGACTTTATTTGATATTCACTAATGTTTTTCTTGATCTTTTCTTCTTTTCTTGGGATGGATTAACATGTTGCTATACAAAAAAATAAGGAGTAAATGGAAAATGGATACAAATAACTGTGAAGTGTGGAATGCGTCACATGATTTATTCAGCACGGTGCGCTTTCAAAATTAATTATATCTAACAAACAACTAAGACTGATGGGGTTCATGTGTGGGACTGCAGCTAACAGATACAAAAGCAATGATTTCTCAATGACCTGAAATTTCAGTACAGTGACTTATCTGAGAGTAAAATCTAAAGCCCCTCACAAGGAACAAAGTTGAATGCCATTAATTTGAAGAAATTATACCTTTAGCTGCTTTTTCTGGAACATGTTATCAGAGTACAATTATATCACTATTTTCTTTCAGAAATGGACCTAGGAAATATAGGATTTTTATTTGCTGTTTGTGTGGGTTTCATATGGAAAGATACAATACGAACTGTGATTGCCATCATTTAGGCCCTTTTGTATCTACGATACCAGTATATCTTGAATATTTCTGATTGAAAGTAATCACTACCCTGAACAAAATTCAGTTAATAATTTGTGTGGGTATACACAATGATTCCAAGCACCTACACTGGACTCTTCTAAATCCAGCATGCAAGTGTAGCGCTTTTTAGTGTATGAAGGGTGGGCCAAAACCACTACTATCACATGCAAAATATTATGTTTCTTCAGAGCCGCAAGCAGTTCTAATAGACTCAGTAAGATTTAAAGATGTACCTTTCTCAGCACCTTTCTCAGTGTGCCTTTTGCTAAAGACCACAGTAAAGCAGCGAAGAGAAATACATTTTAAAGTAGGTAGCCTAAATTACTGTGCTGCTGTACCGAGAAAAGACAGCTTTACCTCCTTTGCAAACTTTAATGACTTAGGCTAGATGAGACCAACCAACAAGAATTAAGTTAACACAGAAGAGAGCATTCCTTGCTTACAGGCTGTGACAAGCACCCCTGGCTCTTAGATTCACAGTCCACTCTCCAAACACTCCTGGCTCCAAGATTCACAGCACACTTTCCAGCTTGCCTGGGTTAGTGGCAACACAGAGTGATTCCAACAGAGTCAGCAGAAATTGCTTGAAGATCTGATGCTTTGCCTCCAGCTGGTTTGACCTACAGCTGGCAACTCTGGGAAATTTTACCCACCTGCAACACTGAAAATTCATGGCACAGAATAAAGGACAATAAACCCAAAACAGATGGACAGAGAACACTTGGAGATGAATTTAAATAATTAGGCACAGCTAATACCTTATCTGTATCTTAAATATGTGTCACAGCAGCTGAACGCTAGAGGCATCTGTGCTCTGGCTGCAAATCTGTTCTGAACTGCCTCATCTAAGCATCTCAACCCCAGCTCACTTTCAAACCAAATTCTCCTTGGCTTTGTAACATCTTATCCACTAGATGCTTTACAAAGACTCTTTGCATGAATTGGTGGGATCAAGGTCTGCAGTGAAAATGGCAATAGATTCTTATTTCTATTAAGAGTGTTGGAAGATATAAACCTCATTATTTATATCCCAGCCCTGATTCAAGCACTGGGAGACTTGAGCTGAAATCATAATTTAGTTAATAAATTCAAAACTGTCCTTTTGAACTTCAAAATAAATGAAAGGTAGCTTGAGTTGCATCCTAATGGTTTGAACATTCACCTGGGAGAGAAAAGCACTGAATTTTGTTTTAATAATCACATTATACATTACAAACTATAGCACAACCATATTACTAAAAAACAGAGAGTGACAGGTTCCATGCTCACAAGTTTGTACATGTGCTTGAACTAAGAGAAGAAAAAAACCCCAGAAACCAATGAAACAAAGAAAACCAATATAACCAGCAATGTTCTTGAACTTCCATTTACCAGAGAACGCTTGTCCTGTGAAGTCAGAAGCATATTCCTCCAAAGAATTGCCCACTCATTCAGACAATCAAGAGGAGGTGATCCAGTCTGCATGGGTACTAAAGTAAGGGCCCCCTTTTCTCTCTTTGACTCTTACTAAAACCGTGTCCTAAGAGGACATAAAATTCCTGCATGTCATCATGTGAAGACAGAGGCTTCATGCTAAGTAGAGCCTATTGTCTTAGCAGCTGAAACTGCAGAACAAAAAAACCCCCAACCTCCACATCAAAAGAACAAGATTAGAATCACAAAGCTGAGTATTCAAAAGCAGGGAAGTGACAGAATAAAGACAGCCAGAATTGTCTTTTCAACAATTTTGTCTGTAAGTGTATGACTGCATATTATTGAAAGGTCACCAGCCTTCGTCTCTTTCATAACAATGAATAGTTACTATATTCAAATTGATGAGTTACACTTGTTTTCTTCTTATTGTTGTATAGGTATCTCCATGCCCTAATACAATACATTTTGAAAACTTCAGAGCAGTAAGAGGTGATATGAACCCCAGTTTTATGTCTCAGGAACTAAGACGAGATGCTGTGTTTTCACTAATTTTGGATGATAATTTGGAAATAGTTAGAAGCTCATTTTTCAGAGTGTATGAGCTTGTGCATTATATATGTGACATGACTTCATATACAACTGCCATTGACTTCATCTATCTGAAAATCAGATCTTTGTGTCTCATATTAGAATACACAGAAAATGAGAAACACGCAGTTTTTAGTTTTGCATAAAAAGTTTAGGTGAAATGGTTTGCCCAGAACTTCTCATGTACATTATGTAAAAGGCAGCCATGATATCACATTTCAAGGGTAGCACCAAGAAGGTCTGGTTAATGCTAGAAGTAGTTAAGCTAGAGGATGGATACCCTGGAGATTTAACTACTAAAGTCAGTTTCTCTTGTTTATGCATGAACTGTAATTTTCATAATAAAACAAAAAGCATGTCCTTACCATAAAAATCTCCCAGAGCATCACATCTGCCATTGCTGCAAAGTTTGTGGTGGCTGGAGAAGTTCTCATCACATTGCTAATGGGCAATCTTCAGCTTTGTCCCCACAAATTGTTGAAAGATTTTCGTTTGAAATACATAGTCAGCTTGAGTCAAACAAGAAGTGAGGAAAAAATAATCTTTATGAATAGTATATGTCAAAATTTTCTGGTAACATTTTCATTTCTTTCGCATAGTGTGTGAATTTATGCTAATTATACAGAGACAAATCTGCATCCAGAAGGAGAGATTGTGTACAATTTTTTTATTTTCCTTAAACAGAGGAAACTCTTTTCCCATTACATTTCTAATCCTGAGAGTAGCCTTTGAAATAATGCCATTTGTTACACAAAGTAGAAATAATGTTGTATTTTTTAAAAAAATTAAAGAATGACTATGTTACAGCTACAGATTTGATCTGAACAAATCCTTCATGGCAGAGCATACATAAGTGAAATATAGAAAGCAAGTTTGTATTGAGCTGGACACTTCTGGCCTAGTTCCCATTTTACACTGCTGTAGCTATTCCGTGTTTACATATATGAAAGCAAAAGGAGAACTGGGATTCTCCTCCATGGTTTCATTCTGTGCTGCCAGCAAATAATGGATGCCAACATCAAAAGCAGAATAACTGTAAAAATAATTTTACTGGAAAATATTCAATAATTTCAAAATAAGGAGGTTTTTTTGTCACAACAAAACAGCTATTAGTGTAGTCAGATCACTCATGCAGACCTGAGAGAGTGCATGTGCTATTTGGTAATGGTAAACACATTATTAATGCATACAACTTGCCCGAGTACATAATAGCGGTCACCTTTTATTTAATATGTGTCATTAGTAGACAAAGACACACACTGCTTTTGAGATAGATAATTTGTGTTAGCCATCACTATGGAAAACTGTAGTGGAGGCAAAAGAAAATCTAATTTACCTACACGTCAATAAATATAGTAAAGCTTAGTCTCTTCCCTGACACAGCTGCTTCCCTAGCCAGTGATGCAGAACTACCCAGTATGCTAGTTTCATCTACAGGTTTATAATAATTCAAGAACACCTTCTACACATCTTGGTTTAGCTAAAAAAAAAATGACCTTTTGGCTTGGCAGAAGCGTACCTTGGTCCTGAAGCAACATCAGGAAATCATGTTTATGTTGACTGAATTCCTGACACACCACACCTTCTTCCAGCATGATGAGATTCACTTAAAAGCATCTCATTCTAGTCTTGATGGGAAAATGCCTTATTGGCAAATAAAGATCTTAGATGTTTATCACGTAGAAGACTCTTATCTGAGCTAGTCACTACAAAGTCCTTCTATAACTAAGGAAAATAAAAATGCACTGCCATAAGTGTTGATTGTTTCTCCACTGACAAAGGTAAACTAGGGAAAATAATTCAGATGTTATAGGTTGTAGATGTCTAAAGTCAGAGAAGATGAATCTTGCCCTCAGTGATGAGATACTGTAAATAAGTAATTTATATCTGACAAAATATTTTTATTCCAATTACCTGAAAGGCAGAAGAAAGAATTTACTCAGTTAACAGGGTTATCCAGGGTGAGAAAAAGCACCATTAAAAGGCAGCTGCAGATTTAATGAGTGTACACCTTTCCATTATTTCCTTACATATGTATAAGGAAAATAAAATTAGAAAATTTATTGAGAATTTCAATCATGAACTTGTGAAATGTGCTTTTAGAGAATAAATAGTAATTTGACTTGCTCAATAATAAAAGAGATAATAGCATTTCATTATGTGATGACTGCTATGGTTATATAATCTTGCAAATGGCATCTACCCGGACAGTATTTTGACACAAATACAATCTTGAAAGCAATGACGCATGTCTTCATTTTCTCAAAATATTTGTGATTGCTGGTCATTTGGGTTTGAAGGTAAAAAATATTGCCAGAATTTTTTAAAAATAAGATTTTCTGTTGGTATAGCCCTGAGCTTTGACTGCAGATACACTGGCTTTTCATGTACTACCTTCCTTGGATACCTACAGAGTAAGGACAGAGCAAGTACTAACATCAGTAGAGATCTAGGGCAGAGGTTAATTTCATAAGCATAGGTCTCTGGCATCATTTGAGATATTATGAGGTATTTCAGTAGCTTCCAGCTGTAAAAGATCTCCCATATTCCTAGATATAGAACTTGTATAGTCAACAGAACTCAGAGAGTGACAAATCTAACCTTAAAGTGACCTATATTTAGTCAGTTGACATAATCCACTGGCTACTACAGGCACACATATTTGTCGGGGAGCTAAGGCAAATCTGGGCAATAGTTAAGAAAAGTGAGGTACAACATCCTACACTGATATGTAGCCACTAACTGTGAAGCCACATTCCTGGCTTTGTAAAGCTAAATTCCAGATCTCATATTAGCAATTTTCCATTGGCAGCTAAGCAAGTTTGGGACATGATACATTTAGGGCTAGGTTCAACTACCTACTGTAGATATAGACAAATGAACTGTGTGTAGATGAGTAGTGTAATGGCTTGTAATTTGAGTCAGTAGACAATTGAATTGGTCAAAGCACCTGCTGTCTCCGGCAGCCAGATACTAGTTATCTATACCATTCCAGTTGCCAAAGTCAGGATCTTTGAACAGTAGAAAGGTTATAAGCTTTCAGACCTCTCAGGAAAACCCATAGTCCTCTGCTTATCAATATAATCATTAAAAAAAATGATAAAGCAGGCTAAAATATTGACAGAAATATTCTATTAGCTACAAAGAAAATGTATCGTGTAAGATAACTACATTTGATTATTAAGATAAATGCATGAAAAGAAAAGCCTTACTGAATTCTGTGCATTTTTTAACTAATAGCTCTGAAGGTTTCATTTTCTTTCCTAGTACCTGCTGTTTTATTGCATAATAATATCAGTTTTAAAATTCCATTCTTCATGTGTTGGTATAGAACAAAAAGTAGGTGGTAGGTTGTGGGTGTGGCAATGCTTTGAAGAATGAAGGAAAATTATAAAAAATGTAATTAGTTTCTTAGCAATTCTTGTATTATACAATAAGATCAGTCTCTGGTTAAGAGAGATCTAGCTGTTCCATGTCTGAGATCTAAACCTTATGTGTCAGTGTCAGGAAAAAAAAAAGAAAAGAAAGAAGAAGAAATAGTGACTAGAATAACTCTTACAGAACTTACTTATTGTTCTTCCTGTCTCATTTACAAATATAGTAGTGTCATGATAGTAACCAAGATCATACTTACTATGGGCATTTTGGTCTATGGAACGATGCAGGAGTCTTTCAATTTAATTTCTGACAACGTAAGAAATACAACTGACCTCTGTAAGTACTTATTAATCATTGTATCTCCAAGCCCCAGAGTAGTCAGAGGAAACAGAAATGGATTTGGCAAATGTTTTTCCCGTACTGACCTCCAGAGCTCCTCTGATTCATAGAATAAGGAACATTTTCTTTTTTTTAAGGGCATAGATATGTTAGGCCTTCCAGATATTTTTGGAAATACTCATAGTAACATATGTCACTGCAAAACTGCTCCAAGGCCATTGCAGAAGATGCAGCAATTTCCCCAGATGTCTCTAGAACATCCCTTTTCCTGTCCTCAGCACACTTACATTGCAGTACCTACTCAATTAACAACACCTTATGGGTTTTCTTTTACAGTTCAATTCCCAGGATATGATCCAGAGCTACCTCACATCCCCTGAAGACACAAGAAAACACCCTTGACCTCAGATTCCTCCAACAGCAGATGCTAGGTTCTCCCTGGAGAACCTACATCTCCCTCAGTTCTTCCATCCCTCTGCCTAGTACCTGAGTAAAGGAAAGGAAGAAGAGATGACAGAGAAGAGGAAAGACACAGCAAGGGGTGCAGGATGGGCCAGGTGGGCTAGGAAGGTGTGGGATGCAGGATGGAAAAGGCTGGGAGCTGGATCAGGACCAGTAGAGTAGGGAGGAGGAATGAGGATGGAGCTGATGACAGAGGAGTGATGAACAGTTGTGAAGAATTTTACAGGACTAGCTAACCAGCTAACTAACTCCTCTCTTCACTTATTCTTCGATAGTGATAATATGAATTATATTGTTCAATTCAAGGATTTTTTTTCTCATTCTTTTGGCCTCCTTCTTGGAGATTCAGCTGATCTAGCTTGTTTTAAATTTCTGTAGTAAAGCCTAGCAGTGACATTTTTATCATTTTAGTGATTTACTAATATTATATGTGAATATAAACTGCCTAGGTGTCAATTTTCTGTACAGCTCTTTTTCAATAACACAGGATTTATCTTCTTTTTGATCATATTCTTTCAATAATAGTGAAAAATGTTTCTCATTCATTCATTCATTCTTCTCTCACTTCTCTCCCAATATACATAAAAAATTAAATCATCCCTAGATATAAATAGAACCCCTCAAAAATTCAGAATCCAATAAAACCATAATATTTCAGATAGCTTTTAGAGTCTGTAAACAAGCACTTCTTAGAAGTGTCTTCAAATAGCTGCCTTGTGTTTTTCAAGTGTTTTACTTAAAATGTGAACTGGTAAAAGAGATGTTTTAGCAACTTGGAGTGTCTAATGTTATCTGTAAAGTATCCTGAAACATCTTCAGACCTCTCCAACCTGTCGTTCTTGACAAGACATGTCAAGCCAAGGTACAAACACAAAAAACACTTCGCAGAAGCCCATAGGCATAAAATACAACATTTTTAAGTATCTGTAGAACCTAACACAGAACCTTGGGTCAAAAAAACCTTCCTTTTTCAGACTCTCGGACTATGGATGGGAATACACTTACAGTGGAGACCAGCGCCTATTTACACCACAGATTCTGCTTTCCCAATCTGCAGACATCTTCCTTTTCTGTGGTGCCATTTAAAACACGAAACCACCCATCATTTATGATGCTGAAGACCATGGGAGTTCTTTCTTAGCTAATGGCCGAAATAATGTAGATTTTTGACTAACAAGATTAATGTCTGAAAGGGTGATGTGTGGGCATAGATGGGAAGGTTTTGGCAGCAGGAAGCTGCAGGGTGACCTTTGTAGCAGAAGGCCAAGAAGAGCCCTGTGCTGGTCACAGCCACTTCTAGCCAGCTCTGAAACTGCTGTCAGGAACCTATCGTGAGCTAAAACTGCAACTGTAGGAGGAACACATGGTACCTCTGTGCAAACACGAGGAATAAAGGGCATCAGGGTCTGGGAGGTGCAGAAATAGAGGGGATAGATGAGGAGCATGGAGGGGACATATGAGGAACATGGAAGAGTGGTATGGAAAACGACATAATTGGAAACATGGCTGAAGGTATGCTCTTTGAAGGAGGTACTCCACGCCACAGGACATACAGGAGTCCCTGCTCTGAGGGAATGGTCGTTGTGGAAAAACATGCAAGGGTAGATACACCCCTGAAGGTCTGCAACTCTTAGGCAACCCACACAAAGGTGGGAACATTCACAAAGAGGCTGCAGCGTATGGAGAAACCCTTGCCAGAGAGGAGGAAAATACATAAGATGAAAGGAGCAGCAGCAGGATACAATTTTGAACAAGATTCCAATTCCCTGAGCTTCCTGTCACCTCACAAAAGGGATTGAGAAGCTCTGGGTGAGACTTGTGGCAAAAATAAGGGCAGTTGAGACTAGAAAAAGGAGGGAGAAGAAGAGTTGCAAGCAATTTTTGCCAGCAAGAAGAGGAGAACAGGTAAGGAGAGTAAAGAATGTAAAGGAAGCAGGGGAAACTGTCATAGAACAGTTGCATTAAACTCTTGATCTTCTGTTGAAAATCTATGTTTCTTCTTTCTTTTCTAAGGCAGCTGAGAGTGGCACTGTCCAAAGAGCTGCAAGGATAGCAAGGACTAGACTGAATTTTTGACTCTAGCATAAAGAACAGCTTTCATGTGTGTCATGCAGATTAATGAACTCCATACATATAACACTAGATACCACAGCACCATAGTATCAGCAATAGTGTTTGGTATACTGGATAGAACAAAATCATAGATTTCATCTTTCCCTCTTGAGATCACTTGCATGAAGGGAAGAAATAGTAACCATGGATAGGAAGACGTGATAATATTCCTATTTGTAAATACTTTACTAATTCTAGGAAAAAAAGTCATAACAAACAAGAAGAGAAAACAAAATGGGCATCACTGACGTGAGTAATCTGGGGGACTAAAACAAATGAGACATTAAAATTTTAGGTAAATGTTTTAATATAGTACATCCTGGTTGTTATATCGAAGATTGTCCAGTTCAGGCACAGCAATGGATACACTGTATGGAGACATGTATGGAGTCCAAAAGAAAACTTACATGAGTGACATAGAAATAAATCCATGACACTTTTCTAGACCTTGGACTCTAGCAGAGGGAAAGAAATTGTTTGGGGGTATATTGTTGGGAACTGCAGTTATTG
Organism: Manacus vitellinus; assembly: GCF_001715985.3. Lineage (NCBI taxonomy): Eukaryota > Metazoa > Chordata > Aves > Passeriformes > Pipridae > Manacus > Manacus vitellinus. The sequence goes on from NW_021940208.1 coordinate 33,659,213, forward strand.
ATTTGAACCATTAGAGCTACTAAGAGAAAGAAGGGAAAATTTTTCTGAATGTGTTTTGACTTCTAACCTGCTTTTCCCTCTAGCCAGATTTGCATTCCTTTTTATTTCGTGATTGTAGAAATAAATCAGATGGTCACAGTGCTGCTCCTACAAGAAAATGAAATGTGGCTGAATTTAGTGTTGTGATTGAATAGGCTTTCTTTCCAAAGCAAATTAAACCAAGATATTAGAAGTACAATGTTATTTTTCTAGTTTATTGCCAAGCAGTCTTTGTGCAGTGTAAAACCCAATTGTGTGATGAATCATATTTAACTTACAGTGATCAAGAAACATCCTCCATCTTAGAAGCAGTGCATCAAACAGACTGCAGAAAGTATGAGAATCTGCTCCCTCGTGTGACTACGATACAGGTACTAACTAGCAATGATTTCCTAGCTCCAAGCCATAACATGAAGAACAGAAAAAACAAAACATGAGAATGATTCTTTATTTTCCCCCTAGTCATACAATTAGGTCACTACAGGAAATACATAGTGTTGTACATGATCAGCTCTGTGTTATAGAAATTACAGCCCTTGTATAAGCTATGTGTAAGAGTAGAGTAGCTGGTTTGGGACTGGTCTGCTAGTGTTCTGGATCAAAATATGAGTGTGTGTGAGACTGACTGTACTCTTTCTTCCCCAAAAAACTTTGCACTTCTCATTGTTGAACTTCATAAGGTTCTTGTCGACCCATTTCTCCAGCCTGTTGAGGAGTCTCTGGATGGCAGCACAACTAGTGGTGTATCAACCACTCCTCAGGCTGAGGGTATGCTCCATCCCATCATCCAGATTATTAATGAAGATGATAAACAGACTGGACCCAGCCCCCTATATGCTATACTCTGGTATACCCTGGGGTATAGCATTAGTCACTGGTCTTCAACTAGACTTCATTTCACTGATCATCACCCTTTGGACCTGGTCATTCAGCCAGTTTTCAACCCAAGGGCTCATCCAGACCATACTTCATCAGCTTCTCTATTAGGATCTCACATAGAACAATGTAGAAAGCCTTTCTGAAATCAAGGTAGACAATATCCACTGCTCTCTCCTCATCTACCAGGCCAGTTACTTCGTTGTGGAAGGTTATCAGGATTTCAGACCCTAAAACTAAATGGAAGTTTTCTTTGCCCACTGTTACTGTTTTGCACATTTCAAAAATATTAGAGAGACTGAAAAACTAAAAAATAATAAAACAACTAAAAGGAACATATACCAAATCCTGGATCATTTTAAAATATTTTAAACACTAATTAAAAAATATGCCCAGCCTAAAAAATTTAGTTGAATGTGGATTCATAATTAATTGAACTTTCTGTACAGAATAGACATTCAGCATGACATCAACAGAATTAATACTTACAATGAAAACAATACACTGTGTAACATTAGGAATTACTGTAGTTATGTATTAGAAATTAGGAAGATGTATTAATTTAAATCCCTTACTCTTAATACCTTAAATTACAAATCAGCGGCCAGACCTAAGACTTAGGTCAAGTCAACAGGACTTTATAGCAGGGTAGACTAATGTAAGTAAGATTTTTTTTTCAATAATATTTTACAGAAGTGTCAGTCACTTTCAATGTGGAGCACATTCAATCCCATGCAGGTTTTGTCAACCTTAAATCACAAATAAAATTCCATTCTGTGAAGGAACTGGTTGTCAGAGTAAGGCATAAAAGTCTATGGGGCAGGAACCATACATTAAGAAAAACAGTCCAGAAAAACTAGCTCCCAAGAGGCATGCAAGGTACATCCTTCCACACATGTCACAGGGACTGAACAACCCCTTCTTTAATGATGGACAGGAGCAGACGTGCATCAGACTGCACAGAAACACAGGACAGGCAAAGCTGTACTGGTGAAAACTGAGCCTCAAGCAAACTTTTGTGAAACTTTAAGGACGAGAAGAAGGTTTTAAGGCTTCATCTTGAAGAGTTTATCTTCAAAAAATACTTTCTGTCTGGAAGATCAAAGCATCCTATCACCTCCACTGCATACACACACGACATTTCATCTGCATGAAGTTAGTCAAAATATATATATAGTTATATATACATATAGTTGAGATTAACATAGTAAAATTGAAGTAGGGAATGTCAGAAGTAACACTGCCTATGCAACTGTTTTCTGCTCACAGTCATGAAATAGTCCGTACAGGAAGGGAAATCATCTCCCTCACATATCTCTGTTTCATTTCATGCATGGGCAAGGGATTCAGATTACTGAAAGTCATCCTTAAATTGAATGGGTCTTCAGACAGAAACATACTCTATGCCAGTTACAGGAAAGCACTTAATTAACAAGCAAAACATTTATAACAGTTGCTTATAATGGTCAGGACTGATTACAGAGGTCAATAGGTACCTTCTGCATCTTCAGCATTTATTCAGGAACATGGGAAAGAATCTGCTTCCCTTCTTACTGCTACATTCAGAACTGCAGTGGACAGAGATCTCCAGCATCAGCATGCCCACTTTTCTGCTTTCACAGACAGCCATGTTTAAATTTTTCATATCATAAATGCTCTGACTCTAAATTACAAAGGTACTTTATTTTAACTTCTTTCAGAGGTATAGTTATCACAGTTATGTCTTTCCAGATGAATATTATGTTCCCTTAAACACTGTCTGAAAACCCAGAAGGGGAAGCTTGCACCTTCCCAGGAGACATACTGCTTGGGTCAGAGGAGGTGTTCCAGCATGGGAGAAGTAAGAGCTGGGAAACCACAACGAGGAAGATGGCAGGTCTATCCCAGAAAGAAGTAAAAAGCTTCCCTGAAACTAGAGGGATGGAGCAGACAATTGTCCAACTCAGAATACCACTGAGCTGTCTGGAAAGGAAGACCTGTTCCACTATAGTACAGCAGACAAACAAGAATCATTCCTATTCCTCACTCCTGTTCTTCATCCTAAACATTTGCCCTCCTGGATGACGTCGCATCACAAATGGAAGAATTGCTCTTTTCCTTGCTTTCTCTATTTTTGTCTCTCCACCATTCATCTAGGAGAGATCAATTTGACTAAGGCAGCTCCTCAGAAGGGAAGGGTAGCAGGGAGGGTCTCATGGCCTGCATGAATGTATCACATAACCCAGCAAACGTAAGACAAGTTTGCTTATCTCACAGAGCAGGCACAGAAAATGAGGCCTTTGTCAAACAATGATGCCACCCTGTTGCCATGGGTGCTGGCAGAGTTCCCTCCATAGTTTTAGGAAAATTCTTTTCAATGTTTAATGTTTCTGTCACCAAGAGCCTGTTGCGAGCCCTGTGTTTTTAAGACCTTGAAGAATTAATTTCTCTAAACAGGAATTTATTCTGAATTTTTAGATCAAAATCAAATTTCCCAGGCAGCTCTAACCAATAATACTGTATCAGAAAGTTTTGCCTGGTCCTTAAATATACACATTTTGTTTTTCTTGCTATGGCTGTCTTGCTTAGAGCTGTCATTTTACATAGTGCCAAAACGTACAATTTATGCTTTTTAAGAGACAAACAAAGCAGCAGAGGTATACTGAGTTTGTAGTCATTTAAGACACTTTCCTTCACAGAAAGCTACACCATGGAGCATTAATTTAAACTCTCACCTGGCCCCTGCTACATGAAAAGCTGTATTCAGAAAGCAGCCTTAATAAAGCAACAAAGTTTGATTAATTAAATTCTTCTGCCTTGCTTTTTCTTAGGAACACAGCAAATACACTTTTATCTCCTTCTGGAGTCACAGATCCGTATAAATAAATCCTAATTTTTTCAGAGAAATAAAATAAGGTTTTTCCATCTTTCAATAACATGTCATGCCTTCCACACACAGGAGTGCAGACACACCAGTTTTTCTCATTTGAAGCTTTTCATTCTGTGGGGCGATTTTATTCCCATCCCCTCCCCCTCTCCCCATCCCTGAGATTTTAAGAAAAAAGTCTTTCCATTTCATCAACTTTGTGCTTTTTCTGATGAAAAAACCAAGTCTGCTCACAAATCTTACACTAAAAACATATGAGCCAACAAGAAGTGCTCATGGAGGAATTAGAAACTCATTATTATTGTAGTCTTGTTGACTGATGTACATACCACACCAGAAAGGCAATTTATATTGGGTTCATTCATATACTGTTCTGCTTGTTTTCTCACCTGTATATAAAATACATCTATGGTTCCAGCATTGTAGGGTCTCCTACTGCATATCATTATCTATTTTCTGTAATTATAACTCCCAATATAAAACTTCCTGAGGTTTCCACTGCTGGCAATAGTCATTTTGCCAAAGTAATCTAGGATTATTTTAAAATAATTTCTAGAACAAAAGTGCCTGGCTGTAGCTCAGTTCAGCCCTTGAAGGAAACAGGACAAGAAAGAAAAACAAAACTCTTCTAGTGTTATCTTTGGAGTTGGAGAGTCCTTATATTACATTTACACCCTTTTCTGGGGGAGCACATATTCTCTTATGGGTGGAGAGGAAGTTCTACAGTTTACAGTCCTTCCTCTGTAATGCGCAGAAGGGACCTGCATTGGGAATGTTAGAGATGAAAGAGTTGGAAAAGGACCAGCTCTAATATCTTCCTTCTCTCTCTTATTCCACCTCATTCACGTTGGTTCATGCAAGAGACAAGGGCAGGTATTCCAAGTGCTGTGGATGGAAAGCAACCGTAACTAAAGAGGAGACTTTGTATCAATTTACTTGCCTGTAAATCAGAGTAAAATGTTAAGTTAGCATTTCTTAGTGGCAGACAGTTTAATTGCTAAAGAGTTTTCTGCAACAAATCAGTCACTCTGAGCTAGTCAGCCACAAAGCTGAAAGTTAATACTGTCAGAGGTTGCTTTCCACAATTCACTAATAACAGGAACGCTGCTATTCAGCACACCACAGAGCTTTGCAAAGTGCTTTGTTTAAGAATAGTGTAAGTGTGCTGCAAAGCGGCAAGATCAAGCATAGCAAGAATCCAGCAATTTGTGCACCCCTGCAAGGCACATACTGGATGAAATGCATGGGCTGTACCCTCCAACAATACAAACCCTGTATTAGCTTCCTCAGTTCTGAGAGGAAGGCAGATTTGCACTATATTTGAGGTGGGGTGGTACCAGTCTGCCAGATTCTGCTTCCCTTGTTTGAGATCAGCAGACCTTTGCTCAGCAGTGAGTAGATGGAGATGCTAGTTAGCAGGAGGAAAGGCAGTGTATGGGGGTGGGGACACAGTACCAAGAATGTCAGGAGTTCCTGCCACATGTTCAGAGACACCAGTACCCTATTTCAAGATATTCACACATTTGGATGATGACCTCCATTGCATTTTCCCCTCCTTCTTTTTCCTAGGTCAGTTCATTTTACCCAGCCCATGTCTCATTTACAATTGACAACATTTATGTGAGGTTCCTTCCCTCCTTGGAAGAGGATAGTTCTGCGCAGCTCCCCAAGAGATGCCCTTCAGTGCTTGAGAAGGGCTTTTTTTTCATAGCCTCCATTAACATAAAAATCCTATGTTACTTAATTGAGTTAAACACAATTTTTATAGTCTCTTGCTGCAGCTAGGATTATTTTAAAATGCCCAAATCAGTTTTTTATGCTCTGTTTATTGTGTTTTTCATCACTCTGTGTGAGTGCTAGCCTTATTGATTATCAGTTACTGTAGTTAGGAGGGAAATAATAGTGTACGGTGGATTTGTAAGATAATGGGATTAAAGTATGCTTTAGAACCATTCAAGAAGAGAAAAAAGTGAGAGAGAATAAAGGGAAGATTACCAGACCAAAAACTTAAAACCAAAGAACAAAAAGAAAATAACAGAGGAAAAATAAAGCACAAAAGCAGTTTACAGCTTGCTCAAAGTAGTTAAAAAGCAGATAGAAGGAATAAAAAATTCTTGAATGACCTGAGTGTTGGTGCTCTGGCCAAAAGAGTTTTCTTTCTGTCAGCTATCTGCTGCACTCTTGCCTATACCGTATAAATGCCTGATTCAAAGCTCATCCAGCTCAGCAATAGAGTTTGTCCTTGGACTTTCATAAGCAGTAAACAGATGTAGCTGAAAATATATCTATCTTTCAGAAAAATGAAGTACAGTGCATTAAAGATGTGAAAAAAACTAGCATTTAGAAGAATACACATTTCCCAAACCTCTGGTGTAAGATGAGCAGCAGGTAATCAATGACCTGAAACAACAGTATGCTCAAGAAAACAAGCACTAAACCATCCTGCAATGGGATAGAAAGCTCACTCTGGGTTAAGCTGTTCGCTGGGTACTTGAGGGGAAGTTCTTCCACCTCCAACTACTTTCCTACCCCACACAACTGCCTTTTAGCTCTCAATCTTTTGAATAACACAAACTTAGTTCTACTGAAGCAATGTGGAGAATAAGAAAAAAAAGCAGCAAGCATTAAAGGAAAAGGACAAAACTAATTTCATGTTTGAGTTGTCTAGAGTCATATATTATGTTTCTAGAACACTGGCATCTGTGTTCTGCATGCCAGATTTATTTATTTTATTTTTTTTTTGGTGAACCTGTATTTGGTGTAGAGGAGACTTTTTCAGCTATATACACTAATATTCAAGCACCTCCTCACACACCAAATTAACCCTGGAGCCAGGAAGAAAAAAAAAAAATATATAGCCAGGGTATCAGCTAGAGTGGGGATTAAGAAAGCAGAACAGGCAGGAGGGTTGTTCAGGAATTCAGAACAAGACAGCAACGTGGACTACTTTAATTGTTCTACATTAAGTAACAGAAATTGAGGCTGTGGAAAGGTCTCAGGAAAAGAAGGGAAAAGTGGAATTCGAAGAGCTGTGATGGAACAAGGCTCAACCTAATTACAGAGAATCTGAATTGGATTAAAACAAAGGAAGATGAAAATTATAAAAGAGTAGATAGGAAGAGAACTCTAATTTAAAAAAAAAAAAATCTGTCACTCAAACAGGCTTTCCAGGAAAGTGGTCATAGAACTAAGCCTGATAGAGTTCAAGAAGTGTTTGGGCAATGTTCTCAGGCACGTGGTGTGGTTCTTGGGTCTGTCCAGTGCAGGGCCAGGAGCTGGACTTGGTGATCCTTGTGGGTCCCTTCCAACTCAGAATATTCTGTGATTCTGTGATAAAAGTGTGAAAATAGCAGCATTACCTAAGTGAAAAAAATCACCTCAGGGAAAAAAGATTAACATCTTTAAACGTATGATGCAAGAAATTAATTGAATTGACAGAGCTGTTTAGAAGACTTTAAATTCATTTATTGCCTGAATACCTCTGACAGGAGTTTAATTAAAGGAAAACCTACAGGGGTTTTTTTAGCTTAGTTTCAAACAGATTCTTAAGCTCCTGTGTTTATGACCAGCAATACTGTGAGTAGCTAGGAAGCTAATAAAACCCATGATCTGCAGGGAACAGGAAGCATCATCTTCCCCATCTGTGCTGATTCGTGCTTGTTTTCTGTAAAAGCCTTCCTGACTGGAATTCATCTCACCTGTGCTAGCAGTTCACTTAGCCTAAACTTGCTGATGAGGCTTCTCCTATACTCTGTAGAAATAGGCACCTGCAGGAATTGGTCCCATCAGTTGTCCCAGATATACACTGGGAAAGGAAGAAATTTTTCACAAATTAAAATGGAATTTGTGGAAAACTGTAAATATAAGTGTAGTAAAACACTTGACTAGAAAACTTCCTGAGACTGAGAGTACTTTTTAAAGAATTAGCAGAAATACTTTCTAGGACAGACAGACTTATTCTTGCCTTATTCTTTAACTATCGCAGGACCAATCAACTTCAGACCCCTACCAATTTTCCAGAATACTTGAAGATCCCTTTAGAAATTCTACATATGCAGAATGCATATAATTCATGCAACCCAACAATAGAAATAGTTGAAAAATTATTGAATTAGAGAAATTATAATTCTTTGTACTTAGTCTTCTGCATTAAATCAAATGGGATGGTGCTGAAATTTTTCTTGGCACCCAAAAAGAAGCAGAATCAGTGCATTTCAGTTGCAAATCTTCCTCATCCTTATAACAATATTTAATTTTTTCATACTAAAAGTTCCCATGAACTTAAGTAGATGATCATACATATTATTGATATCATAACTACTTATTTGCCACCTCACAGTTCATTGTTCTTTCTCTTTTTTTGAACAAAATTGATGCTTCAGTCCACCATCACTAGATAATGGAAATAATTATTCGTCTTCCTTTAGCTTTTACACTGAAACATGAATTGCAGTATGATGCTGAAGATAAGACTTATACTAGGGAAGCATTACTAAAGCTAATATTTGACCAGTAATAAGAGGGAATATGTTTTGCATTATACGTCATCAAATGTCAAATCTTCAGACAAAAGCTGTCAAGAGTTTCATTAAAATAATTTCCACTAACCAGACAAACCCTGAGTTAAAACATCTTTCCAAACATCTTAATTTTGTGATGAACACTAGATGCTGTTACAGCCTTTCCTTGCCATTCTCATTTGAGGTCATTAATTAATGCAATCATATCACAGCAGCAATTTAATTGTCTTCATTTTCCAGGTGATCTCACTGTTCAAACCGAAAATAAAATTTGCATTTAAGGTACAATATGAAAAGAGAACACATACTTTGAAAGCTGCCACTTTCAGTTATAGGTTTCCTTTTAATTTTATTTCAGAGCTAAAAACACCTGATAACTTTAACTTTTTTTAGAGTAAGGGATACTTTATGTATTTGCTATGTTTCCTTAGGTGTGAGGACTTTCCCAGTGTAAACTGCATTACTTTAATAATTTAGAGATAAAATAGCCTACACTACTCTGATGCCAAAAGACATGAGGTCTCTAACAGAAGTATAATGGATATCAGATGGTTGTCCTGAATTGTCAGAACTGAAAGTAGTAGAATGTTTCTTGAGATATGCCCGGAGATGAGTTGCCTCCTCAGTTTGTAACTGGAAGTGTTTGGAATCAGGGCAACAGAATCACCACAGGGCAGTGGTCACCAATGAAAATTTTGAAAGAACAAAATGGGATGTCAGGTTTCATCAGCCCCTGCAGTACCCAACTGCTCTCATTTTTAAGATCCTCTAGATTTCTTTTTTTACCCCCCTTAATATCTTCTATGGCTGCAAAATTTTCCGACGTTATTAAGTTCCTCTGGCAAGTCAGTAGGACAGAAGAAATTTAGAAGTCACAAGCTAATTCACAAAAGCACATGGTTAAAATTGCTCTCCTGCCATTTGCAGATGTTTAGATATGGTGCTTAAATTTTCAGCAATCCCTGACCCTAAAGGCTGAAAATCAATGGAAGATCTCCACCTTAAATTTCCACAGCCACAGGATGACAAATATAAATGAAATGTGTAAACTTCAGACCAACTTTTAAATGACAGATTCCTGGATGTGAGGCCATAATGAACTGACTGTCCTGCAACCCCACTTTGGAACACATCCATCTTGGAGAGAGTTGGAGCTGTCCAAAACAGTCATGAAACAAGAACGATCCCTATCTGAGCTCACTCCGGACACACATACTTTGTGCTACACACGTATTCGTCTGGAACAGCATTTAGTCAAGAAGTGGGAATTAAATGAACCTGACATAAATAATAGGACCATTTGAATTCCGTTGTCATTAATAATGGATCACATTGACTAGTGTACTGTTGGCAAGATGTGTCGTGCCCTTGTCCCTGTACTAATAAGCTGCTCTGCATGGGTGGTGCTTACTGACACCAAGTGCTTGCACAAACTTTCACTATCTGTGCTGGTGGTAAAGATGCCTGGCTACTGTTACTGTTAGCCAGTATTATTTGCATACTATTCAAGAGCCCACAGCAATAGAACAGAACCCTGCCACAAATTAATGGGTCTCTACTGCTAAATCTCTACTGCTAACAGGAAACGTCAATGCAAAAATGAATTTAAAGATGGTCACTTTTCAAGCAACATGAATCTTCTGAAGGAACTTTATTACAGTAGCAATGTTATTTATTCCCTCCACTGCCCATGCAAAGGGAATGTGGTTTACAAAGCTAATGCAATAAACATTAGCTGATTAGCTACATCCAACATTGTCTTTTTGTTTTCAAGGTAAACATAAAAAATGTAACTTACAAAACGGCTGATAGCAGCCTGGCTAGTGGAAGGTGTTCCTGCCCATGGCAGGAGAGTTGGAACTAAATGATCTTTAAGGTCCCTTCCAACCCAAACCAAAAGTTTTTCATCAGAGAGCAATGAATTTTTGTCACAGCCAAGTCTTCTGAAGATAAAGATGCTGCATTTCACTTTAGAGACGGAACTGCACAGGGACAAACCCAGAATCTTTCTTAATGGCCAGACTGTTCCAGACTTACTTCTTGTCAAATCTCATGAGCAGTGAAAGAGATTGTGGACAGTGATCTCACTCTCATCAGACAAATACTTTCAAGGTCTGTAAACAGAACTTGATTGTAGGACAAACTTATCTATTGTTCAAAGCACGATTTTCTCCATTACAATGATAAAAAGGCCTTAAGGTTGTTGGTATAGTTCTTACACACCACATCTGATATTTCTCAGCAATGAAAGACACTGACAGCTCTCACTGACAGCCTCAGGATTTTCTTCACAGTAGTAAACAGGAACACCTGCACCTGGTCCTTCTATTAATGGCTATTTGTATGCATTCCAAACTCTTTAAAATCTGCTTTCCGGGAACATTTAACCACTTCAGAGAGATAAAGGAGACCAAATCTATACTCTGAAAAGATGAAATAGCAGAATCTTCTGTTTTCTTCTTCAGTACACACATTCTCTTCTTTGTTTGTAAACAGAACTAATTTTAACCTGGCAAAGCTTTCTGTAAAGAACTACCAGTCTTCTTCACATTACCACCAAGGGTGCTGAACCTACTGTAAAAGGAAAAAAAATTGCATTCAACTAATTATATTACATCAAAAAGCAGTTTTGTTTTCATGCAAAAAAGTTCTTGTAATTTTGAACAAGTCCCTGGGAACTTTGTATCATGTGTTAAACATCAAGCTGAAACAATGGCAAGCAAGGTACATAACATATAATATTGAAGGAAGGGGGAAGTACCTGTTGGGGAAGGTATTCACAAGGCTTAACATTAGCCCCTGCAGACTAACTCCTCAGTGGCTCTCTAGTCAATAAAGAGATAAAGGCTTCGCCAGAAAGCGATTCAGAACAGAAGATTCATTTAGCTCCTCTGAATCTCTCTGGAGGACTCTCACTTCTGTTAACTTCAGGAACAGCCTGCAGAGCTTAGCCTCAGAAAGATCACTCTTGCCTTTGTGAATACTCCCCAGTATTTGCCTTCCATCAGTGGATGAAACTCACTACTGAGATGTGCCATTGAGTATACTGTATTCAACTCCGAACACTGTGTATTGCACAGGCTGAATTTTACCCCGCTGGAGCTTTGCACTCCTGCTAGAATCACTGAAACGGTACCTACAGCTAGATGACTGCAGGATTTCGTCTTTTCCACTGCCCCATTAAAATGCTCTGTTTGAAGGCCACCCGCACGCTGCCACACAAAGGACTGCTGTGCCCCAGCACTCTCAGAATTCACTCAAATTGTGCAGTCCCACTGGCACAGCTCCTTCTCTTGCTCTGACTGCTCCTTGTATCACTGGAGCAGCAGCAGGAGCTGGGTTTTCACCATCAAACTAAACATGAAGAATAAAAATCCTCAACTTTTGAGACCTGCTGTCAACAATTTTTATGATTATTATTAAGTAGCAATAGGAAAGGAAAATGGCCTTTTCATCTCAAACACGGAATAAAGGTGGATTTTGTGACAAGAACACAAGGAAGAAAGCTATTTTACCGACAGAACTATTATCAGGGCCATTTCCTAACATCTCCAGTGCTTCTATACTTCATCAGATCATTGCGCTTCCCTTCCTGAAAAATTTCCATATCTTCAAATTCTATCAAAATAAAACTTCTGTTTTAGTCCTGCATTTAACACCAGTCAAGTTATAACCAGAGCCAGACAATACAAACTCCAGGTAGAGCTGATTTCCAAAGTCTGCCATAAAGTATGGTACAAGTCTGAAAGCATAGCATTTTACACAATCTTCTAACAACTCCCAAGCCCTACAAAGTCTGGTTCTCAACCTAAAGTTCCCTATACAACCATGTCAAACATGACTTAACAAAGTGAACTTGCACAGGTTAAATCAACTTGCAGACATCTGCTATATGTTTTAGCACTGGAATCAAGTCTCTTTACAAAACAGAGAAGCCACATTCAGAGTTAAGAAACCATATTATGACAAAAGTGTTGTGAATAGAGTACTAAAGAGACCAGTTATTTTTCCAAATGAACAAATCCTTAGCATGTTATATAAGCAGACTTGCAATGCAGCATGTCAAATACTTTATGCTGTGTTGAGCTAAGTAACAGTGGTAAGAAATGTTATCCAGCAACTGAAATAATTTTCATATAACCCTCAATTTCATAAACATCAGAACATCTTATGTTCAAAATGCATTTAACCATGATGATCACTGAAAAACTACATTGCATCTTTAGACAGAAAAAAAAGATTCCTGTTTGTTATATTCCAGTACCAGGTTCTTTTCAGGCATTCAGTCGAGATATTTGTAGCCAAAAATTAAAAGCAATTAATTTGGCTCATCCTAATTACATTGTGGCATTAAATTAACATAAAGTATGTGTTCTGCCTTTCAGGGGTGGCATTCTGTAGAATTCTGCATAATAGTCTTTTGGCTTGAAATGAATCTCACAGCACGTTGGTCAGGTTAAAGGGAAGAGTTTTTAATTATTGTCAAAATCTAATTAAGAATATGAGAGAAGCAATGTTTGCATTTGTTTCATATAATTGTTTATTAAAATAAAAATACAGAATTTTACAATTTCTCTTGATTTGGAAGAAGTTTATAGTCAAATATTTATTTCTGAAGAGTTTTTCTCTATATACTCAGTTTACACCCACTCAGAAGGGCATTTTGTACTTCTGGTTTTTTTGACACATTGTCTGAACATCTTTCCAGAGCACGATTATTGCACAGGACAGTACTCAATTTGTGACAGTACTCAATTAAGCAAGCACTACATTGCCCATTGCAATTTCTGTTCCACTCAGTAGAGAAACAAAAATGCAATATGGTAAGATTTTGCCAAATACATTAAAAACATAGGGTAGATAACTAGTTTGAGAAAAGCAGCAATTTCTCTACTTAAAATACATAACTGATAGTTTACACCTGACGATTTATAATCTGAACACAAACATTTCAGTGAATTCTATGCTGTTTCCCATGTAACAGCCAGTAACAAAACGAGACTTGTGGAAACAATCAGTATTAGTTTACTGAAAAAGGAATGTGATGACATATTTGACCAGCACAAATTCCCAAATTACACTGCAATCCTTCTCAGCTGATGGCACTTCATGTGAGGAGACCATGTCTCATAAATTCTCTGAAATTGTGTTTAATTTTACTTCACAGTACATCAAATGACATCAAATGTTTTAAGACACAGAAACATCTGTTTTCTCCTTTATCCAAAATACTTTTAGCAATTAAATCTTAAAATTACTTTGGAACATTTGGCAGCTATTTACCTATTTGAGTAATAAACTCCTGAAATTTCCCTTCTACTTGAGCTTAATACTTGAACCAGGTGAAAGCTGTTCCTCTACACATGGAAGTAAATTTAGAAAAAAAATACAGGAAAAAAAAACTTTTAGCACTCAGTAGGAATAATTTCTTTGTAGCAAAATAATTTCCCCTTTCACAGAGTAGGCTCAACAATATCCAGTATTTTAGATATCAATTGATGGTGGCTGTGATTTACCCTTGTGGTGTCAGTAACACCTACAGTCAAGTCCATCTTTCTTACAGCAACAAAACATGAAATCAGCCCATTCTTCTACTAGTCAGGGAAGAATCAGCACATAAGTTAATAAAATTTAATAAGAAAATGAAACTTTATATTTGTTTCAAAAAAACCCAAACAAAACCAAACCAAGTCCTAGGAAGTCATTTTTGCTAGCTTTAAAAAAGTCCAATTCACTAGTTGCATTTTGGAGTTCCAAAATAAATAGACCTCTGCCACACAGAAATGTCACTTATTGCACAGCTTTCAGGAGATGTTATGAACTCCCAACTCGATCCCTGGGAATAAGCCGTAGATCTGACCCATGCTTTAGAAATACATTTCCTAAACAAACACAGAAAACAGAACTTGTTACTAACCTAGAAAACACAACCTTACCTCAAAAAACATACACATTTAAAGGATAACAATGTTAGGTCAGTGTTTAATATCTTCAAAGTAATTCCTCTAACATAGCAAACATAAATTTCTCATATTTCCATAGAATTTTGTCTTGTCCTTCTTACTCCAAAGAACTTCTTACTTTTAAGTAAAAATGCCAGACCTTGCAAGGTGCAGCCTTTCAAACTTTGCACATCCACACCTGAATGTCTGATTTCACTTATACACCCTAAGAATTTCAAGACCAGAAAATGAAGTTGTACTCCATTATTTTTTTATCTTGAAGTCAGTCATGCATCCATTCATTTTTACTTCTCTCCTTGGTTCAGTCCGTAATGGCTTTTAACTTTAGAACTTCAACCATACTTTGCTTTTAGGAAGGCTCTCCAAATATCCAAGCATAAGTCAGTCTCCTTTTAGCACTAACACCCCTTGAACTTCATATTTATTATGGCATTTTCTTAATCATATTAGTCTTATCAAGAAGACATAATATGAAAATTAGAAGTGTTTAATACTTAGATGCCTAGAATATTTTCTGCATGTATTCAGGACTCTAATTCAGGTTGCTGTTTTCTTCTATTAAATGTAACACTTGAAAATGAAATCACATTGCTAAAAGTGATGCATTATTTAATTACTATATGGAACATTTTTTTTACTTCATACTGCTACTGCAAAAAATAGACTATATGTCATTCTGCAATATCAGGTTTTAACAATATCTACCTATTCTTATTCAACTTTGGATTAACTTGTAAAAACAGAATAATTTTATTTCTCTCCCAAGCACCCCACTCCAGGGATGTAGAGTGCTCTCGTAAATAAGACTAAGATATTTGACATCTGTTCAAGTTGTTTGTATATTAGAACAAAGCTACCCTTTTTCAACCTCAGGACCATGACCATTCTTTATATTCAACATAACGAGAATTTGAAAATCATTTCAAAAGAATGTGTTATCAGAAGACAATCTGTTTTTAGAGATCTGCCAAGACCATTTCTATAAATCTGCCAAGACCAAGATCTATGAAACTCACTGAATACAAACCTGTCCCACCAGCAAACCAGAGAACTGCTTAATAATCTTCATACTGTAGATGAAAAGCATCTGTATTACAATGGCCATCATAAAACTCTCAGCACTTTACAACAGGCTGCAGCTGCATCTCCTGAAGACAGTTCACCCACCTCTCAGTCTGTTTTCATTATTAATATCATGGTGGTTTTATTAAGTTATGGCATACTATTCCCTGAACTATCAAGGATTTAAAATTGAAATCAATACAGGAATTAAGTGCTAAGCCCAGCCTTTTCAGCTTTCATTTCCTCTGCTCCATGAAATCATGTAGGAAGAATGAAAGTCATAGTTGAGCACTTTATTCAAAAACGCGGGGAGACAGTAGAACAGTACAAAACTTCTGAAAGTAATCACCAAGGATTACTATAATTTTATTCCTGCATACCTTATTTTGGGAAGTTTTTGAAGACTAAAGTAACTGTTTAATATACAGGAACTTTAAAAGATGAAAAAAATAAAAGAAGGAAAACAAAGGTATGTTTTATTCTGAGATGCCAATTAATAAGGCTGAACATAAGATTCTACGTAAATTATATATGTTTCTTTGTAAACTGAGTAGGAATTGGGTCTTGGATTTAGTGTAGGCTGTTTTTTGGTTGGTTTGTTTGGGGGGTTTTTTTGCCTTGATTTTGTTGTGGGGTGTTTCTTTTTTTTCCAGTTAAAGGCAATATCACACAGCATTGTCAGGGCAATAGCACTGTCTATGTTAAAAAAAAATAATCCATGTGCCTAATTTTAGATTTGCAAATTAAGACTGTGATGACAACATTTTGCTTCTAGATGCTTTAGATTTACCTGCTCCTTGGTTATGAGATGCTGTCTTATACTACTACTGAAAAATTCCTCAGCATTTTTAGAGCTTAGGAGAGGTAAAGCAAATTAACTGGAGATGTGAATTAAATATGCACAGCTGCAAGAATGATGAATTACCATATAGATGCTTTCATTCAGGAGTCCAGTAATCCTAAATACATTTACTTTGCAGGATTAAGCTACAACTAATTTGAACTACATAATACTGAGATTCATACACAGCATTACCTGCTGTCTGTGCAGGGTTTATTCCTATACCATCTAGGAAAAAAAAAAAAGAAAAAAAGAGGAGAAGATGAAACAGACATACATATTACAATTTACTACATTAAACTTGTAGCTCAAAAAATACACCAACAAGATATAACTATTACATTAAGTCTTCATGCAGCTATTTCCTACAATCAAACCCAGTCTTTTCATGGGAGCTAACAAAAAAACTTCAGCACAGAAAAATCCAAACTATATATTTGGACAAAACTAAATTAGTGGTTTAGTATCTTCATCCCATGCATAAGAAATTTAAATAATGCTAAAATATTATTAAATTCAATTTGCAGTCTGTAGAGGTGGTGAAATATGAGACACTATTGCTTTTATCAATATCTTTTCACTGAAATTTCAATACAAATACCATTAAAAAATATATAAACTATATTCTTACCGTTTGTTATAATGGCACTTGTCGCTGCAGGAACTTTGAACTAAAGGAAATAAGAGTAGGACAAAATAGCATAAGAGACATAGCTAAGGCAGAAAGTATATAGGGAATATTAAATTATAATTTTAGCTGGTTCAGGTACAAAAGAATGAGAAAAGAGTTCCTTCAGATTTATAGATATAGCTAACTTTGTTTAATGGAAATGGATGACTATTTTAGTAATAATTCCACAAATGTAATGAAGGTTTTTTAATAAGTATTGTGCAAATGTACACCTGAGACATGTAACAAGTAGCCTTAACAAATGAAGGAAAAAAACCCCAATAGAGACCTCACAATGTAAATGAGAACATTAACACTTTCACAATAAACTGTGATAACCCTGTAAAGGACTATACACAAATAAAGACTTAAATTGAAATGTAGAATATTAGAAACATTGTTGTTTTATGTTTTTTATATATAGTCTGTAGGACAAACAGAAAATAAAAACTAAGGAAAAAGTTCAATTTGCATTATCCAGTTTCTCACTGCCAAATGTATATTGTGGGAATGGCTAGTCTGCTACAAATGACTGTGTGTCCCCATTTAATGATGCATTTTTCTTTCACTTTTAGCTCTGCCAATCCTGAATGGTGTACCATGAACTTCCACGTTATATAATGTACTAGAAATGACATAAAAAAACCCTGTTCTGTGATTCAGTTATTTCCAAGAAACAAAAAGTGAAGGAACATGTTTTGTACAATGAAAGTAATTCAGAAATTTTTACTTGGAAAAATTTGACAAAGCACTGTGACTGACACTTGATATATAAGATGATCCTTCTACATCACAGCTACAGTTCTACTGTTCCAGGGATATTCTGGTTTTGATCTGGCCAAACTTTAGCACTATGAAAGATGTCTCAGTAGAAACTTGTAAGGCTTATTAGCCAGAATGTAAATCCTTCTCTGCCCTAAGAGCTTTAGTCATTGAGAGGAAAATGCACTTCCCCTGGAGATCAACAATTTTGCTCACATTTTGATCTTCTCCATATATGTTTCATACAAGGTACTGTGAAACTGGTACCTGAGTCACAACAACCTGCATAAGTTTTTGAATTGTTTACACAATTCAAGGAATAAAAAACCCCATTCATATAACACAAAAACGATCTCATTTTTTTTCAATGCTGATTCACAAAGGAACTTCATTCCTGGGGAAGAGCCTAGACAGTCTTTTTTACTCTCTGTTTAAAAAGCACTTTGTTTTGCCTGGCCTCATAGAGATGCAAAAAGCTTCAGTGCCAATCCAGAGTGGCCTGAGGTCAAACAGCAAAACTCCCATGAATACTCAGAATACTCACAACAATTAAAATAATGGTTTGCTAAATGTGAATATTTAACTAAATAATCCTTCTCTAAATCCATTTCTGAGATAACCCTAGGACCAACTAACATTGTGGTTCCACAAGTAGGTAATGCTAACAGGTTCAATGGCATCTTTCCCACCAAAAGTGGACTCTCCCTCTCAGCATGTCTGACTACTCAGTTCCAATCCCAATTGTTCCAGGTCCCTCATACTTGTTTATTAGACTTTTCAGTCTAGGTCTCTGTGTATGGGTTGTGTGGGAACAGTTGTATTAGTTCAGAATAAAAATAACTGGGGAAAAGAAAGCACAGTAAAAAACAAGTTAAATGATCAAATATCTTTAACAGCATGTAATATTCTGTATAATGTTCTCTTCAAGTAAATTCACAACAAAAACAATCCACAACCTACCCTCACAAGCTGTCGTATAGCAGTATAACAGTAACAGCATAAGGAGACTCACGACATTATCCTTCTTAACTATTTTATTACAATTCCAGTGCTTAAACAGATGAAGTTTTCAATAACCCAAGATTTTCCAGGTTTTCTTAAAAAGACAGAAGGGGAATTCCAAGAACAGACTCTCAGCTGAATCTTTTAATGATTAGATGAAGAGAACCCATCATGCTTTTGAGCACTCGATTTTACTGTGAATGTCTTTTAATCTTCACATGCTGAATCTGAAACAACATGATGCATCTCTTCAAATATGTTACACAGGCGATTTACACACCTAATGGTTTAGGATTGCATGTGAAAGATCTAATACCCAGAAGTCAAAGAACATGTTATTCACATCTTATTCCCTTAGGTGAGTTTTTTGAATCTAGCCCATATCTAATCTCAATATTTTCTACAGTCAAGCACCATATGTCATCCAAAGTCAGAGGTTACTGGAACTGAATGTGAAAAGAGTGTAAGAATTTCCTGAATAATTCCAAAGAATTTCATGGATATTCTACATAAGCAACTTTTAGTATTAAGTATTCAATAGCAGTATTTTTTAATTCTCTTCACTGTCATGAATTTTTACATCACTGATATAAAACAGTTTAATTTAATTACAAAGAAGAACAGGAAGCGTGTCAACGTCTGCTGCTGATGTGTAAATTGTGAAGAATCACTGAGTTTAGGATTCTGAAAACTTTGGCAAGCCCCCAGAGGCCAGTAAAGCTTGTGTCCATCCATAACCAACTACAGTGTTTTTTGTGCTGAATTAACCATTGTATTTTGCCACTAAAAAGGCTTGTTTCAAGAATGTTCAAAATGTTAAAAAACCACATCATTGCTCTCTACTTACTTCTTCTGCAGCGAACTTCAGGACGGCAGTGAAAGGTGTGCTTTCAGGCACACTTAACCTGAAATTGCAATGCAAGTAAATACATGACTGCCAAGACAAAACAAAAGGCAATTTTACCTGCTATTAAACTGCTAATTGCAACTTCACTTTTACCAGTGGCTGTGCTCTTGCCAAAGCTGTGCAAGCACTATTTAAGTGGAGAAGAGGACCCTGGTGGGTGTGAGATGCTTCAAAAGAAGCATTTTTAGCAGAAAGTGGGAAAACGTAGGAGTTTCAGCAGCTGTGGGAGCTCTCAGGAGGTGCAGCATTAAGCTCCGTAGCAATGTCCTCTGCAGGACGAGAAGACATGGCCTCAAGGTCTGCCAGGGGAGGTTCAGGTTGGACATCGAGAAGAATTTCTTCACGCAAAGAGCTCAGGCATTGGAACAGGCTGCCCAGGGAGGTGGTGGAGTCACCGTCCCTGAAGATGTTTAAGGAAAGTTTGGACGTCTTAGTGCAGTGGTCTAGTTGACATGGTGGTGATCGGTCATAGGTTGGACACGATGATCTCAGAGGTCTTTTCCAACCTCAATGATTCTGTGACTGTGAAAGACGCGCAGGGCACTGAGACAAAGCGGGACAGCCCCGAAAGGCGTGTTAACCACGGGACAGCGCCCGTCGTTCCATACGGAGGGAGACAAACGCCGTTCCCGCCGGCGGAATGCCCTGCCGGGATGGCCATTAGAAGCCGTCTATGTTCGCGCTGCCCCCCGTTTTCACCTCCCCCTCCCCCGCAGCGGCACCGGCCTGGCCCAGCACTCACACTTTGTAGGGTAGCCGGGGGTCGGAGGTGAGCGTCACTTTAAAGGTAACCTTCGACCTGTGAAGAAAGCAGGGTTTAGGGATGTGTGAGGGGGCTCGGGACCCGCGCTGGCTCCCCCCTGTCCCCCCGTCCCTCACTCACATGGCGCTCCCGCACCGCCGCCGCTCCACCGACACGTCAGCGCCGCTCCGGGGCCTACGCTCACCTGGGCTGCCCGAGCACGCCCCTGATCAGAAAAGGAGCAAACATGCCCCGCCGACCCTCTAAGGCGCAGGAGGCGGAGGTGTTCTGCCTCGGCGCCTCGCTGGAAAACGGAGAAGGAGAGGTGAGGGGGTGAGGAGCGCCGTGAGAGGGGAGGATTTCTAATGAGGATTCTTCCGGCTGTCCGAGCCGCCGAGGGGACCCAGCGCCCGGTCCCGGGCGTTTCCGTGGGCGTGTGCAGGGAACGCCGGGGCAGAGGGGCGGGAGAGAGGGACGGGGCGGGGGGGAGGGGTGGGAGTGGGCAATTGGCTGGGCGCTGGCCGCACTGTCTGTAATGTAATGGGGGTGAGGGGAATGGTTCGCCGTCGGGTTTGGTTGCCAGAGGCCGCATCTGGGGGGTTGTGTCCAGATCCAGACTCCTCAGTACACGAGAGACACGGAGCTCTTGGAGAGGGTCCCGCGGAGGATAACAAAAATGATGAGGGGTTTGAAACACCTCCCATATGAGGAGAAACTGCGGGAGCTGGGCCTGTGTAGTCTAGAGATGACTGAGAGGGGATCTCATTAACGCATATTAGTTATGGTGGTTGCCAAGAGAATCGTTCCACACTCTTCACTGATGCCCAGCGACAGGACGAGGAGCAATGGCCATGAACTAAAACACAAAAAGTTCCACCTCAACATGAGGAAGAACTCCTTTACATTGAGGGTAGCAAAGCACTGGAACAGGCTGCACAGGGAGGTCACAGAGTCTCCCTCTCTGGAGACATTCAAAACCCACCTGGATGTGTTCCTGTGTCACCTGCTCTAGGTGACCCTGCCCCTTGGTAGAGGGGTTGGACTGGATGATCTCCAGGGATCCCTTCCAGCCATAATAGTTCTGTGTTGCTCTCAAACCAAAATGTTCTGTGGGTGCTCGTTGAAGTTATGCAAAGCAAGATGGATGCAAACACCAATTCTCACCCCATTAATGTTTAACACCGTTTGTATCTTCCGTGAGACAAGGGAGCTAGAATTGGAGTTTTGTTTGGATAGTGATGGATACTCTTACACAGAAAACCAGCCCATTCCTGTTTTGTTTGTCCCTGACTTTTGACAAGCCAATTTCTTTTAAACTCTAATAAAGTGGCATGGAACTGCAAAGTAATTTTTGTCTTTAAAGCTTTTTCATCCCTTAAGACAGATGATGACCAAGTTTCCAGCTATGGGTATGTCAGTATTAGTACTGTAGAAAATACTTTGCCAGACTGCTTTCATATCTTCTCCAGTCTCTCCTGTCCGCAGGAAGAACAGCTTTCACTACGGACTGAGGTTCTTATTATCACATACTGCTTGACAGACTGGTCATGGCAAAGCGTTTTGAGTGTTCGCTTTGTAATTTTTTACCTAAGGACTGGCTTGGTGCCCAGGCATGAAATCCAGCTTTTTACCCTTGTGCTGTTCTTATCTGAACATAGACAAAACTGAAAAAATATCAAAAAAGAACAAGGAGAAGAAATTCACTAGCAGCTTGTACAATGGCATTAATATTTCCCTATATCACCTCCATTTATGTTACTGTGTCTGCCTTTCATAATTGTATCAAATTGGTGGCTCATGCACATTTTGTAATCCATTAGTGATTTCACAGCTTTTTCATCCTCCAGCCTCTAAGAGATCACACATGTAATTAGGACTAATTAATAGATGTCTCTTAGCATTTAACTTTGCATTTTGTGTAGCTAAGTGCCATCCCATACTTGTTCTTGCCCTTTTCAAAATCAGTTGGCTTTGTATGTAGGTACTGTTTATGTCTTTGATTTATATAGCTCGTCATCTGCAGCTTTCATTAATGCATTGCTGTTTTCTGTTCCAAGGTCGTTAATGCAGATGTGAAATAAAAGACTAATCCTTTTAGATACTTCCCCTCTGAGGAAATAAGCAGACACAAATCTTCATGTTGTTGAAGCTGGACTGCATTTAGTACCCAGATTTACTTTGTTAAATCCAGATTAAACATATGTGTACTATAATGCTGACAATAGTCTAAATCCAGGCCTGAGTAGTTGTGCGTTCTGGCCACATGGTCTTGTCCTCTGTCAAGCAGAGGAACCAACATTTATGACATGGTAACAAATCAGTTCAGGAAATTGATTTGGAAAAAAAACCCCAAAATTTTCCTTTTAAATGGTTTTTATCTGGTTATCTTCTGAAACCAGCAACAAAAAAGGACATTGGGGAGAACGTCTGTTGGTGAGACTGCACTGCATCTTAGGTCAGCTTAAGGTGCTGTGGAGCTGTATCCTAAGCAGGCATCAAGAATTTGATGGTACTGTCAGGGACTAGTGGGCTGACCCTGGCTGGGCAACAAATGCCCACCAAATCTGCACTATCATTCTCCCTCTCAGCTGGGCAGGGGAAAAAAAAGCATAATGAAAGGCTGGTGGGTCGAGATAAGGACAGGAAGAGATCACTCACCAATTACTATCACAGGCAAGACAGACTTGACTTGGGGAAATTAGTTTATTATCAAATCAGAGTAAGGTAATGAGAAATAAACCCAAATCTTAAAAATATGCCACCCCCCCCTCCATTCCCTTCCCTTTGGGACTGAAATTCACTACCTCTTCCTTACACAAGGAAAGGACTGCTTACACTCTTCCCCTGCTCAAACATGGGTCCCTCACACAGGGTTACAAGTCCTGCCAACAAACCTGCTTTGATGCCTGGATCGCCTTCTCTCCCTCCTTCTCCACTGACCTTGGTGTCTGCAGAGTGTATATTCTCGGTCCTCTCTGCTGTTCTTCTGTAGGTTTGGGGTTTTTTTTACCCATTCTTACATCTATTATCCTAGAGTTGCTACCACTGTCACTGCTGGGCTCAGCCTTGGCCAGCAGCAGGTTCGTCTTGAAGCTGGCTGGCATTGGCTCTGTTGGACATGGGGGAAGCTTTTGGCAGCTTCTCACAGAAGCCACCCCTGTAGTCCCCTCCCACCACTACCAAAACCTTGCCAAGCAAACCCAATACACAGGATCAGGATCTTCTGATGTAAATTCAGGAATCTAAGTGATTTCATAGCTCTCCAGTGCTGCAAATTTAGAATTTTACTATGCTGTCTAAACCTGTTTAGAAGGATAGCAGGGTTGATTTTTTTTTTCTGAGAATTTACAATGAATAAAGGAACAAGAATGTGCATGATTTTTCTCTCAGCTGAGAACTTGACGTCCTGCCTTGCAAACAAGCCAGGGATGGTGTAGAGGACTGTATTTCAGTGATGAGTTTATACACAACAACATTCTCCTCAACTCCAGAAAAACTAATTCATTTCCAAAAAAAGTCTGCTATCCTTTCCCTGTGACTGAAACCAGAGAAAAAAATAGAATTCTTTATACAATTTGTTTTCCCTACAGCTCTTAATTACCCAGACTTAAATATGTTGTGTGATAGCAATGAGACCTAAGTTTGACTTTTCTAGCTGTGTAGATGACAGAAGGAACGACAGTTTCAACAACTGAGATATCTGGCAATGTATGAATGCATTTGTGCAACGGAAAGCTTTTAAGGAAAATGTAAAAAAAAAAAATTAAAACCAGAAAATAACAAAAAAAGTGTCCCCCTGGATCCTGTGGATGTGACTGAGGTGAACTAAAATACCTCTGTCAACTCTTTGGAGAAGTCCTTCTAGTTAATATCATAGCAAGAGATAAAACAACTGCAGTACATAGGAGCTATGCATCCCAGATGTCTGTATTCCACCTGTCTGGACCTAGTTTAATTGAGAGAGAAAATAAAGAAAACAAATAAACAAAAAGTGAAATTTAAAAAGTACCAAAAAAAATTACCTTGACAAGATCTATTGATTGGTATTTAGCTGCCTGAGCAAGATGGTCACTTTTCAAAGAGTAAAATTGTTCTAGAAGGTGCATCTGTTTCTTGAAATAACATGGAACATGTAAAATTACATTAGGGGGGTAGAGAGAGCTGTTTGTTTCTTGAGTAGCTACATTACAGATGGAGGCATGTTCTTACTAGACATTGTAGCCCGAATACAATTTCCCAACATTTTCTGAGTTGCCATGATAAATTACCAAGATTATTTTGCTTATATGCATCATGGGGAAAAAAGTTCCTTGACAGCATTTTTGAACCACAACATAGAGTACAAAGTCCTGGAGAGCTGTGTTTAAAGGAATGTTATTTAGCCTGCTTTAATTCCTCCTGCTCTGTTTCCTATTCTCCCCTCCTGTAGTCCGTGTTAGATACAATATATTGCAGAGTATTCAATTAGAGCTGCCCTGTGATACAAAACAGGGACTTATAATTTTCCACTTATCCAACAACAGGTAAACATGACCACAGTTTGGAGTCTGGCCATAAAATTACATTTAAGTGTTTGTATCTTTGGAAGATTTCTCCTCTGCTTCTGAAGCACACAGTGTCACTTAAAATCTTTTAACCATCATTGTATTTCTACATGCACGAGTACCTGTGCCGTTTGAAGAACACCAATTTTTATGCTCCCAAACAAGTGCCCATGTGGATGGAGAGGTTATTATACAAGCATCTATGGAAGTATCAAATCTGAAATGTTAAGAAAGGCAGTAAAATGTCTCCCACCTGCAAAACATGCTTTTAGCCTTGGCAGTTTTGGACTCAATGAGGAATGTTTGACTTCCAGGAATTTTTGCTGAAAAAGCACTGAATTAAACCTTTTAGCAGCTACCCAGAAAATTAAATCTTGGCACCAGCATGCTTTTCTTCTATGCTCGCAAATAATGAATTAAACAAATGAGCATTGCCAAGCAATGTGTTACAGGAGGAAGAGGGAGGCAGAAGACTCAGTGTTTCTCCAACCAACC
This sequence comes from Manacus vitellinus, assembly GCF_001715985.3. Lineage (NCBI taxonomy): Eukaryota > Metazoa > Chordata > Aves > Passeriformes > Pipridae > Manacus > Manacus vitellinus. The sequence goes on from NW_021940208.1 coordinate 33,684,502, forward strand.
AATTCCATACTGAGCACATAGATAACAGCCTGATCCTTTCTGCTCTTAGTGAGGCTGTGATTTCACCAGATGTATCTAGCAGTGCTTACTCCCATGAAGAAGGAGAGGTCCTGTTTTTCAGCCCCACTTCTGCCTCACTATCTGTTCCTGGCCTTCTGCCTGCTGGCTGCTCCTTGCCCTGTGATCTGTGCTTAGTGAACCTACAGTGAGTCAAATCAGGAGAGGCATAGATGTTTCTCTGCTGGTTCAGAGCCTTGAGTCAGGGAAAGGTCTGAGCAGACACAGAAGAGGAAGCAAAATCTTCCTCTTTTGTTAGTAGGGAATCACAGAATCACAGAATTCTTTAGGTTGGAAAAGACCTTTAATATCATTGAGTCAAACATTAACATGTTTTGACTTGCTGATCTTAAAGATCTTAGGGATAAGGTTTCTTCTTGATACCATTTCCTATAGTCAGAGGGCTGGGATCCTTCTTTGGTCCCCCTTAACTCTCCTTTGGCTCAGCATGGTGGCATGTGTTTTGGCTCCCCTGATTTCTCTCAAGCTCATCAGTGATAACCCTGTGACCCATCCCAGTGGATAGAGACATCTCCTTGACTGTAGAATCCTGCTGTGTAGGCAAGAGTCAGCTGCCTTTCTCAAATAGAGTCTGATTAGACCTTTCTGTAGGAAATTCAGCCCTCCAGAAAGGAAGGAATAGCACTGCATGATCTCTAAGTTGTTTTTGTTGCAGATTGTTATTCTGCAACGACTACAGATTCCATGTTTTCTCTTCTTTTTCTTTTTTTCTTTTTAGAATTATAGTGTAACATAAATTTAGCCTGCTTAAACTAGCCTGTTGTTATCCACCAGTGAGAAAACTTTAACCTCCTTTAAACAGGAAGTTTCCACTTTCCTGAGCCTACAGCCCATATGAGACAGGAGCAGTTTTCTATTCCAGGCTGTGTCACTGCATTTCTGTGTAAAATATTGACATACACAGGGTTTTTAAAAAGCACTGTTTAGCCAAAGGTAGAGGAAGATTATAAGACTTTAGAAATGCCATGCAAAGTTAATCATCAGAAAATTTGACACACCTTCATAATCTTCCTTTAACAAAATAATAATTAGAACCTATTACAGTTCTCTTGTGTCACAAACATTTTACAAAAATAATTTGTCATGACGAGATGATTGCACAGAAATGTCATATTAGTCATATGGAAATCATAGTGCTAGGTCTCTATGCTACAGAAGGTTTATTTTATGTGTGTGTGTGTAGTTAAATGGTACAGATAACCACATATCAAACCAAGGATTAGTCTTCTGAAGTATCAGCACTGGATTTTTTTTTTCTCAATTGCTTTGAAAAAGTGATTATTAAGAAATCTTTAAAACAAAATGAAAATCCAAGCATCAAGCAATAGGACAATAGGAAATACTCCTAAGTTGCACCAGGGGAGATTTATATTGGATATTAGGAAAAATTTCTTCACTCAAAAGGTTGTCAAGCATTAGAACAGGCTGCTCAGGGAAGTGGTTTAGTCACCACCCCTGGAGATATTTAAAAGAGTGTAGATGTGGTGGTTCGGGACATGGTTCAGTGGTAGACTTGGCAGGGTTAGGTTAATGATTGGACTTGATGATCTTAAAGGTCTTTTCCAACATAAATGATTCCATGATTCTATGATAATAAGCATTTATCAGAAAAAAAGTGTCTGGAAGAACAAAAATTAAATATTCTTTCTTCTATCTGACATTATTTTGTCAGGGAATTCAATTTATGTAATAGGGGGATGACACCATTCCACATGTCTACTGTGTCCTGTTTTCTAGAATTTATTTGAGATCACCTTAAATAATTTTCCAGATGAATAATTTTTTGGGTGTCCTATTAATCTTAAAAGTAGTTTGATTTATCTCTTTTGTCATGATGATAATTATGAATTTTTTTTTGAGTGATAGCAATGCTTTTGGGATACTTCATTTTTTTAAGTATGAAGTACTTCTAAAATATTTTCCATAAAATTCATATCCATGTTGTAATTGGGCACTGAGAAATAGAATTCCATCTTTTGATTTGAGACTGTCTAATAAATTGTAGTTGTACAAATCTAGAGGGAGGTTATCCATCCTTCTTATGAGGAAAGGAAGACATTTTGGGGAAGACATGGATATAAAGAAAGCATGTCCAAATCTACAGATTTAATCTTTTTGCTACAATTGTTAACTGTATCAAAATGCTTTTTTCTTGATTATGCAGTGAGCACAGGTTTTATAGAAGATTTTATTAACTGTGTGTTGGAGAATTGTGAGAAGATAGTATTTTGTCATCTAGTCACCAGTCTCAGAAAATACATGTATGTATATTACCTGCCTGCTGCAAGCAGCAAATTCTGTGACCTGAGCATGCTGCTCTGAAATGGCCTAGTATGTATTTCACCTAGTTATGCAGATTCTTTTCTCCAGTCAGCTTTCCTCTGTGTTGATTTTCTTTTGTCCATTATCAGACTGTTCTGTAATTTATTTTTACTTCCACTTTGTACTACAGTGGGTTGGCTTGCTACTGGAGATAAAACCATCTTATTTATGAGATGATTGAGAGAAACAGACAATATATGCAAATGTATTGCAGACTCTGATAGTGAGTTACACATAAGAGTGTACTGAGGCATCAGTTCAGGCTAAGAATGTTTTTATTGTAGTATCCTTTTCTTCTGTAGAGAATAAATACCAATCAAACCAAGGTGCTTTTGCAAAACTACTGGGGTAGTTCTCTTATGTGCTGTTTCATTTCGCAAGCAAGTTAGAATTTAAGTGCAGATTTAAATTGTTTCTAAGTCCGTGAAAATTCACTGAGAGACCAAAACTTCATCCTTTATGTGCAGCCATGATAAAAGAAAAAAACAGCAAGAATTCTGATTCAGCTCCTACTGCAATTTAATTATTCATAAAGTGCCTAGCCTATCTGATTTTTTTTAATGAAGGATACTTTTTCTTAAACTGTAAATAAGTCGGGTTGTTCTAGTCTCTTCACAGTTAGCATTTAACTGAAAAGAACTCCACAGATCCTTCCTGAAGTGAAGCAATAAATTAGGCCAAATTGTCTTTCCCTTTTTGAAAGTAAAGACTGGCAAAGAGAAGGGGACTAAAGAAGAAATTAATTTGAGGTCCAGGAAGTTGTGATTTCGACAGACTTAGTACAAGATTTCAACTATGATATCCCTCATAGTTCTCTAAACAAGGTCATCTTGTATGTATTCTCTTTATTCAGTCGTTTGTTATGAAGATACCTCTCGTATTTTTCTTTTCCTTTTTGTTCTCTTTGGTGGCATGCCCAGAAGAGAGTTTATAAAATCTACAAGTATTACTGCAAGAGGACAGTTCTCTCTGACATGGAGCTGAGCTTACACAGATCACTATTTTAGCATTTGAAGGGATTAGAAGAGAGATTTACTGAGATGGCAGAAGGTGGTGCATCTCTGTGGACATGAAAGAGGGGTGAAAACCTGTGTTACGTCTGCAAAGTCTGGACTTTTAGATTGCTAAATCTTCTTTTGGCAAAAAGATAAACATGACCTTTAATTTTCTTCATCTAGAACAGGCCTTTCTAACCTGCTGTGGTTCAGGACAGCAGCCTTCAAATCATGACTGTTAATCAGGCTTTGCATTCTAATTTCTTTGAGTACAAAGCCAAGTATTTCTTTGCATGTCGCCTTCCTGTGGGCTTCTTAATTGGTCAGAGGTTTAGCTGGAATGTTCCGACCAGGGAAATATGCCTCCTCGTGCGGTGCTTGCTGTAGCACAATGCTGGAGATTTGTTGGAACATTTAAGATGCTTTTGTGTTAGACATGGTAAGAAATTTCTTGTTTCTGGATCATTACCCATAAAACAAAATTAATTCTAGGAAGTGCAAAATTATATTGGCATAAGGGATTTTTAAGCTTTGAAGTGTAACACTGTTTAGAAATAATGGAGAAACAAGCAGAGAACAGAAAATGCCCCTTTACTAGCAAATGAAGACAGGTCACAGTTTCTTGTGCCAAATGAGTTTCTGAGGAATGTGTAATTCCTTTCAAAAACTTTATGTTTGCTTTCTGTTGCAGGTTTTTTTCATATAGCATATTATCATGTTAGCGTATCTTTATGCCGTCTCCTAAACTCTACTGCTTAACAAGGCTTAAGAAAACATATTAATACCTTTAAATCTTCTGATTGCAATAAATTTTAACTATGGATCCAACACTACCAACAGAAGTGGTAGGGGTCAGCTGACCAAATGCTGGTGCCAACTTTGTAAATATCTGTACTTAAGGTAGTTCCCTTCTGTTCCCTTTATATTCAAAGCAAAGAAGGTACTTCTAGTGCACAGTTTGTATAATTCTGAAGTAGTCATCCAAAAAAATGAGCTATTTTCTCAAAGTGCCAATTTCTTCCCCGGCAACAGGGAAAGGCTAGGCTGACTAGGTCTCACGTTGACATCTGCTTTAGATAAACAGCAGGATTTGGTGAGGTGAATCCCACACCGTGTTCATCCTAGGTTGTTCTGGAGCTTCATTATTCAGACCCCTGTTCCACTGTTTCTCTTGTGTAACTTCAGGCACCTGGTTGAACTCATCTTGATTTTTTATGGTTCTCTCAATTAGAATATGAGGAGATAAAGTATAAGAGATTATATCAATCTTTAAAAAAAGCCAACAAATCTCAGTTAACAATGCCTTACATGAAAGTATAATCACATTAAGATTAGAAGAAGAAGAAAGTTTAAATAGGATTTCAATGGATAAATACAGTAATGGTTACCATTCTCATGCAAGAGCAAAAGAATAACCACATTTCACATTTCAGGAGCAACTTCAGTTGAGGCTAATGTGATGCCTTCACAGAAGAGTGCATCTTTCATCTACAGAATTAAGGTTTTCCTCCTATGAAAAGAGAAAAAAAAGTGTTTTAATGATGATTTAAATGTTCCCTTATCCTTCATGCCCTCTATCCTGCAAACTTCACTGGTACTGAGATCAGTTGTCCCGCCCCATGGAGTCAGTTTAGGCTATTATATTTCTAACTTTAGCAGATAATTCTCTTTTTCTGAAAGCTCCATTGAACCTTTTCCCTTCAGCAATTGCCTTGGTAACACTCCCAAAGGTAAATCAGGATTGCTGTTTTTAGAAGGGCAGAGTAGTATATAAAACAAAGTGGTAAGTTGTGGCATAGAACGGAATAAAAGAAATTAAATGGAAAAAAATGGAAAAGGAAGATTGAATAAACTCACTGGAAAGCAGATGTCATAGAATCTCAGAACAGCTGAGGTGGGAAGGGACTTCTGGAAGTCATTTGGTCCAATCACCCTGCTCAAGCAGGGCTACCTGGAGTAGGTGGCTGAGGACCATGTGCAGATGGCTCCCGACTATCTTCAAGGATGAAGACTGCATTGTTTCCCTGGACAACTGTGCCAGTGTTCTGTTACCTTCACTATGAAAAAGTGTTTCTTGATGTTCAGAAAGAACTTCCTGTGTTTCAGTTTGAGCCCATTGCCTCTAGTCCTAGTTCAGTACACGAATTCAAAGGAAATGAGCTACACAGGAAGGTGTTGTCAGAAGAAAGAAATACAAATTAGATTGGAAAAGAATGGAGAAAATTAGTGGGTATTACCTGTCTACTGCCCAGAAGGGTGGAACCAAAATGGTAAAACCACAAGGATTATTAATGAAGTTGTAAGATCATTGAAACTGCATACAATGGGAAAATTAAATGGGCAAGTATGGGATAACATCAAACACAGTTAAATCTATCAAAAAAATCTATGCAAAACTCAAATGATAGAGGAAAAAATTCTCTGAATTTGCATGTTTTTCATAGTTTCATTATTGATTACATCTGTACAGTCTCCATTTGGACACTTTTTTTGTTTAGTCTGCAAAAAACTGATGGCAACATGCTATTGTGCATATTTCTTCCTCTTTTATATCAAATTAATTTTTTATCCTGCATAATTCTAACATTATTTATTTTTCTCTTTGTTTTCTGCTTTCTTTTGTTGATCCCTACTTTATTTATATTTTTCTCTTGTCTCTCTGTCTTCCCCATGCTGTACTCTCTGTACTCAATTGTATTTGTATTACAAAAATTACCAGTTCTTCAGGAGTTCTCACCTTCCATCTGTTTTTCCTTAATATGTAAGCAAAGAGATGGCTGCTGCAAGGCTTTTATTTAAGCTTAAATTCATAGTATTATCTATTACATTAAAATGTGCTGTCTGATGTAGATAATAAGCTCCTGGATCTGATTTGTTTTTCCATACAGAGTAATCAGCGATACAGATTCAAACAGTGTATTCCAAATGAATAACCTATTTGAAGGAGCAAATGTAAATGTTGCCTAAAATGAGAATTAATGTCTTTCCTCTCTATTACATCATATTCCACCTACTGTAAAACCAGCAGATTTCCAAACACAGGAGACCTATTCTATAAATTAAAAAATACTGCATGAAAAAGCTATACATTGCATTATAAAATGTATCATATTAACATATATAATGAAATAAAAAATGTATCATATTAGCAATTTTCCTTATTTCTGTATGATTGACAATTAAGGTTCCAAAATCATAGTAAGTAAATTCACAACTGAAGACAAATACCCTCAGAAAAAATTTAAACTACTTTCTTAGACTTACTGCTTTTACCAGATCTGTACTATGGCTTTTAATCCATATTCTTTCTATCTATATCACAAATAAGCTGCTCATCTTCAATAAAACTATTGTGGAAAAGCTTCTGTAAAGGAAAAAGTGTTGTTATTTCAAGGAAATCCTCTCTACTCAAAAGTTCCTGCAACTTGTCATTTTTCTAGGAAGTTATTGTTTAGGGGATGTGGGAAGTTTATATTTTATTTTATTTTGTTTTTTAATTATAGGCATTTACTTTGAAAGGGAGAACGTCAGAGACGCATTAGCTAAGTTTGGATTTTTGAGAATTATTTGTAGGTGCTAAGTGAAGTCCGTGCACTATTCTACAAATTCAGATTAGCCAAAAACCCCAAGATCATATCAGAGTGCATTTTCTCTGCTTTACCTGTTATTTTCTTGTACAGCCTATGCTGAAATAATGCATGAAGTAGAACATGTCTATTTCAGGTAAAGCTCCTATTGACTCCCTAGACAGGCAAACAAGTGTGGAAACTAATGGTCTTCTGAAGTAGAATGATTGAGTTTGTTCAGTGACTTGGTGCCACATACAAAATGATCTTGGTTGCTGTTGATATTTTGTCAGACTGAGAAAAAAGTAGTCTTTTTCGCTTCAAAGAGATTCTTATTAACTCTGTTTCAAAGCCCATGAAGGCATGCTTTATCAAAGGCTTTATCAGCACTGTGGAAGTTGATTTTCTGAGAAACACTATTGACTTCTTGAGTCAATTATTCTGTTAAAGCTGCTTGTATGATTTTCAGAACATGGATGTTATAGGAAAGAGGTAATCTTGCTATTTTCTGGCATGCTGAAGGTTTTTATGTTGTTGCCTACATTATTCTTTACAGACTTGTGGAATATTTGAGGCTGTAAGGCACTGCTGAAGATGGTCTACTTTACCTCTCCTCCTCAAAGCAGTGTCACCTAAAGCTGATTGCCCATCTCCTTTTCTAGTTAGGTTTTGAATATCTCCAAGGATGAAGACTCCACAGACTCTCTGGGCAACCTACGCCAGTGTTTGACTACCCTTACAGTAAAAGGATCACCTCCTTTGACCTGCTGGTGATGCTCTGAATGCAGCCCAGGAGGCAATTGGTCTTCTTTGCCTCTATGCACATTGATGACTCATGGTCAGCTTGCTGTCCACCAGGTCCCTGAGTCTTTTTTTGCAAAACTGCTTTCCATCCAGCCAGTCCAGTGCAGGAATGAACAGGATCAGTGTTTATATCCTGAAATGATGTGAAGAAAAATGGATTAAACATTTAATTGTCTGACGGATGTTACATCTAGAGGAACAAAATACTCTGAGAGTATTTTGCTGGCTGAAGGCAACAGTAAAATCCATTACCTTAATCTTCTCTGCTTATGTCTGAATAAACCCATGTTTGAATAAACCAGGCCTTTCCCTGTATGTTGTGTGCCTGAAGCTGACTCGTTCAATTTATCAAAATCTTCCTTGTATTAGGGATCCCAAAACTGCCCGTCCACTTTGGCTCTGCTTCAGTGCTGAGCCTTCCCTCCCTTCTCTAGTTGTTAGAGGGAAACAGCCCCCTCCACAGTCTGGCTGCAAAGGGAGGGGGGAAGAAGAGGGTCTGGCCGCAAGGCCTGCCTCTCTCTCTCTCCCACTTACCAGTTGTTTTGTGAGTTGCGTCCCTCACAAACACATGTTTTCTAAACATGTACTTCACTAGTCACATTTACTGATCTGTAAGACATGCTTCTACAAACCCTTAGAAAAGGAAAGGATTAGTTTTAATCCACGTGAAATAGTGCATTAAGCGGAAAAGACAGATATGATTATGCTAGAGCAACTAGGCTCTTAATACAGTCTATTTAATAGAAACTGAAAATGAACACATCCTACTTTTAATATTTGCAGATTTCTTAGTTGCAGAGAGTTATTTTTACTGTTGGCAACAGTTTAGGTAGGATCTGGGGTTTTTTTTAAATTTTAGTGATGCAAAATATATTTAGAACTGATGTGTTAAAATTTGCTTTGCTTATTCAAATAATGCTTGTTTTACGCTGTATGAAGTCGTCTGAACAACCCAGAGAATTTTTTTCACACTGTACCCCAATACAACAAAAACTCATAACAATTGTGTGACTTTTTTATCAACATTTCTTTAGGAAGCAATAACTCCTGCCTTGTTACCTGGCTTGGAGTAACTAGGCAAGGAGTGTGAGACAAAGAACTTTTTATCGTGCAGTCATATGGCGTGTTCCATTTTCATGCTGTCTCATGTCACATGGACTTCCTTCTTGTGGATCTTGAGTATGTCCAATCAGTCAGTCTAAAACTCATGCTGAAGATCCTGCTTGGAAAGCCAAATTCCTTAGCAGTGGTGTGTCTTATGGAAGTGGCTCCAGACCTTTTCCAGAATATCAAAGAATTCCTCAGAATAGTCCAGCACACACACTTCTTTCCCACTGTAAAAAAGGCTGTGAAAATCACTGAAACATCTGATTTTTGCTACTCTCTCATTTCCTCATGTAATTAGGTTATTGTGGGCCACTGGTATTTGGGTAGGGCAGGATTCAGTTTTGTAGAAGTATTTTTCCTAGTGCCATTTGAAACACTCTTTTTTGATCTAAGCTTACTACATGGGGCTGGCAAAGATGCCAATTCAGAGACATTTGCATCCTTCTTACTTCTCAGTGTGATACCCAGGATAGCCAGTGGCAGGGACAATGTCCCTAGCTGCCATCATTGCACATCTAAATCCTGTACTGAGTGGTTGGACATCTGAACTGCTCTGTAGTCTCTGATATAGTGTCTGCATCTCTATAGAGTACAATAGTTTTACCACCTAGATTTTGGTGGTTGTTACCTCTGACTGGATCTCACTCTGGTTGCCTTGACCCCCGTTAAAGGCAACTCTTCTAAAGCAAGATTCATCTGCACTATTTGATATGTTTGTCTGGTGGGTTGACCTTGGCTGGATACCAGGTGCCCACCCAGCTGCTCTGTCACTCCCCTTCCCAGCCAGACAGGGGAGAGAGTAAGGTGGAAAAACAACTCGTGTGCTGGGATAAGACAGTTTATTTAAAGCAAAAGCAAGAGTCTGTGCTTGCAAAAGCGAAGCAAAGTGAAAGATAGCAGGGTTTATTCTCTACTTCCCATGAGCAGCAATGGTTGGCCACTTCCAAGAAGCAGGGCTTCAGCACATGTGATGATTCTTAGCGGGCAGCCACTGGAGACAAAGAACGCCTCCCTTCCTGCTCCTTACCTTAGCTTTTATATCTGAGCTGACGTCATATGGTATGGAATATCCCTTTGGTCACTTCGGGTCAGCTGGCCTACTTGGGTCCCCTCCCAGGATCTTGCCCTTGATTGGGGAAGGAATGCTACAGTGCTGATGTTGTGCTCAGCTGTAGCCAAAATACCGGTATGTTATCAACACCCTTCTAGCTACCAATGCAAAGCACAGCACTGTGAGGGCTGCTATGGGGAAATGAACTCCAGCTCAACCAGACCAAATACAGTTTATTTTTCAGATAATTTTCATCCTTAAAATGTCTGTTTCTTGTTAGTCATTATTGAGGGGATGCCAGATGCATGTCTGATTTTTGTGTATTCCAGCCCATTTGTGTTTGGTGGCTCAGCAGTGCAGCTTAACAATGCAGATTGGTTTGACACAGAACGTATTGAATCTTGTTGTCAACAAGATGCATGATATATACAAATAATGAGTAAAAGAGAGTCTGTCATAACCTACCTGCATTTTCTGTAGATTAAAAAGCCTTCCAATTATTTTTGGTAACAATTTACTATTATTAGTTATCATACCTTAATTATGGCTACTTGTATTGCTTTTTCTGTCTCTTCAGTCATTTACCATGTATTATTCTTCCCTAGGTATTATTGATATTGTACAACCTAATGATTAAGTAAATATGGATGTTTCATAAATTGGCCCTTCCCTCTAGCTACAGACAACCGAAAAAGAAGTAAAGAAGAATAGAAATTGAAAAGTTATTGCTCAAACACCAAACATTAGGAACCTGTTAAATTTCTGGCTCAAGAGAACTGGATGTAATATACCTGCTTTCAGAAACTAAAATCAGGAGTGCGAGGAGTAAATTTCCCAACTTCTCTTATTCTTTATAATATATATATATCAAATATCTAGATGTACTACATACACCAGTTTTATTTGGGATTTGTATGTTTCCTAATGTGCAAAAGGTTTCTGAGATATATACATATATATAGATGCTGTAATTTTTGTTCAGTGTAGTAATCCTACTCTGATCTAAAAGCTTTTTCTTTTATTAATACAGACTTACATTCTCCGTGTGGAAAACCTGAGAAAGATATTGCTTGTCATTAACTTGATTTTATATTAAACCAAGTTATATTAATCACCTTACAGATATTCTCAGGATGTGGAAAAGTAACTAAAATAAGTAGATACCTTGTGATGTGAAGTTTATGCATAGATTTTGATTTAGCAGCTTTACCAGTAGTCAAAAGAACAGAACAGCAGTACAAAGCTGAAGAAGAAAACACTGTATGGAGAAACACATCCTACTCTATTAGAAATGGAAAACAAGTAAGAATGAAGACAGAAAACACAGATTTGCATTTAGACCTACCTAATTTCCCTAGCCCATTTCCAAAACCAGTCTCTCACCACTTATCAGTGCTAAGGATTCTTTAACCAATGCGTGTTTAAACACTCAGACCATTGAAATCAGTTAGCATAGCAATTTTTTGGCATAATCCTGTTTGAACACTGTATATTCTTTTTTTCCTTAAAATTTCTAATGCAAAGCACTACTTTATCTAAATAAAATTAGAACAAAACAGGCTCTATATCTACTTTGAAAATGGAAGAGTCTCATCCACAATTTTGTGTAGGAGTGGAAAGTGATACAGTGCAATTATTCTTTAAGGAAATAAGCAAAACCCCACAACATGCATTTTAAAAGTGTGATCAGGCTTTTTGTTGTAAGCTACAGTGGGGAACATGTAACAAAGGAGCTCTGCTGCTACTTTCTTATTCTTTAGTTGGAATTGTGAAAGTCTCTCCCTCTCTCAAGGCCCTGTTTCACTGGCTGCTTTCCCAAGGACTCACTGACCTTGGCGAGAATGAGACGCAGTATTTCTGTAACTGCAAAGGAATGGGACATCAGTTTGTTGGAGCCACACACACATGGTTTATTTTACTGTTGACATCTAAAGTAACTAAGAGTCTAAAGATCAAACCTAAAATTCTGATTTACAATGAAAGATTGAAAGGCATACATATAAAATGGTTTGATGTTTTCCATCTGAAAATCAGCAGCCTGAGTTGGTTCTGTTGGGAGTGACAAAGTGCTCTTCATGGAGAAACTGGATGCTCTAATTGTAACACAACTGGAAGCATCAGAGATGCAAATTCCATTTTGTTGCGCCCTCGAAGGCAAGCTGAACACAGATGGGAAAAACGTGTTCTCTGGCTCTGACTTTTGTTTGATTGTGCTACCAGCAAAGAAACCCAAGCGAATGTTTGGACCATAGATAGGTAATAACCTTCACTTCTGTGTGTTTCTTCAAATTGTCAGATAACTCTATCTTGTACATACTGTAGATAATAAGCAGTTGGTTTTGCCTGTATCACAAGTTTTTGGAAATCTCTGTGTGGATGACCCAGGTAAGAAGAAAGAAAGCATGAAATCTTATTTGTTATAGTTGTATGACCAGACTTACCTTCTCTTTTACTACATCTTGGATTGTAAGAGAGAAAAACATTTTGGGTATCCATAGAAGCCCTTAGAAGATAAGAACATTTTCCTAAACATTGAGTTTTTTTATTTCATTTACAAAGGTACAGTAACTCTGCCTTGGCTGTCCCATTTGCTCTCACTAAGGCTCCCCACCATTATGGGCTGCTTACTTTGTGTCCCAAATGTTGGCCTTTGAGAAATCCAGTACCAGCTCATATTCTTTCTTTGCACACAGAAAGTTAAATAGCTGTCTTTTTTTGCATTAACAACTTATTGATCAAGAAAATGTCAAAACAGAGAGCAGGATATGACATTTTAGTACAACAAAATTCAATAATCCTTTTTGTGATATTTCCCTGAGCTGGAGAATACTAAAACAGAATGGAGGTGGAGGACAGAAACTGACATGTATGAGTGGAGTTAACTGATCCACAGGAAGGGCTCAATTTTACTTAATTTCATTTATTATTTTATATCTGCAGTCATTCTAAGCAAAGTCACCTAAGGAATAAAATTGACGCAAACGCAATAGATGCTCATTATGAATCAGAAAGTTATTCTGAGCCAAGACAGATTTGTTTCAGAAGTCCGAGACTGGCAATCCTGAAAGTAGTAGTTTTGTATAGTCTTTTAAAAAAACATTTCTTTTGTAATGGCAGACAAAGGTGAAACACCTTTGAATTCAACTTTTTGTCTTCAACTTTTTGAACTTTTTGAATTCAACAGTTTGACTAGAAAGCATGGGACTAGAAATCAACTCCCCTGCCCTTGGCTGGGAATCTGTGACAGGAAGAAAAAAGGAGAACTACTAATACTAAGAAATACTAATGTATTCAAAGATAAGACCTTCCCAACATATGTCCTATTGCCTTATCTTAACCTAGATGCTTTAAGCATAGATAGTTTGTTAGGAACACTCTGGCTGAATGGTACATTATTCTCTGCTGAGCTTGTTGTTTCCTGTGGTAGGGTGTAGGAAAGATGGCCCCAGATTTCTCAGAAGAGCATGGCTGCAGGACAGAAGAAAATAGCCACAAGTTGCAACAAGGGAAATTCTGACCAGATAGTAGAAAAAAAATTCTGTGAGGATGATTGGACACTGGCACAGATTGTCCAGAGGCTGAGAAATCTTCATTGTTGAAGATGCTCAGACCTCAGTGAGGCAAGGCCCTGTGGTCACTGAGCTAGTTGACCCTGCTCTGAGTAGGCTTTGTATCAGATGACCTGCAGGATCCTGTCCAACCTCTGTTGTTCTGCAATTCTGTGGATCCAAGGCTAAGATAAAGCTATAAGCTTTTCCTTACCTGATTTTCTGCCCTATCTTTTTATCCTGTTCTCTTTGCTTTTACAGTCTAGTCAAAAGAAGGTACCTAAAAGTTATACATAACTCTTGGGCTTTTTTTCCAGCCTCAAATTCAATCTTCTTTTCTCCATTGTTAAACATCTCCAAAGTATTATCCTGTTTATATAATCATCTCTGTCAAGAATTAATGCGTTCCAGTTCTCTCTGACCTGATCCACTATGTTTATCCCACATAAAGTACAACTGAAAAAATTAAAATCTCTCTGTTCAAAGAAACGAAGGGCTGTTTCTTTTATTTCAGAGAAAGCCTTTGATCTAATGAACTGAACTCTTTGAAAAAGTTTGCATAGGGTCAAAACTTCCAAGCAGGAGTGAAATGGTTTTGTTTTATTGTAACTGAACAAGTCAGCATAGAGAAATGGCAATAGAGAGATCCACAATGGGTGGTTTTGCCACTCATAATAACAACAAAAGGAACTAACTATGGTAGTAATAGAAAGGAGCATTTTCTCTGTGACAATATATATCATTGAACCATAGACAACCTTTTCTAAAAATTAAGTAAATCTAGCAGATCTCTGTAAAATGTGAGATTCATTGTCATAAATTAACAATGCTGCATATTGAATCAAAATACCATAGAACATAATATGCAGACTGGAAGTACAGCTGAGTGGCAAAAGGGAATAAAATACTTGGGAACTAGAGTGAATAAGGAAGAAAATAAAAGTGCCTGTGCAGCAAAATAGGTTCTTTAGATTCTTTCTGGCTTCCTGGAAACTACTGCAGTAAAGAATGCAGAGTAAGGGAGAGCAGCTTGAGTGTGTGTTCAGACAGACATATCTTAGCAACCCTGATTTTTAGGGAAGAAACATTAAACTGGATCAAAGGTGCAGTGAGTTTTCAATACTTCAAAGACTATTTTTCATGACACAAGCTTTAAATCACTTGTTTCGAAAAGCAGACCATAGTGACACAGTTTGTGAATGACTCCATCAATAAAAAGAAGAGTGTTTTGTTAAAATACCATCGTCCTAAACAAGCTGCTGCAAGTAGGGTGGGTAAACCTATTAACGACTGAGGGAACACATCAAAAGTCATATTTCAATGGACAGTAAATTTCCTCACTTGCCTGTTAGTCTTGCTGTGTGCTGCTAACACCTGGGATGGCACTTAGTCCCTTTGAATATATTTTATGCTTAAGTAACACACATTAGAGTTGTTTATCCCAGTAAAAGTGAAAATATGTGAGGTAGCCAGGTTTAAGAATAAGAAAAACAACACCCAGAATGATTATTACAAAATTTCTGTTTATTGTGCAATAAAGATTGCATATAAAGGTAATCATTTTGTATAAGGAAAATGGTTTTGTTTTGTTTTCTGGAAGATCATTACATTAGAGGTGTTTTATGTGAAAAAAGCAACAGGGGAATAATCAGTAGTAGTTAGTGGGGGGAAAGTAGCTCTAATATTCAAATGCTATCTGGACTTTCAGCAGACCTCTCTATAACAGCTCAGCATATTGAAAAATCCTGGTAGGTTCCATAGTACTAGAAATCATAACGAGAAAGGTCACCTAAATACACATATAGGTTATCCTAGCACACTAAGCTAAGTTAAGAATCTCCTCAGAGAGTACAAAACTCTTGCTGCGTTCAAGCCTTGAAAATAATTTTTTCCCCCATTTTCATCACTCCATTTTTACAGTCCTGTATGGAATCACTGACAGTGTCTTTACTTAAGCGATTTAGTGTCCAGCTTTCCTGCTGCTGTTAAATATGATAGTGAAATTTCAAATAGCAACTAATTAGTCAGCGTCTAAATCAAGTGCAAGTGGAGTGTGATTTATTAAGCTGTTTTTAGTGATCAGTTCAATATCTACTCTATATACAGATACCCATGTTCAAAACTTTCCAACTGCATTTTATTCCTTTGCAAGAGATTGTGTGGAGAAGAAGAGAGGGGAACTATATAAGACATTATCTACCATTTCATATCTGTTCAGAATTTTCTTTCTAGAACCTCCTAAAAATACTACTTCCAGTCTTTTGAAAATTCCCACCTTCCAGATTCAAAGATTGTCAGGGGCTTTATTGAAACCATTCTGACATGCTGTTGTTCACAAACTTTTCATAATTAAATGTATCTTTTTTCACTACAGTGTGAAAACTTCCAACTCTATGATTTTGCAAGAGCAGAGTACTTCGGGGCAAATAAACTGGCAAAACTCAGGAAGGAGGTGAGTATCTGGTAAGCATTATATTTGAGATGCTCTTCTGTTGAAATAATTTTGCCCATTTTCAGATCTGATCAGAAGTTCCCAGGACATAATGGCCCTCTGAAAAAGCTTGCATTTATAAAGGAGTTTGTCCAGGACACTGTCAGGCTGTTTCATCATTGGGTGGTTCTCTGAGAAGGATAAGTTACTGAAGAAGGCAACAATTCACTGAGAAGCATTTTAGTGATGATCGGTTTTAACTATGTTTTGAAAGACAAATACAGTGTTTGTCAATCTGTTCAAAGTGCTTCCCAGGGAGAAGTTTAATGTGTTTGTGGGAATTGAGTTTCTATTTTCATAAGTAAACACTGTAAATCATGGACACAAAGCCACAGAAGATGAGAAACAAATAGGTACATTATACTTCAAGGTGTGGGGTTGAAGTTTCCACATCACTTAGAAAATAATAATTTTATTTAATGGGTATATTACTGAAGATACATAAAGATTGTTTTATTGTAGAGTTGCTTCTTCCGTCATTGGTATGTATGAACACTGAAAGTGTCTTTCAAATGTTAATCTTTCTGCTTTCCTTCAGACAAATTCTACTGGCCATCTCAAGGTGTAGTAAGGGTAAAATCTTGAATCTTAAATTTCTTAGACAGTCTTTTAAAATTATACACTCTCTGTAGTTTATATCTTCAGCTACCTCTTTTAAAAAGACTCCTCAGTAGCATTGGGTCTCAACCTACATAGGACAACTTGCACAATATTGTGTAGCTGCTTTGGAAGAAATTATTTCACTTGACAATAGGTCCAGCAACAGGACCTGGGGAGGCTGTATGCATTTGGACTGGTGTACTAGTCTTCCAGAGAAGGATTTCTGTGTCTTTCTCTGTATTTTCCTGGTTTTTAAATACTGCCTGTTCCCTCCTGGGTTTCCTCAGAAATCATTCTGGCTTGTTTGGCTTTTTCCTGCATCTCTGCTAAGAAATGTGAGCAAACCAGAGAGAGGAAGATTTGTTCCTCTGTGTTTTCAGTAGAGGGGAAGCTGTAGATTATTATTTATCTCCCTATCCAGAGAGGCCAAAAAAAGGGGGCCCAAAGTCTTTCATGCTTCTGTGTTCAGCCAGCTCGGTGATACAGGCTCTTTGGGAAGGAAAGAGGGTTAGGTGTAGGAGGTAGGAGAAGGGCAAACGTGCTGTTTAGTAGGTTGGGCTGTTTCACAGCTAGAACCACAGCTTTTTTCAACAGGAGAGAGCTCAAAATGCATTAGCAAGCCATTTGGTTCAGAGAAAATAAAAAATGTGAGGAAATAAAAGACCAAAAGCACCCCTCCCTTCTTTCACATTTGAACACTCTGGATTTTCATTATAATCCATTAACCTACACATAGCCTTTCATTAGAGCCCTTGGGAGACTGGAATATTTTTAGCAATGTACTGTTATGATAAATACAAGTTAAAAACCCACATAACTGCTCCCTTCCAAGAAACTGAAGGGGTCATAGAGAAATTTAAATCTTTTTTTCTGAGCCCACCAAGAATTGTGTGAAATTGCATGAACATCAGATATGTTTCACTCCATATTTGCATGATTTTTGTGAAGAATAACTCCACTCCCCCATAACTTACAATTATTTGTCTACTTGGTATTCAGGACATAAGGCACACATAAAGTCTTTTAAATGTGTGCAATTAAGAAAAAAAAATACTTACAGGTTGGGAGAAATAATGCAGTTTTAGTTTAGAAGGCAAAAAATAGGCAGAATTAAAAACTGTTTGAACTAGTAAATTTTTCTGGTTATCACAGAATTATTTCCCTTAGTTTCATTGAAGGCACCTGTAGTATAAAGCGAGAGCTTGCTGGTCTTTCTTGTTTATGTGGTAGCACATTATTTTCCATGTTCAGACTGAGTCACTGCTATGATGCTTTATATAATTTACCTTAGTGTCTTTTAAATGACCTTCAAGGTGCCCATTTAATTACCTAAGCTACTATCTTAACTACTGTCTGGGATGACACCAAAGGTGACTGTGATTAACTGTGGGACAAAAAGTACAATCCATATTTTACTAAGTAGTTTTTTAAACAGGTTTTGAAATACAAAGTTCTAGAGTCTCAGATCAAAACCTCTTTAAAAAGTAGGTACTAATTTTCCCTGCATTTTTGCCAGACTTCTCAAAATGTCATCATTATCCCATAGACCTTTTAAGAAATTATATTCCAATTTCTGTGCATTACTCTAAGCAAAGACATTTTTTTTAAATAAAATTCTCCCTTCCAGAAACCTGTTTGAAGGCCATACAATTGACTTGGAGAAGGTGCTGCAAATTTGTGGAGAAATTAAAACTGGAAACACTTTCAATTTTATATGTAATGGGTGAGATTTTACCTCTACTGAAATAGTTCTGATCTCTTTTGCAGAAACTGGATTTTCTAAATGTAATACTGAGAGCTTGAATTATTTAACATATGTAAACCAGGGATGTTCAGTGTTTTTTTCCCTGTAAATTATGTTTACAGCAGGAGAGTTGTAAAAATATTAATAACAGATATCTGAATGACATTAGAACACTGGTACCATAATTATGTTTTTAAAGTATGGTATTCAAAGCTTTCTTTTTGCTTGAAAGCCACCTCTTATTAACTAAATTAAAAAATTTTACTCTGTAGTCATTGGGTAAAACTCTTTCGGCCCTGAAAAGTTTTGGTCACATTCAGAGAAATCCATAGTGAAAATATGCTGGTAGGAAGCCTCGGGCAGAAATATGTCCTATTTTTTCCATTCAGTTGTTTGTTGTAGGTGAGAAATGGTATACAAATGAATTACCAGAACCTATATCTTGTTGCAGCAATATTTTATTCTTCTTTATAATATTTATTTTTATAGCTATAAAACTTCCAACAGCTCTTTGTGAGTTCAGAATTTTGATTATCAGCTGGTCGATAA
Source organism: Manacus vitellinus (assembly GCF_001715985.3). Lineage (NCBI taxonomy): Eukaryota > Metazoa > Chordata > Aves > Passeriformes > Pipridae > Manacus > Manacus vitellinus. The sequence continues at coordinate 33,703,357 of NW_021940208.1, forward strand.
GAAAATTTCATTGATTTTCCACAAGGTGGCATGTAAAAATCAGTCTGACTGTAGCTTAATTAATATAATGCAGTTAATATACACTTTTTAAATGTCAAATGCATATGCCTACCCAATGAAGAGGGAATACATTCACAGTGCAGAGTGTACTGTAAATGGCTATTTAAATACAGCATAGAAAGTATTACTAATCTATCAGTAGCTGAATTTTAGAGTTGATTACTATTGTATAATTTACAGAATAACTTATCAAAATAAAATCTAACCTAGGCACATAACAGGTATTTGTATCCTGAAATTAGATTAAAATCTGACCGACAGAATGAGATTCTGTGGAATTGTCCAGTTAACTTAGGAGAGATTATTTATTCATGATTCAATATTATTTATTAATGCTTACATTTTATGAAAGACAATATGTTCCTGTAATGTAGATGAGTAATTTTTAAAGGGAGCATTTAGGTATTATTAAAAACAGTGATTTAATTTGTGAGTTAATGTGCAGTTTCTGTGCTAGAGAACTTCCTACTCAAACCAAGAAATAGTTCCAACCTAAGATGCCATCTAAGCAGAATCTAGTCATGATTTTGCGTATCTAATGGTGTAAAGCCGATGAGTTGCTTCTTCCAGTGCTGGAGATCTCCACATTCCCTAAATTTCCTAGTATTGCAGTAAAAGAAATAAAATGTTTTGATCTACCACCGAAAAGTTGCTACTATAGTAGTTTTCCCATCTGATTTAGAAGTTGAGTGGACAATAAATCTGAGAAACACTGTACTTATAATGAATTTTGAGGAAAAGAGACTTTTGGCATCCAAAAAACAGACATTGATCTATGCAGTGAATAGTAAACTGTAGGCCCAGATGAATCCTACAATGAAAAAAAATTGCATTTTAACCAGACTGAAAACCAAATACCTTACACAAGACATCTAATTTTGCAATCACTCTGCAGCAGATCTCTGTCTCTTTCTACAAATGTGAAATAGAATCTAGCAGTACATAGCAGTGTTGTCAAGTCCATATCAAAGACGTCTTATTGCCATCTGCTATGAAAAGTTCCCCAAAAAATATCTTGCCTTTTTAATTTTATTACTCAGAAAGATTATTTTCCCATGGGTGGTGGAAGAGCAACGTGATTTTAAGTGGGCAGGGGACATCTATATCATATGTATGCCAAATGTGGCTTAGAGAAATATTTACAAGGGATGAGAAGGAAGGAAAAAACCGCGAACCAACATGTCTTTGACAACCAAATTCTAAATTCAGAGACATTATCATAAGTAATAGAGTAAATTAGCAATGTGTCTGAAACACCTAATGTTCTTAACCCAGGAAAATTTCAACAATGAATTCATGAACTTGATCCTTGATCTGAGATTGATCATCTCTGGAACTGATCATCACTGAAATTAATCCTTTATCAACTAAAATTCTCAGAAGGCCACAGAGGTGTCTCTGTACCTCAGGCCCTGAAGGCAAGGACTTTCCAAGTTTGCTGTTGGCATTTTCCCAACATTTTTATACAGAAAAAAAATAACACTGGAAGTTCCCACGTGCTATCATTTTAGGAAAAATACTTTTCAGACAATGTACAGGAGAAGACAGAAGATGATAAGCAAATAACTAAGAACTGTAATGAGCTCAGGCATCATGCATAGAGTTCTACATCCACATAGAGCGACGGTTGATAGTCTTGTGCATAGTGCACCTTCTGATCTGCTGGCATTAGTGATCTAAAGACACTTGACTCCTTACCCAAGCACATCATATTGACAGCTGAAGGACAGTTAGAACTATTGGTGGCAGAAGAATTTATAATTTTATGCCTGCGATGACTGATGCTTGCTGTTTTCCACTAAAATTGCTCCCTTAAGCTGTGATACAGAATTTGAACATTGGTTAATTTTTTTCTTCTGAAAGAACTGCTGCCCCAACCACTGCCAGGTGCCTACTTGCACTTCTGGAGGTTAAGGGTTACCGGATTTGTTTCTGTTGACAGAAAACTCCATTTGATTTCTGTTTTGAGGAACCAACTCATTCACAAGCTTTCTCAAGATGCTTGCAACTTAAAAAAAGCGAAGGGGTATCAGGGGGTTGTGATTTTAACCTCTTCTTTCCTCACTTTCCCTGTGCACAACTACCTGAAGCTGGAACAGCAGAGTTGTGAGATACTGCAGAGCATGAACTGGCTGTTTTTAAAGCTCTTTCTCCAGAGGTTGCATATGCCTTCTTAGAATGTTTTTACTGCAATGTCTTTGACCTTCCTTGAATCACAGGAAGAGTTACTTTCCTGTTACTATTGCTAAAACACTTGCAAACAACTGCAGCCCCAAAAGGATTGGCTAGTGTGCAAAGCAGCTGGCTAGCTTTCTGAGAAATTGCAATTATAAGTAATTAAGTAAATAAGACAACCATATGATGTTCTTACACCTCCTGAGTTGCTCCATGATAGGTTTTGTAACTTTATCAACACTGCTTTTCAATCTATGAAGGATTTCCATTCACTTAATAATTATTACAAAGTAATTTCAACTAGAATTATACTACCAAATACAGAAGTGTAGAAGTCTAGCTACTGTAATTCCTTGAAAATCTTATAACATTCCTATGGTAGTATCAAAATATTTTAAATAATATTATCCATTTTTATGCTGAAAAAGAAACCCAGGATTGCAGTTTAACTGACTATTTTTAATTAAATAGAAGTAAAATGTGCTGAATAAAAGCACATTTTTAGGTGACAAATATGTAGGTGACTAAAATGTTTTTGAATTTTCCATCTCTGTGGAAAAAGGAAAATTTTTTATTCTTAATAAGAGTTGTCATTCAGAGAATATATAGTAAGAATGTAAAAAGCTAACTACTTTGTACTTTATTATTGCTGCAAATGTGGCCCCAAAGCAAAACAAATGTTGTTGACAAACTCCCCTGAGCTTATTCATTAAACAAGCTGACTTGTTTATTTCTGCTTTGAAGAGACAGATATCAACAGACAAACATCAGGTCCTCAAACATAGTACATATAGACAATATTGGTGATGTCAAAGTGTTATGTTACTGCTAACCCATCAAAACATAAGTAGAACAGTGAGATTTCAGTAAAATCAATTTTGTTTCTCTCTACCTTTTCAGTAGCGATAGTCCTATTTGTACCTTTATAATTTATTTTAAAGGTCATGAAGCCCATACCTCTACGGAAATGCCTCCCAAATCAGATTTACCTTTCTTGATGTGAAAAAGGCAAAGTTAGAATGTTTATTCTTAATAAGACAGTTTTCTGTTGACATACAGACTGGTTTTAAAGAAGCTGTAAATTTCTGTCTTCACACTGCTAGTGGCTTTCCTCTGTGGTCTATCTCAAAATGTCTTCACTTTTCTCAACATTTCATCGAGCTTCAGCAAGTAGCTGGAATAAGAATTCTGTGAATCTTCTTTTTAATGCATTTGCTACATTTGTATTTGATCTTTATTTTCCTCTCTAATGCCAAGATACCAGAATGGAGGCCACTTTGTGAGGTCCATCTTCTCTCATTCTCACAGTGTCACCCTGGAAACAATTGCTTAGATCTAAGTAAGTCTAAAACTATAATAAGATTTTAGTAAAATTGTATTAGGTTAAACCACATTTTTGAATTTAAGAATTCATGTTCCTGATCGCTTAGACAAGGAAATTAAATTAAAATAATATAATGCCTCCCTTGGTATCAGGGATCTAAAGCTGGTTGTTCTCTATTGATTAAATAGTTTCTAGGAGTTCCAGGTCATGCCTTTACTGAATACATTTATTGAGGTTTTAATGAAGTTCAGTGTGTTCCTAATGGCAGAGGCAGCAAAACTCATATATTGAGCCAAACCTTATTTTCGTGGACTGTCTATAGAGATTACTAGAGGTACAGCTATCTTTTTTTTCCAGCCAGTACTACAAAATCAACAACATAGAAATTCTCCACATCAGTAACTGCACATTTCTGCTTTGTGTTAGTAGACTCAATTTTATTTTTCCTGGCCTTGTACACATTTGCATAATGGTCAGTGGAAGTAACCTGTCACATCAACCTTTAGATTTTATCTAAAAGAAAATATGTATATTAGAAAAAGAAGATTCTCAGAATAAAGGGTTCACACTGCCGGGTTTTTTTTCAAATTCTCTCTTTATCGTATTTGTGTCTGAGTCCATATAAATCCTCAAATGCTGAGCTCTCTCCTCCTTTGGCTTCAGTGATTCTTTTCACTCAGACTTGGGACAGCATTTATCTCAGCCAGTCAAGTCTACAGACAATGTCTGAGCTACTATCTCAGATTCCAAGTATTGTCAAAGGAGAATAACAACAATTTTCTGAGCCAAATCTGACCTGTTTCAGAAGGTCATATTAGTAAGAAATAAAGTATGCCATTAAAAAGCTTATTTCTCTCCCTTGTCTATAAGAGGGAGTATTATTATTTTCTATTAGTATATTAGTATTATATTATCTATAAGAGGGGTATCATTATTAATGATGCTTCAGATGATGGAAGTCTACTGGATGGTCTCATTCTTTGTGTAAATAGCCTACAGCTATACCTTTACTGTTTAAAGAAAGAGAATTGGACAAAGTTTTTGAGAATTGTAGACCACTGACTTACCTGACAGTTATACTTGATGAGTTCATCATTTATATATGGGCCAAGATCAAATCTCTCAACACTGCACTGCAAAGGCTGATAGCAGATGCTCCATCGGAGGTGCTGCAGCTTGCTGGCCTACACTGTCTCTTTGGGAGAGCTCTCATGTATATCGGTGCTCTAAGGCTGAACAGCTTCAGTGAGTTTTGTCTTGCCTAAATGTGGATGCTATGTCTGAACCAGGTATCCTTATTATCATCGGAGAAAAAACAGGCGTTGTCAGGACATGGTTCATCAGATCTAGTTATGTTTCTACCTTAGGATGAGACAAATTCCTCAGAGATGTCTGTGTCTCTCCACATATAAAAGATATCTCAATAAGTAGTTCAGCTGTGAAGACCTACGTTCCAGGTGTCTGTAGGCAGGTGAGATGAATTCTTCTTATACAATCCATGGAATATAGGGAGACAGATCTATAGATTCTTTTACTACATTTTTGCTTTGCCTTATATATACCCTATGAGTCTTGACTCCCTGACATTACTTTCTCCAAGAATTCCTAAATTCATACAGGCCATAAAAATGTACTTACTCCATTAATGAACTGCTGTCTCTGACAATGTAATCTTTTGAAATGACTCTACAATCCCCTTACAGCCCAAGTCAGATTCGTTGCCTTGGTTGCTGGTAAGAAAGGAACACAAAAGGTGACTTCTCATGAAAATGTTAAGCAAGGACAAAAAAAATCATCTGAACTGTTACAGGTGTTTTACTTTAGTGCATAATCTTTTAATCAATGTACATCATGAACAATCAGTTATAAGTTCCATATTGTTTAAGGAATGAAACTTACTACTAATTTTAGAAGAATTTCGAATTGGCAATATGTTTGGATTTAATAGTACCCATATCTCAGTGGGGTACATGTGGGGACACATCTCTCATGAGTAAGTTGAATCTTTTTTAAAGTAGAAGCAGCCAACTGATAATACACATTTGCACTGAGTCTCTAAGTACTGCATCAAAGAATGTCTAGGCCAGATACTCTTGATCATTTCTAAGCTCACATGTTGTTCCTCACCAATCCTGTTCTTTAACTGAAAGCTTTGAAAATAAATCAATCATAAGAGCATAGGTATGGTTTATTTCTCAGGGATGATTAGTCTATGTGCGCAAGTAAGATATTTATTTTTGAGCTTACCAGTAACATCAGTTATGGCAAATATTCATTAGAGCTGAATATACCAATGTTGTAATATTTTTCTTTGATTTAATGTGTTAAAACTAAGGCATTAATATCTGTGCAATCCATTTTGAATGATGATGACTGTCTTTCTATAAAGACAAATAGCCTTGAAAAACATGTTTTAGAAATTCCATCATGACAAGAAAGATCTGTATTGATACTGGGGTAATTACATTTCTTAATGCTTTTCCATTCCAGTATCAATTAGGAATATTGTGGCTTTCTTTCACTATCTCATAACACTTACCCAGTAGATGGTTTGTCTTTTTAATGCTTTCTACTGTGGAGTTGTGCATTTGTGATTACAAACGTGAGTGATTAAGTTGTAAGAATTATCTGGACTCCCTTGACTACTTGAAAACAAACATAGTAATATGCTGAACTGTAGAGACTGTGATCCATTGTAGCTTCCATCTTACCATTTGGAATTTTCAAAGGTGAAACTTGTAGTATGTGAACTTTGCAAAATTCATTTTTTCTAAATAAAAGTATGACTGCATTTGCAGAATTAGCTTCTCTTGTTAACAGCGAAAACTGAATTGCCTGCCATACAAATTGTCATAGAAAGGAAGTCTTTCATAGTGTAGGAAACACAAACACGTATGCAAGTACCTCTATGGGTCATAAACCCTGAATCCTTACAGTGAAGTTCTGTGGGAAACTTTATCCTTAGATTATACAGAACTGGAATAATGTCTGATTACCACCAAAAGTCGTCAGATCTGCATTCATGATGGAGAACCCCAAAGCAGGCCCAGATACACTGGTATGTTGCATAGAATATGTATGTGTACCTTTTGTTAAGCCCATGAACCGGCAATAGTAGTATTTTGATTTTCAAAGGTATTATTTGTGCTTTTGCAAGGACAGATGTTGCCTCTGTGACCCATATACTACCAGATAGCTCTGTTCTCGGTTGATTTATAGTAGTAGCCTCTAGGAGTAGTTCAAAATAAGAACCTGGACGAGCTACCATCAGCATCAAGAGTAGAGCGATGGGTGTACGACCTTGCTATAGCAGTAACACCTCTGATTTTCAAAACCAAAGAGACACCCATGCACTTTAGTACCAATGTTGGTTTGTAGATGAATTGTGAATTTTGACAAGGCTGTTACAGCACTGCAGGAGATAAAGGTATCTAGAGCAGGTGCCCCTACCCAGCAGGTCAAATGTCACTGAGACAGCTGTAAACACTTGGGGTGGGATCACTAAGTTAAGCAACAACCAGGGATTTAAGGAGGTATGAAGTGTGGCAAAGGGACACCATTCCTGATTTTTAACAGCAATCCTTCCAAACTCTGAAAAAGATGTAAGGAGGACAAACTATAAGAATATTGAGAATTAAGACATTAATAGAAAACGTATGGAGGCCTCTTGCAACAGATCAAAAGGTCAGATAGATGGAGAAATGGTGATGTGAGGCAGGAAATCCTCTTTTTCCGTAATGCGAAGAAATAAGCTTAGCAAAAAAGGCTATTAGAACACCATAGTTTAAATTAGCAGAGATTCATCAGAGCAGGAGCATGGTTTCACATGTGTGTTGTCTTTTTGTAGCCAAATATTATTTCTTGATTAGTTTTCACCCATATATTTAAGTAGGTTACTAGTCATTATCTATTTATGTTATGCCAGTTCAGAATAAATAACTACTACATTTCCCTGATAGAACTGTAAGCTTCAAATACTCCAGAGTTAGATACATGAAAGTAATTATTTATTTAGGGAAGTAAATGTCTAACTGAAATGTCAAATGTAAAATAGATCACAATTCTGACTGATCTAATTTCTTTAAATACCCTTCTATTCTTAAAGGTGTAAATCCTATCTTTTTTACTGTCTGTATGTGTATACTCAGACTTTTCTGGGAGGCAAGTCTGGTGTTTGGTGGCTCAATGTTGATCAGAAGCCTAGTCTGGAGCCTTCACATGCTTGCAAACCCAGGTTCAAATACCTCCTCAGTCAGAGTTTAAAACCTGTAATCCCTACTGTGAGGTGAGCTTGGTAGCTGAGTCTACCTGGGTTTGACATGTAAAGCAAGCGCCAATGTGGTAACCAAAGGCTACTTTATATCAGATGCCCATGTTCTGGGACCCTTAGGGCTTCTTTGGCTGTGAATTTTCTCAGCTCTTCTGCTTACATATGTAAAGGCAATACCTGTTTCTCAGCCTCCTCTGCACTCACCTACCACCTCACAAGCTGTCAAATGCTAAAATATGAATACAAATTTGACATAATTAAGTTAAACTTAGAGCAATTGTTTTCCTCTTATTTTTGTCTTGGAATTTGCTTCTTGTGCATGAAGCCTGAAGACAGTCCTTGCTTATCTGAAAGCTAATCTGTTTATCTCCTGATATAACTCAGTGTAATAAAAGACAATATTTTTCCCTACAACACATACGCTGCTTAAGAGCAATTGCAGAGAGTTTTATTTAAAGTGTTAGCAGGTACCTGAATGTTAATGATCACACGGTTATCTGCAGCTGTGAAACAGATGATGAAAGTTAGTATTTACCTGACTATTCTCACAGACTATTTAGGAGGTTTGCTAGCTGCCCATAATTTTACTGCTTTTGGTGGGATTGTCTGCATGGTGGCCAGTCCTCTAGACTGAGAGAGCTGTCTGCTTGCATAGCAGATAGCTGAAGGGCACAGATAGGCAACAGAAATGAACAACGCCTTAAGAGCTTTCTTTAAATATATACATTTGCAATATTTAAAATTAAGTGAGGTGAATAGCACCCAGATAAAGTGTGATTATGTCACTTTTTGACTTTCTTTCATGAAAACCTAAAAAGGGACAAAGTGTCCCTGCAGGCAAAGGCTAGTTTGTGTGAGGTATTCTGTTATGGCAATCAACAAGAGCATTAAGAAGTTCAAGTACTTATAACAAAACCACAAGAGGCATGTAGTAAGCTTCATTTCTCATCCCTTTAAAAGTTTAGTCATTCAGTTATACAAAAATTCCTGAAGTCATATCTGACCTTGATGCCTTAAGGTCCATCTAGTTTTTTGATTTTTCTAATTTTTATAAGCTTTATAAGTAGTTATATAGCAGAAGTAGGTTTAGAAGCAGCAGCCCTTATTCCCTTACCCTTAGCACAGAAGCAACATAGATTTTCAACGTTATTACCCCATTCCATGCTCCCCATATCAATTCTACCCCCTGAATTCTAGTAGAAATGTTTAGTCTCTGTTTAAGATAGGCCTGTTCTGTTTGGAGAATGCTTGTACCTTGGCCTAAACTGCAAAAGTACAGTCAAGAACTGGGTGAATATATGCCCCCTGTACCCCAAAGAAGATGAAGATTGATGAAAAAAGGGTCTCGAAAAGCCTCCAGCCCCAATTCCCCAGGGGCAGAATGGGGGTGGATCAGGGCAAAAGCCACAGGGTGGGAAAACCTTGCGTTGGACAAGCAGTATTATAAATTGTAACATCTGAGACATGGGGGTGCGTGCGTCTTGTAACCTTATGCCTAGGCACAAATTAAAACCCTTTCCTTATCTCACCTTCAAAACTAAATTGTCTCGGAGTTTTTTTCTCCCTGAATTTTCTTTTAGGCATCACCTGAACAGATTTATTTTGTGTCAGAAATGTTGGACACTCTGCTGCTGGTTTTGCTGTTCATAATATTGCATCTATAGAGCAATATTTTGTGTTCTTCAGCTTTTAAAAGCAGGTAATTGCAAGATGCTTTACCTTAGAGTAAGTAGCAGATCTGGATTTCTTCATATTTAAACATTATGAGCTCTTTTTATACCCATGTGAAAAAATGTAATTTCATGGATGTTTCGAGAATGCCCATCAGTTTATATCAGAAGGCTGAGGAAGCTTCTGATCTTTCCTGAAAATTAATGAACTATTGAACAGAAAAAGAAGTGAGAAAAAAAAGTCACCCTCATTTTTCCTCTGCAAACAGAATTATTTCCCATGAAGAAAAATAAGTTTATGTGGTGAATTGATACAGCAGATTTATATCTTTACCAGAAAATTCAAAGCTGGTAAACATGGTGTAAAACACAACAAATGGAGACCAGGTGAACTCAGAGGAAGGGAAGCTGGGACCAACTTTGCCACATCAAAGGTTATAGTGCTGTTACACATTTCCTTAGCAATACCATAGTCAACTTTTTCAATTTTTTTTCTCAGATTAACACTAAACAAGGTCTCTCCCTTACCTTGAAGCAAAAACATGTCAAGGGTGTAACTTCTTACTCTTTTTCTGAATACATTGTAGAGGATTCCTTTTCTTCTATAAGATTTTGGGTGAAGATAAATATATATATATAGTGTGTTTCATGTTTTCAAAACCAAAACTGACTTTTTAGAAAACTTCAGAAAAACCCAGGTCAGGCCTTGATTCATTTTCTAATGAAATATTGTAAGTTAGCTCATGAAATTACTGACCTAGAACTAGTCTGACTATTTTCTTCACCAAAGGCATACAAAGCAGGGCAGGACTGTTTTAAGACCTAACAGCCTTCCTCTCCTCCATTACAGTGAATCGGGTCAGCTGGAGAAGTATTTATTTGGGACTTAATTGGACTAGTCATGGACTTTCAGTTTTAATGTGAAGCAGCCTATTGAGCTGGAACCATTTTGTTCCTCACTGAAGTAATCAATTTGGCACTTATATAGTCATTGAGCATTCAACTCTAATTTTTAGTTAGGCTTTGCCCAATAGTGTTCTTCCTCTGTCTTTCACATTGGAGAAAAGCTGACATGGGTTTTGGAAGTCTTTAAGCCTAGTTGCTCCCAGGCCTTCTCCTGGGAGAGGACACTAGTCTTTAAGTGCCTTCCTCACTGTCCTAATTAGAACAGCTGGGACCAGTTCATCACTGTGTGGGTGTAACCCAAACTGCGTATTCTATGCCCCCTATGTAATTTCTTGGGAACTGTTAACAATAGACCATTTGCAGCAGCTGCCCAGAGCACACCTGGCCCCACAGGCTATACGCTGGGTGTTAAGAGGCCTCTGAGATAGGAGGATGCTCCTGTCCTCACACCCACGACTCACAATCGCCCATTGTGGAACTCCTCGCTCTGGGGGAGGTACTGGGCATTCCTGCCTGAACCTGAGGGTATATAATCTTGGGGTCTTGGGACTTTTGGTACCACTCGTGGGATCCGGAGCAGGATCAGAACCTCAACCGGACTGCAACCACCACTTCCAACTGGACTGTGACCACCACTCTCGACTGGACTGCAGCCATCACTCGCACCAACAGGTTTTTCCTCTCCTTTTACTTTTGAACTCAGGGGACCATGTGGGGCTCAGCACGGAGGCCAACGAACCCTGGTCATGCCCCAGGGTGCTGGGTTATACACCTGGGTTTTGTAGGTTAAAACCAATTGTTTGTCTATATAATTGTATTTATTGTATTATTTTTATTAAATTGTAATGCTGATTTATAATCTATTTCAAGTTGAGTTCATTTCTCCTGCCAGTTTACCTTTAAACCAGCACACTCACCCTGCCCTATGAAGGGGGTAAATAATGTGTCTTGTACTTTTACCTGCTGTTTACAGGTAAGCTTGGAGGCCAGAAAGTCACTGTAATATATCCAGGGGCCTATGCTGGGCATTGCAGAGCAGACACCAGTGTTAAATGACAGAGAATAAGTCCAGAGGGATGATGCCCAGGTACAATGTTGTTTCTAGGTAATACTAGAGTTTGAGGTGTTCAACATCAATCCAAATCTTGTATTTTAAGTGAAGTGCTGACATTGTTAGACTTTTTTACTCTGGTGGCATAGTCCCAGTAGTCAAAGAATATAAGGCAGATGCCACTTTTTAGATGATCATAATAGCAGACTAGAAAAAGTTAAGAAGAGCTCCAAATAAAATGTTTCTGTGTCCAAACCGTACCTGTTTTCACCCAGCCTTTCTCATTATCATCTCAATATTAAAACATATTCATCACTCTGCAACTTTTAAGTAATATATGTTTGATACCTTTTCAGTTAAATCAGTGGAACATTGAAAAGAACATGGAAATTATTTTTTTCTTTTGAAAAACCCAATGTTCTTTAAAAAATCTTGGGGTAAATAAAATGATTGACAGTTATAAGATACTTTTTGAGTTGAACACATGAGAATCTCTGAAGCTCAAGCGAAAGAAAAGCAAAAGACAAGAAGATCAAACAATGATTGTGTTCAAGAAGAAGTGATAACTTTGGGATTGGTAGCTCAGCCTTAATTTTGCAAGAGATTTTTTTCCCCTTTAAGTTGTACACAGAACAGTTTCTAGAACTCCTCTTTTTTTCTGTGCAGCATTTGTTATCTCTATATATGTACAGTAAGAATACTGAGCCCTACAAGAGAGGCTCAGGTCAAAAAAAGGACAGGCTTAAGCATTTACCTCCTGTCAAACCCACTTATATTTATGACAAATATGAGAATTTTCCATATGTAGTACAGCCCTGGGATACAAAGTGCTTAATGCATTGCCTTCATACACTAGTCTTGGGTGTATTGGCTTTATTTAATTGCAGCCTAAGGCTTGGGAAGAAAAAAAAGCCTTTTAAAATACATTAAAAATGACACACGTACCATCTGTGAGATATCAGGCATGTTAGGGGCATGTGGATCTACTATAAGAAAGGAAGTAAATCTGCTTTGATAATTTTCAGCATTGTTCAACACTGGATCCTTCAGGGGAACAACACTCAACTGCTAATAGCAATTGTACTAAGTAGGTCAGATAAGCAGACTCTAGGTCTCACAGCAGCATCAGTTTCTACTCTGAAGTACTTAAAAGATTTTAAAAGGCACATGGTAGAAGAAACAAGAAGATGAAAAAGTTATAACAAGAAATCCAGAGGCAGTGTGATTAGGCCATGCCACTTGAAAGGATTGATTTAATTGGTTGGTTAAATGGCCAAACCAAAAACTGTGGAAGATGAGATGGAATTATCATTAATTCAGGGAAGGTGCTTGTTCAGTTGGACTTCCTTTCTTTATTGAGGGCATAACCTTTGAGGATTTGTAGTCTGCTCTGGTCTGTGGGATGGTGGAATCATAGGCCAGCAGTAACACTGGATCCTCACTAACAATCATTGCTCATTTTGGAAATCTATGACAGCCTTCTAACAAAGTGTTAGCACTTAGAATAGAATACACCAATAATGGGGAAGAAAATTTAACAATAAACAATCTTCCAGTCTTTGGACATGTTGCCTTGGAAAAAAATTACTGAGCAAATAGTGCTAATCCACATCGTTATTGGGAGGACCGAATTAGACCCCAGAGTCACTGAGTTCATGTGGAGACTGCCTGGAAGGCCAGGAATTTGCAGACTTCAAGAGAAGTATTTATTTTCATATGTAATTCTTCATGGAACCATTTCTGATGGACCTTTCTCTTTTAGAAGGTATTGGATAATCTCTAGCTAGAGATGGATGTCTTGTGGGAGATTCCTTAAAACTTATATACTGTGGGGACCTTTATCTCCTTGATTCTGCAACCCATCACACTTCACTTCAGACACACAATCCTTGTAGTTCAGAGAGAAGTATGACCTAAAAATATGCAACAATTATAAAGACATGGGCTGTTATTTTACAGCATTATTTTTATAAAATTTCTCCACTGTTTTGAGATCTTTTCAAGACAGATTAGATTAAACCACCACTGAGGTGACTTAAACCATAACTAAACTTTAACACTTACCCATCATACTCCACTAGAGGAAAAAAGTGCACGCCAGTAGTAACCAGTCCAGTTGTGTAGATGATGCATAAAACTGTAGCTCTTTAGTGTATGACACTTTTTGTAGAGTCACATTTCAAAGGAGATAAATTAATTACACCTAGTTTACTTCAAATCACAGAATGCCATTAGCTATCGTAATCAGACATTGTTTCAACCCTTACTTAAATAAAAATCCAGGTTGGCAGCCATTCAGTCTTCTCACATACTGGCAGTGATTCTGAAAGTATCTGGTCTGGATTCTTTTAGACTGCGTTCTACAGACCTGGACTGTTTCAGCTTGGGAACAGAACTGGTCATTCAGAAGTGATACTGTGCAGCTTACAATTTCAACTCAGCTAAACTAAGTTCTAAAAAAGCAGACAAACACTTCTTAGTTCATGGACCCCAAGGGTTTTTTTTTTTCTTTTATTAAATATGCATATTGTTTTCCAGTAGTGTGTTGTGTAAATGAGATACTTCATGTTCACAAAATGTATTTTGAGAGGTAGTCATCTCTTTTTCCATTAACGTCATAGGGAACCATTCCTCTCTCCCTGTGCAAGATTTGAAAATAAATAGAGAGATAGTAATAAATAGAGATAAATAGACATAAAAAGAGAGAATGTCTGGGTTGTCTGGTCTCAAACTCTACACAACTTTCTAAACATAAAGGAAAAAAAAATATGGAACCCTAAATTAAATATCAAACCTTAGGGAATTATTTGGTGAATATGTTCACCTTTTAACTAAAAATATAAGGTGTTGTATTAATAACTTTTTTAAGTAGTATTTCCTCAAACAATTTTCCCTGAAGGTATTAAGGCAGAAAAGAAGCAAGTGGAGAAAAGGTTAATGCCAAGTATACGAACAGCTTCTGCAACTTTCAGTGTTCTGAAAGAGATACCTATGCTAGGGTTTAAATCATTTAGATTTCAGTAATATTGAGTTTTCAATAGGTGAATGCCAGTTGCAGTTCATAGGTTAAACAAAAGTCTTAAGAGGCCTGATGTCCAGCAGTGCCCACCTGCATTCCAGATCAAGTTTGGAAGCTGAACATAATCCCTGGTCTGCAGCAACAGTTCTCTGGCATTGGGGATGTAAACATTCCATTCCAAAATATGGTGATGATGATGATGATGACGACAACGACGACTAGGGTAACACTTGTAGGGTAACATGAAGAAAACATTTTGGTGGAGTCTTGACCTGTGAGTGAGGGAACTATCTACACTTGCTTTTTCTCAACAAAAAATGTCTGGAAAGCACAGCTTCATGCAATATTTATGGGCAAACAGAACTGTGCCAACCTATCAGCAGATATTCCTACAAACACAAGCTGCAAGACTCAACACTTTGACTATCTGCTAGGTGACAAGGGTGTAATAACATAAAGAAAAATAAGGAAGAATTCTGATGTATTATCAACCCACCTAATTCCTAATTTAAATGATTAGAGTAGGAGTAGATTCACACTTGGCTCCAATATTAGTCAAAAGTGTGATAGTCAAAGTGTATTCTGGAGATACCTCCAGAACAAGACTTATATCAGCAATTAGAAATGTCTGTATAGAGAATCTAGAGCAAATGGGGGGAATCCAGAGAATATTCAATTGTTTCTGGAGTACAGAAATAAATGGGAATAATCTAGACCATAGTTTTTTTAAGTCATAAACTCCATTCACTTTCCAAAGGAAATAATAAATGGCATTCTTTTTTCATAAACAGATCAGCTTCTTTGTCTGGGATGATCATTTCAAATTGGACAGAACTTAATATTTCAGGGGTATCTTGTCTAAATTTTTCAAACACATTTGTCTATGGTTCTTCTGTGCTCTGATAATTCAAGATTTCCTGAGGAAACCACTGGTCTTGATCACTTGCCCCAGCACATTATGAGATCAATTTTAAATCTTGATCGCTTTGGTGAATGCAATCAAAAAGAAAACACAAAAGTTTTTTCTAACAGGTCCAATAACTTTGCTAGGGAAAATAGGAGCACAGGGAATTCAAAATCAGTACTTAGGAGTAATTGTTCATATAACTCCATTTATCCATAAAGGAAAAGAAAATAACATAAAATTACTTCATAATTTGTCATCAATGGGCAATCTCTATGTATATTGGATTTTGAAGAGTTATTCTGGCTAGTGTATTAGCAAATGTTGGGAAAAAATCCTTTCCAAATGTAAGTTTTCAATCATATAATTGCATATTATTCCGATAATATAGTTTCCCCCTTTTTGTGTTTTCTTGCTCAGAAATGTTAAGGTGGTATTTCGAGTTCTGTGGCTGTCTTAGTGACATCATTAAGAACAGATTTGAAAGATTTTTCTTTCTCTGTTTTTGAAGTATATTGTCCTCTGCATAAGAAACCAACTGGAGGCAAATAGTCCTGTTGGATACATTTTGTAATGACAAAATTAATTTTCAAAAAACTCATCCAAAACTGCAATGTCTGGTTTGGGGACTGTATTTCATCTAATGCTGTGGCATTGCTGGAAGTTCTGTGAAAGGATGTTGAAGTCCCTTGGCCATTTCATGTCCTCTGGATCCTGGCTCTCTTGAATGCTGTCTCTCAGAATACCTTGATTGCAAAGGGGAAACTTTATGCCAGAGAGAGCTGTAGCAGCTGGGCTTACTTGGAAGGCCCCTGAAGGAAATTTTTGAGAAGGGCTTTTAGGGAGAGTAGGAGTTTGCAACTAAAGAGACAAGAGAGCTTAAAATCTTTCTTGCTCAAGGAATTTCTTAACTAGAGCACTATGTCTTACTCCTGGCTGAAATTTATCAAAACCTCTTTCCCAACTAAGGTTTCTCAGTATAAGGTTACCAATGGGGAGACTGTCTGAATCTATATCCTCCTATGAAAGTTTTACTTTCAACTGTTATTATTGTAGGTCATCTGCTCCTAAAGTGCATCTCAGTTCATGTTTTCCAGTAATACTTGCCATCATAGGGTATTTTTTGTCCTCTCAATTATTTACAGAAAACAACTTTGGTGTCATATAAACCTGTTCCTTTAAGATTTGCCAGAGGTAACTTGAACTTGTCTTGAATTAGCATCAAAGCAAAGTTTCAAAACCAAAAAATGAAGCTTAGCAATTGATTAGCAAACTGTACTTGTCATCTCCTTAAGGTGGAAAGTGCTACAGAAAGGAGTGCTTTTTTTCTCCCTAAAGCTTTGTTTTTCCAGGTCAGCTATAAATAAAGCTTTAGCATCAATATTGAAAGGTTGTTCTTGTGCTGTGTTTTAAAGTCTTAGTTGTGCTTTGAAACATATACCTGCAAAAATGGTGAAGCAGCAGAAAATATTCATTTTTGTCCCTGCCTAAATATATAGAGCTGAATGGGAACAAGCAATTATTTCATTATAATTTTTACTTTACTGAAAGGAACATGATCTGTTTTTTTTTTTTTTTGTTGCACCAAAATCTCTTCCCTGTTCATTGCTCTATTCTTTATTTCTACCATTTTTTCCAGTGTTATCTCCCATTTCTCTGTGTGTCCCTTACTTCCCATTCGTATTTCCACAGTACCGTATAAAGATTTAGTTTGATGAAAACAGTTTGGCACAGAGCATCAAAGTGTTGGATTAATTAGGCAGTTAAATTTAGCTAGAGGAGTCCTTCTCTTACAAGTCCTTAGAAACACCACCCATTGATTACATACAAACATGGAAATATAAATTAGAAAGTTTGACCCATCTGATGCCAGAAAAGCAGATGAAAGTTTGAAGTTGAAATTATAAAGAGAATTTTACAGTCTGATATAACTAACAGGATTTTTATTTGCACAGAAAAGATATTTCAAGAATGAAATGGAGTTGCATAAGAATAAAAGGAACTGCTAAGTTAGGGGTACATAAATACATTTGAATAACTTATTAGCAAAGACTTTGACCATGCTTAAAATGAAGCTCATTTGTTTCACTTAATACTTAGTCTAGGATCTGTTTGTTTTTTAAAAAAATTTTATCCCTGAAAAATAAATTCCAGAAGCCCAGTCTTGCGCTTTAACAAATCCTCATATTTGTATCCTGCAAAACTTGGGAGTTCTGCAACAAAGGTGAGGGAAGATTTGTTTCTGTGTTCTTGTTACAAACTTCAGTAACCATGACAAGAAGGGTAACTTCAGTGTCTTCTCTCCAGAGCCCCTGACGATTCCTTGCAGAGCTCTATGAGTGTTGGCCCCTCCTTTTATAACCAGGTAACCTACCTAGTGGATGAGGGGGAGGTTGTGGATTTAGTCTACCTGGACTTCACCGAAGCCTTTGACACCATCTGCCACAGCATTCCCCTTGAAAAGCTGGCAGCCCAGGCCTTGGACAGGGGCACTTTCTGCTGTGTTAAGAACTGGCTGGGGGGCCAGGCCCAGAGAGGGGAGGTGAATGATGTTGCATCCAGTTGGAGTATGGTCACTAATGGTCTTCCCCAGGGATTAGTGCTGTGCTCAGTCGTGTTTAATATCTTTATTGATGATCTGGATGAGGGGATGAAGTCTACCATTAGCAAATTTTCAGATGACATGAAGTTGGGTAGGAGTGTCTATCTGCTGGAGGGTAGGAGAGCTCTGCAGAGGGACCTGGACAGACTGGATCAATGGACTGAGACGAATGGCATGATGTTCAACAAGACCAAGTGCTGGGTTCTGCACTTGGGTGACAACAACCCCATGCAGTGCTACAGGCTGGGGGAAGAGTGCCTGGAAAGTGGCCAAGCAGAAAAGAATCTGGGAGTGCTGGTTGACAGTGGCTGAACATGAGCCAGCAGTGTGCCTAGATGGCCAAGAAGGCAAATGGCATCCTGGCCTATATCAGGAATAGTGTGGCCAACAGGACCAGGGAAGTGACTCTTCGCCTGAATTTGGCGTCGGTGAGGCCACACATCTCAAGCACTTTGTCCAGGTCTAGGCACCTCAATTCAGGAAGGACACTGAGGTGCTGGAACATCTCTCTTATCCTATACATCTTCCATTGTATACCCCCTGTTTCTCCATTTTTGCTGTAACATCTTCCCTTTTCTTGACTGGTCTATTGGAGATCCATATGTATTGATTAGCTGTCTGGGTGGTCAGAAAACAGTGTATGCTGCTCTCCTCCAGCCAGATCACCACATGAAATTGTTCCATCACTCAGACATAGGGTAGTAATTTAAAGATACCTGCTAGATATAATTTTCTGGTTGGTTGTACATGAATCTCTCCCCCCATGTTACAGACCACTCTCTTACCAAAGAAAGCAGTTTATAGTGGGTTTCTGTGGCTGGGTTTTGGTAGCAGGGGGGCTACAGGGGTGGCTTCTGTTAGAAGCTGCTAGAAGCTTCCCCTGTCCTGTGGAGCCAATGCCAGCCGGCTCCAGGATGGACTTCCTGCTGCTGGCCAAGGCCGAGGCAATCAGGAGTGGTAGTAACGCCTCTGGGATAACATATTTAAGAACAAATGATTGTTGAGCAGAAGAAAATTCCAGTCAGGGAAGAGCAGAGTGAGAACATAGGAATAACAATGCAGACACCAAGGTCAGTGCAGAAGGAAGGGCATGAGGTGCTTCAGGTGCCAGAGCTGAGGCCCTGCAGCCCGTGGTGCAGACCATGGTGGAGCAGCTGTGCCCCTGCAGCCCATGGAGGATCACTGGGGTGCAGAGACCCACCTGCAGTCCATGGAGGAACCCACACTGGAGCAGGTGGGTGCATGAAGGAGGCTATGACCCCGTGGGAGGCCCAAGATGGAGCAGGGTCCTGCCAGAGATCTCCAGCCTGTGGAGAGGGAAGCCCACACTGGAGCGGGTTTTTCCAGGGTAGGACTTGTGGCCCCTGTGGGAGACCCATGCTGCTGCAGCTTGTTTGTGAAGGACTGCACCACATGGAGGAGTGACACATGGGACAGCAGTTTGGGAAGAACTGCTGCCTGAGGGGTGGACTCACGTTGGAGAGGTACATCAAGGACTGTCTCCCATGGGAGGGACCCCACGGGAGCAGGGGAAGGACTCCTCTCCCTGAGCAGCGGCAGGAACAACAACTGACTGTAACCCCCATTCCCCATCCCCCTGCACCGCTGGGGGGGGAAGGAGGGAGAACATGGAAGGCAGGAGGGGTGGGGGGAAGGTGTTTTTAAGACTGTTTTTTTTTCTCACTCTTTGTCTCTTATCCTATTAGTAATAAATTTAAGTACTATCCCCACTTTGAGTCTGTTTTGCCCATGAAGGTAATCAGTCACTGACCTCTCCAAGTTCTTATCTCTACTCATGAATTCTTAGCTGTTTTTTTTTTCCTCTCTCCTCTGTCCAGTTGCAGAGGGAGGGTGAGAGAGCGGCTTTAGTGCGTATCTCGTATCTGACCAGGGTCAACCCACTACACAGTTCCCATTTCTGTAGTTATGCTAACAGTATGTTCCTAAACATCCCATCTGCCTCACACTTTGCTTGTCTTTGTGTTTCTCTTGCTTGAGTATTTTCAATCCTTCTTGCATGTTTTTATCTGCTGTTGTAAGAACAATGGAATACCCCAAGAATTCATTCTTCTCTTTTAAAGGCTGGAGACATACTTGTAAATCGTTTTATCCAGAGGAACTTTAGAGTGAAATAAAGGGAACATTCATTTCTGTCTATGGAGACCAGAGAACAAGACTAGAAAACTTGCAGTAATAATACGTCATCTGTAATGCTCAAATTAATCTCATAACTTCAGTGTCAAATCTCACAGGTAATCTTGGATGCTATATAAATTTTCTCTATTTTATACTTTCCTTTATGCATCTTTAGTCACCCTTGGATAAAGATTTAGAAAAGTGGACCTTTGTGTGATCCAGTTTAGTAATTCTTAAGTTCTTTGAGACTCTAAAAATGGCACAGAAGTTCCACATGTAGATCTTTGTCAGAATCACATAGATATTATATAAGAAAATAGGGCTAGATGGGAGAAGGCAGACTGAACAAACCTACAACTGCAAAAAACTGTTGTATAGATGTTGATCTGGGATTATCTATGATGTGCTTTCCAAAAGGAAACACACTGCAGCATGATTCCTAGCTCCTATAGCAATTGCAACCAAAAGTTATTATACATTGCAGGAACAGTGAACAAGCACCACCAATATCCCAGAGTACTCTATAGGTCAAATTAGTTGAATGTGCAGAAGTAGATAAAAAAACCTGAATATGTTTCTGACAATCTGAATTTTAATTAAAAACAATTTTATACAGTTCAGTAAGCAACCCTGAAGTTAGTCTCTTTGCAATTAAGTCTTTAATGCTGCAAATGGTGAATTTAATTTAAAAATATTAAGCTCCGTTTAATCCCTTCTAATTACTGTTCTTTAAATATCTACTATGGCAACTGTAGAATAAATGTAAAAAATGAAAATTTTTTTCTTTTGTTGACGTAAATAATGTGGTGATAAATTTCCCATCATCATTGCCCTATTTCTCTTCTGCATTGCAGCATTGTCAGCTTGATAGTACTTTCAGAGATCACAGTTATGCCTTTAAACTTGACCCTTATTCATGGGCCATCTTCCCTGAAGATGGCTGATCGCTGCTTTGTACCTTATCCTTAATTTTTTAATAACGAATGTTTCTGTCAGTAATCATCAAAGATAAATTAGCTGATAAGAATCCATGTGTGCTGCTTGAAATATTTTTTACCAGAGATTTAATTGGATATAGTCCCCAAAGTACTCAGTTCCTCTCTTTAAGTTAGCTAAGGTAGATTTCTGTATTAATAAAGGGTGACATCAACTCTGTGTGGAAAATATGGAAGAAAACAGGAAACCATATTACATGTATTTAGAGTCACTTGTTACTTTAGGATATTTTCCACAAAATATGTTTTACCTGAATGGATTTGGACATTAAAATGTATACGATAGCTTATACTGTTGGAAGAGTTGTTGTGTACTAAAAGGACCCTGAGAAAGACCTTAGCCTTACAGATGTGTCTAGGAAGCAGAATGGACCAACTAAAATTGATCTATAAAATTGTATTGCTGATTCTGAGGATCTGACATCCACACTATATATATTTAGATTTTTCTCTTTTGGTTTGAGGTTTTTTCTCCCACCATCAAGGACTGTGTCCATTTGTCCCTGAAGTGCAGTATATGTACTCCTAGAATAGCTTCCAGTTTCTTCCAAATCCTTTCATCTTCCAATCGTGTTTCATGCAAAAGGAACTGCAGTTAGGCACTTCATGACCACTCTACAATGCAAATTGAAGTGTAGGCCATGGGATAAAAATGGGAGATTCACTTCCAAGGTACACTCCTGATCTGAATTAGTACACTAATGTAGAAAAAAAATAATTAATATGTACTTGTAAAAGAGCAATGAGTAGGTGAGAGGAAGTGTTCACTGTATTTGTAAGGGCAATACTGGAACACTGTACTCAGTTCTGTTATACACATGCTTACAAGAATATTCATAAAACAGAATTTACCCAAGAAAATGAATCAGTGAAAGCAAATAAGCTCTTATCAGAGCTTAATCTGTTTAAGTTATTAAAGAAAACAAATAAAATTAACCTAAATGCAAGTATAAGTAGTTTCTCAGAGAAAAACACTAGCCATTAACTAATATGTTACTAAAGTGAGAGGATAATCCTGCAACTAAGGCCTAGATAGAAGTTGAATGTAAATGAATTTGAATTATAAATAGGGGAAAAAATCCATTACAATGCTTAAGCATTAAAAAAAAATCTATATTAAAATGATGAACTCTGCATGTTTTAATACCTTCCAAAAACCACTATTTGTTATTTGTAAGTAAAGATTCTGTAAGGGCTTCAACAATTGAAATTTTATTTCTACAGTGTCAGGGAAAATTTGGACCAAATGAATAAAAATGAAACTTACGAATGAAAAATTAAGAAATTAAATTAAAAATGCTATTTGGTGCATTACTGCTTATTTTTTCTTTCATAATTCATTAGGAAGTGAATTAAGACATGTACTTTGGTACTTTAGAACTTATTTCCTCTTCACAAATGCTCCTCAGAGAAGACTTGTATGGTTGGCTTTCTATTGTTCTAATCAGATGGATGAAAAAAATTAAAAAAATCAATAAGTATTAATTTTTCCATATTTTGGTAACCTGATACCAAATGAATTACAAATATCTCTTCATGCTTTAAAAATGGAGAATGAATTCTTGGGAAATACTGTTGTCCCTACAACAAGACAGCTAAAACAATATTTGCCTTCAGCTGTTTTGTTGGTTTTTTATATTCATTTATATTAAACCTCTCTGTAATAAAGTAACAGCTATTACATGGTTTTCTTTTCACAAGTCTGGGCTTATTTGCTAATAACTATTTATTTTTTATTCATATTCTGGTCCAGCTTTGCATCACCTAGGAGAAACTTTCCTGAAAGATGGCCTCCCTCCCAAATCCTGTAGTTCTATGGATTTTCTAAGCAGAACCAGAATAGGATCAAAAGAACACAATTATCTATGTTGACAGAGAAGAAGAGGATGCATCTGTGGCTTTGATAATTTCTGCTGTTGCATGATACTACTAGGTGTTTCCTTCTGCTTAGGACTCACTACTCATAGAATCATAGAATCATTTGGGTTGGAAAGGACCTTAAGGATCAACTTGTTCCATCCCCTCTGCCACAGGCAGGGACAGTTTCCACTAGACCAGATTGCTCAAAGCCCCACCCAACCTGTCCTTGAACACTTCCACAAGTGGGGCACCTACAGCTTCTCTGGGCAAACCTGTGCCAATACCTCACCAGAATTTCTTCCTGATATCTAGTTTAAGCCAATCCTCTTTCAGTTTAAAGCCATTCCCCCTTGTCCTATCACCACAAGCCTTTGTAAAAAGTCCCTCTCTAGCTCTCTTGTAGCCCCTTTTAGGTACTGAAAAGCTGCTATAGGATCTCCTTGGAGCCTTTTCTTCTCCAGGCTGAACAACCCCAATTTTCTCAGCCTGCCTTCATGGGAGGGGTATTCCAGCACTCTGCTTATCATTGTGACCTTCCTCTGGACTCTCAGCGGCATGCCCTTACCACCATATTCATCCCATGAGAAATCCCATAATCATTCATCCCTTTAGGTAGCATCTCAAGCTTCCCCCTCCCCCTCAGTTTTGATCAGAATCAGTGAATGGTAAGAGTTTCAGTCTTTAAAATGCAGATGGAGATAAGCAATGCCTTCCTTGTCTACAAAAGCTCCTTTGTTAGAGAAATCACTGGATGTCCTAGAGACCTGAGTTATCTTCTTTACTTAGAGGTTTCAGTGTCTAATCATCCATAAGAGTGCATTAAATGTCAGTGAAAGTGAACAGGAGCACAGAAGTGCTAAAGGCACTTACCACTGCACTACACTTTTTTGCTCCTAAGCTGTTTTCTGCTTTTGCAGAAATATTTGCTTTAATATTTTTTCTGTTATTTATTTTATTCTGTTATTTATATAAGTTCAATTAGGCTGTTATCCTTAGCAAATTAGAGTGATAAAAGAGGTGGTTGTCAAAAGTAACCTTTGCAGGAATAGAGTGTGTTTTCATGTGAATTGAGGTTACTTCAACTTCAATTGGTACTTTAGACAATACTGCACCTGATTCCGTAGTTTTTAAAGATCCTGAGACTGAATCAGCATGGTTTTTAAATATTACAGTAATGAATTATTTTATTCAGAATATAGCGATTAATTATTTTAAGGGACTCCTTTCTGTGCAATCATCTCTTTGTTTAAAGTGGACTTTTTAGGATACTGAAGTAGGGACCAAATCTGTGGGAAAACTGTGGGGCATATTCAATGTATCTGACTGTATTTTCACATGTGCTTAAGTTCCCTTGCTGTATTGGGTCCTAATTTCTTTATTGGGAACTAAATTCTGTAACTAGATCCTTGTTGCGTTGATGTATTCTAAATTTATCAACAGCTTTTTGTTGATTTTGATTTCCTTATCACTGAAAACTGATTTGTTGGGTCTGAATTGTTTACCCATTTGTTGGGTCTGAATTGATTGTTCTGT
This sequence comes from Manacus vitellinus, assembly GCF_001715985.3. NCBI lineage: Eukaryota > Metazoa > Chordata > Aves > Passeriformes > Pipridae > Manacus > Manacus vitellinus. Next base: position 33,727,862 of record NW_021940208.1, read on the forward strand.
TTTCACCTATAGGGAGAAGTTAACAGAATAAAATAAAAGAAATAAATTACTTTCTACATTACATTTCTGAACCATTTGTTTTAATATGAGAAATATAGCATGACATTTAAATATTGACCATCATTACTCACCAGAAAGAACAGTTTACCCACTCAGGTAGGAGAAATAACAGTTTGCTGATAGTTTACATGAAGAGTTTAGCGTTTACTTACTTCTTGGAGGGTATTTCTCTGAAGTTATGAGCTACATAATTTTTTTATTATTCAACTTTTATCTTGCATTTCCTCTTTATTAATCTGAGACAAGATATGTGCAATGAACCTTCAGCAGTTCCTCCACCCAGTGTACAGCTATCTCTGAGAAAGAATGGATTTTAAGAAGCATCTCTGAGATTCATTCAAGCATATAAATCATATTAAAAAGAAAAGAACTTTTTGTCGCCAATAAAGTATTACAGCCACAAATACTGTTACAGAAGGTAGATCCATTAAATATGAGACAGACCTTGGGTCCTACTTTAACAGGAACTACTTGGTTCCTGGTTCCAGAAATGTGTCACTTGTACATAGAATATCAGACATTTCAGTGCAGTGCGAACAACTCCAAACACTGAAGAGTAAAGTCAATTCTTGGATCAAGGGACCAAAATCTCTTTGGAAAATCTGATCTTATATAAAACTAATTTCTGAAAAATAGTTAGAAATTAAAAAAAATGTATCTGAGAATATGCCTGTTTAATGGAGGAAGTGAATTTTTCTAGGAGCTTGAAAGCATTTCTATTCAAATCAATGCTTTTTGATATTGTTAGAAATCTAGAGGAAAACTCACGAGGCATTTAATAGAAAATCAGAGAATTTAATTTGGCTTTCAGTGCTTCTAATAGTTAGGTAGTAATGTGAAATCCACACACTTTTCATAGTCTATTTAGCTTTTTGTAAACTGGTTAAACATTAATTTGATTGTGGTCAAGAAGTTTTCTACAGTCCAGCAGTCTTTGTGCAATCTCACATAAAGTATTTGATATCCAGTGGCTGGAAACACACTAGAAAATCTAAAAGTAAAATGTTTTAGAAAGGCGTGGTTGGCTGTTGGAATGACATGGCTGCAGCTGAATAAAATTATCTTCTCTTTTTATTATCCAGAAGAATAAATGAGAAACAAAAAAAAAAAGTGACTCATGTCCAGTCCATTGAGAAACCTTTCAAGGCCATCCTTACTTTTGAGAAGTGGCACTGAGAATGTAATGGGCAGGGGAATATGGGGAGACAGCAAACATCAGACATCTAAGGAGAGCCTAAGGCAGCTTAGGAATCCCCCTGATTTAGGCTTGTGTCTTATTTAAGCTAGGCATTAATTCCTTAGTCCACTTGTTCAGTTGGAAAAGTTCAAAACAAAAGTGTTATGGTTCATGCTCTCCTTGGCTGAGTCAAAAGGGTACAGTATGAGACTTATGTAAACCCTCAAATTGTGTCCGTTATAGTTTAGACTAAGAGGTGCTTGCTTGCCCATGGGTACCATCCTGTGAAAGCAATGTGCTATGGGCAGCATCCCTCTTATTCCCTGTCAGCAGCCAGCAGCCACTTCTCATGTTTTTTGGCGGGTTTAGTTGGCAGCAAGGTAATCCTTGAGCCGTGCACTGAAAAATGGTGTAAATATCTATGCAAGAATGGTTGCGTCAAATGTTTTGATTTGGCCTTTGCCGCAAGTCAGATCAGGTAGTCAAAATAGTCCTTCCTACAGTGGTATGTATTCAGCCTGTTAGCTGTCTTTAAAAAGAAAAATGTCAGGCATTTATTCTCCATGAGACTTACGGATGAAAAAGAAAGCAGTTTGCTGACATTTCAGAGCACTTGCAAATAGATAATGTGCTATAAAAATTGATGAGGCAATTATTCAACACATTAAAGGACTCAGACAAATGGTCAAGGATTAAAGACTGGAGAAAAGGAGCAGTTAAGAAACTCCCTTTAAGAGAATTGACAAATACAGAACAGTAAAGAATGATGAAGTATTTTGATTTAATAATTTAAAAGCATATTGAATTATGTATTAAAACAACAGCAGCAACAACCACAACAAAAGTGAAAGCAAAAGCAAAGGCAAGCCAAAACCAATACAGAGTCTCCAAAAGTAACTCTAGAATTTTTTTATCTGATTTTATACAATATAGCATCCTGCCTTGTCAGATTCACCAAGGAAAGTGGTAAAAGGACAATGGGAAGGAAGTTAGGTGACAGCCTGGCCTTTTACTCTCATGCTTTAGTGCATTTCATGAGGAGCAGTTGCGGTACCTAACTTATTCCTCCCCATCACATTGCAGTTGAGTCCAGGGTAAATTTGTCCAGGATTGATATTCTAGATAAAGACAGATAAAATGTAGTAGGTCTTACTGGAAACTATATGCCTGTCTTTTGGTATTTTGGATGTTTTGTGTACCTTTGATGCTTCTTAGAACCAGAGATATCTGACAGACACCTTGAAACTGACCAAAGAATGGATAATTCTAGAAACTTTTGAAATTACTTTTCCTCCTACACCCATCCTTTTTTTGTGATTTAGAGCCAGACTATTCTTATGCCAATATATCACCAGGTGTCAGTTAAACAAATCAACATCATAACTGCTGGCAAGATTCTCTATCAGTCTACTTCTAACAGGCTCAGATAGAGACTTGTTCTGTCCAGGTAGAAATAATCTGTGCCTGGAAAGATAACCTGTGATTATTAGATCCTCTAGATTTCAAAATAAATAGAAGCCTAGTATTGTGGAATTCAGTGCAAATGATTTAGTGTATCACGTTTTCATTTCTTCTCCTCCTTTTCGTTTTGTTAGACTACTAATTTGAAACAATATATCTGTAACCACAGGTCAGACAAATAAATAATGCAGATCTCCAGCCATTGTTTTCCTTCCAGAATCTTTATGTTTGCCAGCAAGGAGTTTTCTTACAGTATATTTTAAAAAAATCTTTCTCTCTGTAGTAATATAACCATCCATTGATGGCAATTAATATGGTAAATTGTAATTGCAATTCTGGAGAGTGTCTGCTATAAGATACAGCGATTCAGTAGCATAATCACAGACTCTCATTTTAAAGGTCATTCATGTTTCCCAGTTTATTTGTAGTAACATAAAAAAATAACTTGCCCTCAGGGTAAAGCAATATGAAATGAACCTTAATAGATTTCCTTCAATAGAAACAATTAAGAAAGATTTCTAAAAAGGACTGTTTTATAAACTACTTTGAAAGGCAAGAGCTAGAAGTCAAAAATGTTCTGATATGTATAAAGCTGATAATTTCAAAGTTCCAAGCATATTCGGTAAATAAAACCAGATTATTGCTGGAAAATGTGGTTGCTCTTTTGACACTGATAGAATTATAGAGGTGAATTTAGTTCAGATGTATTAATCAGAAATTCCAAGGCTACCTTGGAGCTATTAAATGCTCAGGTGTTTTTCAAGGGAAAACCAATGGAAATAGATGTTCAGACTACTTGATTAAAAGCGGTAATTAAGTCAGACAGTGCATATGTAGAAAAATTACAAAGCACTGCATTTAAAAGAGAGTAGTTTATCCCTAGCATTTACCTATATATTGTTTCTGACACTTCTGCAGTTTTCTCAAATGAATAGCGATCATGAATAGTGAAAAAAGCCCATTTTAGAGGGGCATGGTCTCTGCGATGTGGGCAAGAGCCACTCCACACCACCTGAGCTGCTCTCCAGGATTGCTCCCTGGTGTAGATGATGTCAGCTGTATTGTCGTCTACTCGTTACCATGGCGCATTGGCTAAGAATGCAGTTTGCAACTGGCATAATTTTTCTCTACCTTAGTGTCTGCATTCCTCCTACAGCCCAAAATCCACTTGGACCACAGTAGATAAGCATTACTCCATCTTAATCCCTTTAATCCCCTACAATTTAATCCCTCCCTTAGTGCAACAGCCAGCACCTGACGGTTGCTTCCATTCTGCAGGCACTGGTGGATGTATGCTCTGGAATGCATTAGACATTGACACAAGTCAAGGGGTAATACAAATGCTGCTCCTGCTTTTGCTCCAGCTGAGGCAGTGGGGATGGCAGATAGAGATTTCTGCTATCAGAGCGAGAGCAAGTGCTAGCACAACTCTGCAAGTCAGACAGTAGGGTGCCTGCCTGGGAATTGAGATGCTCTGGGATGTTTAATGTGGGAACCACGAAGAGTCTGGAGAGCAGGACTCCCCTTTTACAGGCTGCATTTGTGCTCATTTGTGTAGACTTTTACACACGTCCATAGGCTCTGCTGTCCCGCAACTGTCAGCAGAGGGAACATCTTCAACTTGCATCATGTAAGGTGACTTCTCATGCAGGGTTGTGGGTCTTCTGAGACTCAGTTTGTGCACAGTATGGCTGTGTTCTCCTATTTTACAGAAAGTTGTTCTCTGCCAGAAGACAGCTATATTAAGAGAGAAAAGAAAAAATGGGGCAAACAAGTCTGCTTAAAAACTTTCTATCTACTTTATCCACCATAACACTTGGTTCATGCAACACGTGTTTCTGTGTTATCTCAAGGTGCACATGCCCATCTCTTGTCTATTACATCCAACACAGGGACAAGCATCACTAGTGATTGAGTTTTCTGTGAGTAAAGGAGAATTTAGATACTAAATTCAGGTAAGTACATGTGGCTGTGAAACCAAATCTTTCATACCAAAGACTACAGAAATCCATTTGGTCACAAGAAAGCTCGGATTTCATCTGTACTCCTTCTCTTTGGTGTTTAATGATGGCAAGTTTAAGTGCTTGGCATGTCACCTGCCATGACTCTCTCCTGTTAGATAAGCGAAAGTTTCCAGGCAAAATGCTACCATTGTGTGAAGTGAGAGTAGGGTCATTGCCTGCATAGCTTCTCATGAGAAATTTAGGCTGCTTGGGACTGTCTCTGTTTCAAGTCTGGCATAAAAGTATATAAAAATCCCATTACTGCCAGAACAAACACACGTTCTACACTCCTGTTTTTACCTCTGCTGAGGTAGCAACATCACAGGCTGACCACAGTAATAATTAAGGGTGTTTCAAAATTGATTTCCTCTGCTGTGGCAAAGGCCACATGCCTCATTAAGCACAAAATGCATCTCCCTATGCAGTTTTATCATAAGGAACCAGTATATGCATGTGAGATAAATTATGAAGAGTTTGAACAGTATTCCTGAAAGTGCTCAGGCACACAGCTTTAGTGTGCTTGTTTCACTCAATGGAATGCATTGTCCTTGCAGTCCATTCTTCCCTCTTTCCTTAACTTCAAAGTAAATTACATCAGCACTAAAGCCCAGTTACAGATACTTCATCCACAAAATGTTATTCTTTAAAGAAAAATATATAATAGCTAGAAGTGGAGGATTTATATCTGGAGACCTCCTGACTTGTAACTGCAGTATGTCAGTATGGTACTCACCGAAGACTAGAGCAGCAGGACAGAAGTCCACGAGGGGCTGCAGAATGCCAAGCCTGACATCCCTTCATTAAGGAAAGGTTAACTCACTCTGGCCTCTCACATTTACGGAGGATTATCTGCTGCAAGTCTTCATCTGTATGTCAGTGTAGTTTAAGATGACTTTAAAATTTGGTATGGGTAAAGAAGAAGACATGATCCATCAGCTGATCCATGCGTTTGTGGTTACACATTTGTATGTGATGGACTCGCTGAATGTTGTGTGTGCGCATGGGAGACAGACACATGCATTTCCAAGGATACTTTGTGTAGGTGTGTTTTTGGGTGCAAGGTCCCGCACCTACCTTCCTCCAAATCAAGCTGGAGAAATTCTCTCCCTTTAGTTGCCTGCTGGGGAAATTCTCTTCTTTTACATCACTCAGACCTAAAACAGTGAGCTGACAGCAGCAAGGGCAGAGGAAGAGCTCCAGGGAGCCTTTACCTGTCTGCACTGGGAAACAAAAGACCTGTGTGGGAGCAGTGGGCAGGGCTATCTGTCCTTATTCTCAGAGCTGTGCTTTGTGTCTGGTGTTGATGCTGAGTTGTCCCAGGCTTCCCTGCAACCACTTTGGATGGACACTTGTGTGGGGACCAGAACAGGGTGGGAAACTTGAGTTATACAGTGGTGGGTCACTTCCTGGGGACGGCTCCATACACTAAAGCTGTGTGTGGGTGGGCTATTCCCTCCACTCTTTGGTCACCTCTGAACACAACAGCAGCTGCAAAGCGCATATGGTAAAGCACAGTTTCTCCATGGCCATAGGGCCATAGGGCATGAAAGATACTTCATTTGTCTTTCAAGGAAATCCTTGATTTAATCCTTGATAAAATCTCCTGGACTCTATCAGTAATAAGACAAGGTGACAGATTTCTTTATATTATAAATGAGTATGACTTAGAGGAATTTAGCTAAATTACTCTATAAGTGGGTTTGACTCACAGTTAGCAGAGGCTGTTTAAAAATGTGGGATGAGGTTATGTCTGAATGCCATGAGAAGATAGGAAAAAGATGTTATGCTGTTCCAGACTGTGCCAGCACTGCAGATAGCCATGACTATGCATACGTTGGCCTGAAGTATACCTGCTGCCTTTTGAGATTTGAAGAATAAATCTTTGTAATAATTACTTTCATTTTCTTTTTCATTATTGAGGCATACCATTGTTCAAACTGATAGGATTCAGAGCCTTTTTAATGATGTACAAAAAGTGTAATTAACATGTAAAATAATATCTCAATCTTTAAATTTTCTGGGTTTGCTCTGGGAAAATGTTTTAGTAATTATGCTGTGAATGCCAAATGGTTGGAAGAAAATTCATTCCTAAGATATTTGACATATGTCTCATTTTGTCCAATTTAGTTTTCCGTATGTTGATGAGAAATAACAGCTTTTTCTTTTACTCTTTTTTCAGTGATGGGATTTAGCTTTTGGTTGCTTATGCATGAACTGCTTGCTTCTCTTCAGTGTAATTTCTTTATCAGGCAAATAAGATAATAAGAGTAATTTGAGTAATAGCCTGCTACTTTATGGAACCTGGAGTGAAATTTGTATTAGGAAAATGTTATGTTTTAAGGTGCACCAAAATGAAATTGTATTACATTTATAATTAGGTAGTTTAGGAAACATTATTTTGAAAGACAGTTTCATTAAAGCCATTAAATTAGAAAAAATTACCTGCACTGTAACTTGGAGAGTGGGTCCTAAGGAAGCTGTGAGGAAGCAGACCAATGATTGGAAATAATTTTAATATGATTGTCTAAAATGTAGGGATCAAAATAAATGTTTCATTTTGGGAGGAAGTTTGACAACTATGTGGATGCAGAAACAGTCTGCAGTTATGACAGGAATTTTTGTTTGCTTTTATAGGCTTAATCCTTCAAAACTGATGGAGCAGTCTTCTTAGTAATTTGAGTTCTTGAAGTAAAGACATTAAAGACGCCACATCAAAAGCTAATTACGAAAGAAAAAGAGAAAAAACCCTTTGTAAGTTCTATGATGTCTCGTTCTCATTTGTAGGTTTATTAGCGTATAGGCTAAAATTTTTCAAAAATATATGGTCACAAGCCTTAGCATATTGCTGTTTCTTTTTTTATCCCTTCCTCTACATAATGACATGTATTCAGCTCATTATAGTTCTCTTTCTGATGTGTCTTATCTTTCTAAAATGTGATAAAGATTAAGACATGGTTCAGACCATTCATTCAAACTTAGTTATGAAACCACTGTTACGAGAAAAAGGTTCTTGTCTCTTCTCTGACACTTTCAGCATCCTAATAATTGTATCCAAAGATATTTGGAAATAATCTTAAAAATGAAGAGAGATGGTGAGATTAAAATGCATTGTGACAACAATAATTCTGATAAATTTCCTGATATGCCCAAAGAACATGGGAGGACAGATGGGATTTGTTGGTAATCTCACAACAGCCCAGAAAGTGTTGCCATTTTGTGCATCTTAACAGCCACAAATAGCTTTTTAAACACTTGCTTTATTCTAAGACATATCTTGATGCATGTGAAGGATAAAATTCATAGAAAGCCAAGCTGTAGAGGGGAGAGGCCTTAGAAATCTTATGCTCCAAAGGAATCTGTTCACACTCAATGTGCTGATATGTATGGAAATTTCTAGGTCCTATTTCATTGTACCTGGTAGTAGTATTAGTAGCATTGTAACTAACATAGTTAGTTACATACCATGCTAACATAGTATAATCCCAGTTTGATTATAGATCCAGCATTCATAAACTGATACCTCAAACAACATACACACTCTCCTTGAAAGAAATTTCAGGCCTGAGTAAGTTCAGTAGTGGAATTCCTTAACGTGTGGTCTTACAACAGATTAATAAAAAAGGATAAATACATGTTAATGAAGCAGAGGCACAAGGCAAAAAGCATCATTAAAAGCAATTGGTTTAGGTTGCATCATTCTTTTAAAAATACATAGTCCTTAAGAGTTTGATAAAACTTCCTGGGGGACACTAGCTATGACATATATACAAACACAGATGAATGCACAGGTGCCTAAACATATATATATATATGTATAAACCTGATGTTACAGCAGATCAAAAGATAAGGAGAGGAAAACCTCAAACCACTAATACTCCTAGTCTCCACTACAGAGTAGGAAACATAAATATATTTCAGTAGTACATGATGAATGGTTTGAACAGTTACCAGTTCTGAGTCATGACAAAATTATCTCAATCTGATATGAAGATTTCTATATTATAGCAATGATTTCAATGACACTGTGTGTGAATCAGTTTGTTTTGGAAGAATGGCTCCAAAAGTCTTGTTTACCTGAAGATGCTCAGTTTCAAGACAGAGATATCAGTGAACATTGCCCTCTCTGAGTGGTAAGTATAAATTGCATAAATGCTCAGGGTAATACTGTAGACCAGTTTACCAAAAGGGAATGTGCATACATAGAGAAAAGATAATCACTGGTACTTTCACTCATTTGGTCCATTTTTTTGAGATAATCCCTGAAACTGAGCAGATTCTGGACATCTTCAAGTAAATGCCAAAAGTGCATACTTTCTTTTCTACCCTGTAAGTCCCTCATTCCTTTTCAAAACACGAGTGTAGATCACTTAATTTACTAAACCAAGTGGAGGACATGGCTTTGGAGATCTAACCATTGCAGCTTTGTAGGGCAGAAGACTGGAAAAATACACTGGAAAATACTCAGCGTCTGGTGAATAGGTTTTACCAGTGACGATCATTGCACTCCCCTTGCCTCTTCCTCCATTAGATGAATGTGCAGCCTTTATTGTCAGTGTCTTGTGTCACTTAATTGTAGACCAAGCTCACAAGAAGGACAATTCTTCATGTGTCTACTTCGTGATTCAGCTCTATGCAAAGACATCAATGATACCTTTGAGCAGCCTAGTTCAGAAGTTTTGAGCCAGGTACTCCAACTGTAACACATTTCCATGACAGCCTGATCACAGGCTGAGCGCACTGTCATGTGGCTGTAATCACTAGCTATATCTCAAATGCATGCAAGAGCTACACTCATATTCTTGTTTAAACTGGCCATGCAGTAAGTCATGGCAGAGAATTGATCCAGACCAAAAATAAAACCTGTAGAAAACATAATGAAAGGAAAAAAAGTAACTTGTTTTCATCTAGAGCTGCTCACAGTTTACTGCAGAGGGGTGAAGCAGTGCCTGATGAAGGGGAGAGTCAGGAACAGATGGGAGGGAGATTTGGGAAGGCTAGCAGGACAGGATTATATTTGTATGCTGTCATGAGACTGCAAGCTGATTCCTGCAGGAAGACAAACGCATTAGCTTGAGCTCAGCATCAGCTTGATGTGAGTTCACTGTTCTGAGACCTGACCTACAACCAGTGATGGATGCTGCACTCAGACACACAGAGTTGCCTGAGTGTTTGGGATTCTCAGGTGTTTCTGTATTGAGTTCTGTGTGTAGCCATGCTATTCCACTCAGTATGATGCTTTTAGGATGCAGGTCGGTAACATCTGGCACACACATTTAAAATCACATCCAACCAGAGTTTGACAGGGAGGAGAACATGTGAAAGCAGTACCTTAGCATCTTCCAGATCATAAAAGGGTTCAATCACTTCTGCATCACACTTGCTAAGGTCTGAATCTGGCGTAAAAGCTGCAGCATCTCACATGGTTCAGATAAGGTAAATTGCAGTGACATATCTCTTTGAGCCACCTCCTTCTCACCATCCATTGCATTTCCATTGTTACACTGAATCTCAGTACATTGTGGGAAAACTCTCCAGAAAAAGGCAGGATTTAACAAGAATTGTTTCAAAGCAAATAAGTCAGTCAGAAAATGATCAGTTTCCTAATGGTGTAACACCAATTCTTCCACTAATACAAACTGTACTGGGATCAAAATACAGAACATTCAGATAAGTACAGGGTGCCTAATTATAGTTATTAGGAATAGGGCTTGTCTACTAGTTTCTTGTTTATTTCATTCCTGGTAATTTGCCTACAAATATGTTTTACTGTCTTTAGATTCAGCTAGACATTATAAAGTCCAAATTAATGGAATGACTCAACTTGTAAGCTGATGATTCATATACCTCAGTGATGGTAGTTCAGGAGACATTTTCGGTAAATAAGTAACAAGACAGAAAAAAACCTGTATCTGAAAATGCAAAGTGAAAACTCTAGGTTTAAATGTTCATTTTGGTTTAGCACATATTCTATCTGGGTCTTGGTTTGCTCTTTTCTGAAAGGTGTAAATGTGTTAACTAGGTTTTTTTGTACTGTGCCCTTGAACTCAAGTGCAATTATATCCAGCAATTCTACATAGAATCTACAGGCTTGAAAAATGCTGCTGTTAGTCAGTCATACTCTAGACTATTATTATGCCTCATTTTAACTAGCTAAATGCAAAAGAATTAAACAATGTATATTGACTACTGCACAAAGGTATTCCACAGTCTAACTGAACTCAAATGTACTGGGGAAAAAAGTGTGAGACTGAGTCTGAATTTTCCCTGGAAAATTCCAGAGGTACTGTGTAGTAACTCCATGATTTAATACTCTGATTGATATAAAATGTTTTCCTTCAGCAAAGTTGATTTATAACAATGTGAATTATTAGAAGTCACAATAATAAAAGTTTGCCCACAATTTGGGCAGTCTGCAGGATTTCACTAGGTTTTTTGGTTTTATTTTTGTAGGTGTAGTAGTGCCTTTAGTCAGTATAAAAAGGACTTTTTATTCCCTTTAAAAGGCAAAACTATTTGGTAGTTGCAGCAAAAAAAACCCAAACTGTACAGGTTACCACTTATGCTCCATTATGCTACCACATAGCTATATTATTGCCACATTCATCTTTCTTCCCCCCTTTCCCTCAAGGTATTTGTCATTTCACATGTATTCAGAAGAGCTGATTTGTAATTACCATTCTCTGAAGGAGATTATTTTTTCAGAAACATGTCTGTACTGCAGTACCTCTTGGGAGCCCTAGGCAGAGGTAAAAGTTCCACTGTACTACATACACTGAATAAACACATAATAAACTCCAGCCTTTTCCAAAGAGCTTCCAGTGTAAGAGAAGAAAGGGAACAAATATATACAAAGCAATTGAGTTGTGTCTTCTCATTTAATAATGCAGAAATCATGACAAAATCTCTAATCTCATTTTGACCCTCCTCATAGCGAAAAGGAATTATGGGCCCCTTCAGAATCGCTCAAAGAGAGATATCCAAGGGTGAACCCCACTTGGAAGTCACTATTTTTTTCAAGGACTTCTAAAGGAGACTGGGCTGACTGGCTCTGATTAGACAGCTGGTTTCTAGTGACTAAAATTCAGCGTCTTGGTGCAGTTACAATTGTTGCTAGTTTCACTGCTGCCTTTAATTGTTCATGAACAGTCTTAATTTCAGCACATTCCCTCACTCTGACCTTTTGTCCTAATACATTTGTAAAAGAAAAGTCTTTCTCTTCCTTATTACTTTATTGGCTAGCATTAAGTGATTTTTGTTCATCTAGCTGGTGTATTGTGAGAAATAATTAATGTTTTTGTACTGCTTTGAAAGTGAGCATCCTTGGATCAAATGCTTGTTTGAGAAAGATGCATTTTGATGTCCTTATCTGTGTTGTTCAGGCTTTAATTGGCTCTGTATTCATCTTCCTCCCACTCTTACAGTTGCAAGTTCAATTATTTTTTAACCTTTGATCTCTGAGTGATTTCTCTAAAAACTCAAAACAGTCAAACTCGATCTGCTCCATTAATCTCTTTCAGATGTCTGAGAGCCCAGAGAGAAGGAGGAGATGAAGACAATTTTTCAGGTTAAAGAGATGGTATGATGGACATGAATACTAGTGAAATGGAGTGAGAAAAAATGTTTTGAAGGTCCGTAAGGATGGGAAAGCAGGATTATCACTAAAGAAAGGAGGAGAGAAATCTCAGTTGTTCTTGTCCCCGTGTTTTTGTTTCCTACTATGAGAAGCTCTTCACTGGGATGGAATTCCTGTTTCAACTGGTGATAGGAAGCTCTTTTAGTTTTTGAAGGAGTTTTTGATGATACGTTTCCTGTTTGCTTCAGAGGGATGAGGGGAAATGCAGGTAGAACAATCGATCAAATGATGGATTTACAACCTGAAGGAAAAGAAAAACGTAATGGCCAGCTCTCATTGGACTTGGATTCACCTTATTTCTCTGTAGAGGAGAACCTTTGACACTTGAAAATTATGAAAACAAACTGGGCAAAACCACAGAGAAACATATGGTAGGCTAGAAATATTACAAAAAAATCTGATTTACAAGGTGTCCCAAAAATACTTGTATTTCTAATTCCAGAACCTTGAGATTTTGTGCCTGCACAAATAGTTAACTTTCTTTTACATCTTTCCAAAATTGCATGGCAATCTAAACATACAAATGCTAACTCTATATCTGACAGTGATCTAATTACCTGAATTTGAGGCACTGACTAGCTGTTTTTCAAATGCCAGACCCTGTAAAAGCTGTAAAACCTATAAATATTGAGTCACGCTAAAACATATTAACACTTTGGAAACTCACACACATAAACAAAAAAATTGAAATAAAGTACATAGAAGTGAAGAAAGAAAAGAAGAGATCCAGTCCTTATAAGTTCAGAAAGAATTTCTCTGAAAAATGATAAGAAATACATCCACATTTGAAGACCTTTTCTTTGGACTATGTCTGTTTTTCATACTACAATTTCCAAAATTCAATGACTGCTTTAGAATGGATGGACTTTGTTTATATACTTTGTAACGTCAAATGAATATTTGACCCTATGAGCTTCATTTTATTGTGAAAATGAAATGTCTCTTTTTAGTACCAAAAGTTCAGTTTGGCTAGAAGCAGCTTTTTATGATTACATTTTTGACAGGATATTGCAAGCAGTGCCATGAGATTTAGCTGACCATCTTTACAGCTTGTATATTGAATAGTGATTGTCACAAAGTTAGTAAAACATTTATGATAGGTTGCTTCCAAGGTACTGATAAGCCAAAACTCCATTCTTTCTAGGTCATTCCTATCTTAACAAATTTTCAGTACCAAAAAAATTGGTAAAACTCACAACCTGTATAAGGACAAATAAAACAGCAAAACTAATGGATTAGATGGCAGATTAGATTTTATTCCCCTTTTCTTTTATAATCCAGAATAGCCTGTTCTAAAACAGTTTTCCCTTTTGAAGTAAATCTGGATATGTAATCAGCAAAAAGATGGAGAGATTTAAAAATTCTGTTCTTTTTGCATTATTATTTTCAGACAGAGCTTCTAAATTAGAGAACAAATCCCAGTAGATTAGGTTTTATGTGGAGAACAGCAGAGACATGATTATTTTTACCTTCTATTAATTATCAAATGGGAAAAAAAAAGGAAAATTGTTTGCCACTGGTTTTGCTGGGTTTGCCTTTCCTAAACAGCGACTTCTTGGATTGAATCACTGATAATGCCATCTAGACAAACAAAAAGATAGAAAAGTGGATGGAGACAATTTCAATTAGTTTACACAAAACCCTCCTTGTACTTACCTATATGACGTTATGTACCTGTCTTAGTGCTCACTGCATCCCAGGCATGCACAAATTTATCCTGGTCTCTTGTATAGGATGGTCATTCTTTGCTTCAGCTGACTGTGCTTCTGTATTTTGTTGTTTTTATCCATCTTTTCAGACCTTACCTTAATACTATGAAAATGCATCAAAAAAAATTAAAAAAGGTTGTAAGGTTTTTTCTGTTTCAGGAAATATACTTCAACATAATAGAGTAAGAGTTGGTATAACCATTTTATCTTACCACTGTTATCAGAGATACAGCATGAAACATCATACTAACTCTTTGCCTCTGTTCCTTCCTGCCACTCCAATATTTCCCTTGTTCCACTGGTTCAGGTCAATAAACTTTTTTTATTTTCCTTCAAGTTTTGATAACTGTGATCTGGATAAAACTATTGGAACTATGCCAAGCCATCATAAAGTTTATGGGATTGATGTGGGAAGCAAAGGTGCTAGATGCTACAGATAGAACCTTTCTGGGCAGAAGGAAAAAGGGGAAAGAATACGTCAGGACTCACCTGCTAGTGAATAAACATGACAGCACTCACACTACCAAAGAACTGTTTTTTTTGGAGAACTACATAAGGTTGTCTAAGTCCACGTGTACTTAAAAAGAGATATTGTATTCAGATTAAACATATATATATATATTATACAATTAATGTAATTCATAATGTATATCATATTTATGTTCCATCTTGATGGTAAAGAAATGATATTTTGTCCCAGGATGTATCCTGGAGCAGCAGATGTGAGAAGGTTGTTGGAAGCACAAAACTTAATATCTCCTGGGATGTAGCAGCGTTGTCTGGAGGTTCAGCACAGCTTATCTGTGCTTGGTGTTCACTTCTACTCATGGCTGTGGGCCCTGAGATGCAGCTGGAGAGCACCCACAGTGCCTTGGCTATGCTGCATTCCCTGCACTCCTGTCAAAATAGGTAGTATGATGCACTTTGAGAGCTGCCCTGAGTGATCTGCTACCCAGACTGTCTGGGAGGACCAGGGTGCAGTTTAGCATGCGATTGTTCTCTGTTTTCTGAAAAGCATCAGCCTTTACTCAATAGACACAGTTCAACCGCGGCTTTAAATATTAGGGCAGAACCAGCAAGTAGCATTAAATCATTTCCTGAGCTAGAAATTATAGCCAAAAACCTAATCGGAAGGAACTGCAGCCAAATATCATCAAGTTGTAATTAGCAGAGGACTACGTGTTACTTTTTGAAACCCACTCACTATGAGGATTTAAAAATTACTTGCTAAATGGAATGCAAAAAATGTAATTCAAAAATTTAAAAAAAAAATCACAAAATTACTTACCAACTGGAACTCAAACTGCACTTAAATGTGTCCCTCCTTTATGTTTTCATTATGTTCTGTGACCTATACTCTTACCTAAGCTGTCTAGAAGCATTTGATCTGCTTTTTCTTTTTTCCAAAATCAGCCAGACATTCTTGCTGCAGAGAAAGGACTTGGGATTTCTATAGTATTTGAAGTCCTTAAAAGGCATTGACAAACCCAACAGCCTGAGGAAACCTTTTGAAAGATATTCAGCTGCTATTCAAGGACTCATGTGGATAGTGGATTTATCATTTTAAATGACTGTTTGCTTGTAGCCCCTAATCAAGTACAGGCCCAGTTCATCAGTATCTGTAGATCTGCTATATCTACCTTGGCAAATAATTCAACACCATGGGAGCAGGTTGGTAGATCAGAGAAGACACTACATCTACACTTCAGGTGTCTCAATGTGTTTACATCTGAACAGATGCGGTTTGATTCCCTAAAACAAACACCCCTGGCTGCATGCAGTTTGAAGATACTTTAAGGCACAGTCACTGATTCATTCATCCTATGTGCATTTTTGGGCTGAGAGATGTGATGGAGAGTTCTTTCTTAGTTGCTTATGGAATGAATGGCGTTCACTTGTGCACAAGCTACTTCTTACTCAGTGCCCATGCATGGGAACTACAGATTGTTTAGGACTTTACTGTAAAATGGCTTGATTATTCTAGATCAAAACAGTGTACAGGGCGCTAACTTCAACACTTGTTCATTGCAAATGTATTTTTGACCAGTTCTGTTTTTCTTCGAATACTGCAGGAAATTTTGCAGAACAAACCTGACAAGAAGTGTATCACATGAAGGTATAATATGCAGAGCAGCTAAAAGAAATATAGGAGTTTGAGAACCTTTTCATAAGATCTTTTAACAACAAAAAAGTGCCAGTTCAAGTCAAAATATTATTAATATTTACCTTGCAGAAGGACTGGATTTCAAGAGAAAGAAAAGTCTAATTATATTCTAAAATGAGTTATGAGGAAGTAAAATTATCCTTGGCTTGGCTACTTTGGAGTCCAAACGTGTTCCGGAAAGTTGCATTTTTCCTATGGTAAGCCAAAGGACAGAAGGAACAAATGGAAAAATGCAGATTTTTTGAGAGAAGGATTCCTTTTATCTATTGTGGGTTTTTTAAAACTTCTGAAAAATTGCTCTGGTTTGTTGGGAATTTACAAGTCTACCAAGTCTGATAGGAAATTTTGTCTGAACTGCCAGTGTATTCAGCTGCAAAAAAAGGGAACCATAGTGACTATGAAATATAATTTGTTAATATAATTTGTTATCATATTAGTATTTTTATTAATATTAGGAATTATTAGAGACTTGAATGAGCAGGAGAAAATGATGAGATACAAGGGAGGAGAAAGCATCATACAGAATTGTGACAGAGTAAGTAGTTGATATAATTAGACTACAAAACAAATTTAGTGTCTGAAAGACAAGAAAAGAACATATAATCTTGGATCAACTCAGCTCCAAAGGTTATTGAGATAGACCTGGACTTTTCATTGTAAAGGAATCTTAATTTGATCAGATTTTTCTACTAACTTTGACATTTCATTTATTTGGTTGTCGTGGTGCACCCTTCATTCAATGAGCTTTAACACTTATATAATTATATAAATTTTTTTCCCTTTAATTTTAAAGTCCCTCAATATTTGGAGGGAGTTTGGCTCTGGGATTTGCATTCAAACTTGTCACAGTTTGTAAAATGTGTCTGTCATGCTGAGGTACTCATATCACACAGAAGCTTACCCCAGGATTTCCACATAATAAATAGTTCATCTAAATGTTTAAAGTAATTTGCAAGTACAGTAATCTGGAGGAACATTTCAGCTTCTTCACACCCAGCTACTATGTAAATATAAGTATATGTGTTTATTACAGTATATGTCTTCACTAGTATTTGGTTTAGTATCTGAAAATGTCTTATTTCCATAATTAAATATTTCAACTGAGAGCCCTGGTCTGTGATCCATATAATAGCTGTATTAAGATGTTTGTTGGTGATCTAATATTTATTTCATGATTAGGAGGATGAAAGTTATTAAATCACATAATTTCTGAGAACATTCACCCTTGTATGAAAGAATCTGAAATGAGATTACTTGAACCCTCAAAAATGGGCAATTATGGGACACAATTTCTGATACCTCATTAAGGAAGTTACTCAGATTTCACAAATGATAGCTTTTACAAAACAGATAAACTGCCAAAAACATTATCTCCACTAGAGATATATCTCTTGCATGTGTCTGCTTGATACCATAATTTAGCTCTGTTGCCTTTGTTGCCTGATGATTGAAGGCAAAACAATAGCCATTTAACTGTACAAGTAGTTGAAAAATTATTCAAAAATCTTTTTGAATTAGAAATATCTTTTTACATTTATTTTTAGTAGAAAAAAACCAGATTTATACAAAATAGGGAAAGCAATGGGTTCTCCAAATTTCTAGGAAATTTTATAGAATGGTTTTCTGCCTAAAGAGATTTATCTATGGCCAGAGATATTTCATGCTGAAATTTTAAAGGTCTTTTGTTCTTCTATTATCTCCTCATTGTGGCATCAATGCAACAGAAACACCTTATGTTGCTGTGGTTTCTTGGGTGCTATTAAGAACAGGAAACTACATAGGGATTTCTTTGTGTAAATAACTGCTACATTTCAGATGCTTACATGTGTATATAAACAAACACAAAATAAATGTAAATATTTAGAGAAATAAAGCAGAAGCAGGGCGAATCATCCAAGTATTAGTTATCATAGAATCAACAGTGAAAAGAGACAAAAGAAAAAGAAATAATAATTATCTCGGAAATTATTTTCTTTGGGATCTTAATTTCACTGCTGTTCGTACAGTTTTGATACACTTTGAACTCTAACAGAGACCTGATTTTGTGCAGCCACCAAGAACACTGACTTGACTCTGAACACGTAAAAATTCTTATGGTCATTTGGAAGGTATCTGATGTTTGTACACATTTTCAAATTATTCCGTTTCTCCAAAAACCAGCTTGATAGTTGCTCTACTAGATTCACCTTTCCTATAGTTATCTGAACTGATAAATTGTTTGATACTTTCTTTGATGTTATCAAGGTAAAAGGCTTAAATAAAAGCAGTTATTTTAAAAGGCTAAATTATTTTTCCTTTTTTTTTTTTTTAAGACTTGTACTTTTGATATCTCTTTCTACTGAGAATACTGTTAATTCCAATGTATTTTCTAACTTCTGTCAATGCCATGATGTTCTTTATATGCCTGCTTTTCTAGACCAGGCAAAAATTATTTCTTCATGCTAATTGAAATCTGCTGGTGAAGCATTCCTTAATGTCCAAAAAGGTAGGCAGGACAAGCCAGCAAGACCTAAATGTTTCAAAAGTCATCAGGAGTGCACCTGTGCTGGGAAACTAAACTGGACCAGAGCTCAGGCTCACACACCATCCCTTGGTCACTCACAAGGTTTAGTTACCAGCATACTCCCTCCTGCAGTTATACAGTAAATGAGCCCTCTCCCAGACAAATCTCAGATTTCAGTTCCATGTTTCCCCAGAGTTCTTGAGACAGCATGGACCACAGACTCTTCTTGATAGGCAAGATAGATGTGAACATCATATTTTGAGGTGAATAAGATAGTTTAGCTTTATGGACATGAGACCACTTTTCCTGAGGGTAGAGAATGGGCACTAGTCCTAGAGAGACATTTGTTTATTATGTGCATACAACCTTGCTTCTCAGAATACCAAGTCAGTAAGAAGGTGGATCTCAAGATCAGCAGAAATAATTTGGATAAAAACAGCCTTCCAAAATAAAATCCCATATGCTTGCAAGAGAGCTGGGTCCAATTCATTGCCAAGCAATCCTTGTGGGTCATGGTTATATATAGCTCATATATACAGTCCACAGGAAGCATGCAGCAAGTCTCTTGCTGGGCTAAATTCTGCTTCCTGCACTGAAACATGCGGACATATAGTAACATTTTCAGAGGCTGTATTGATTTAACTTGCTGTGTTAGACAGCAATAACACCCATACCAAGGTTATCTGCTTTCTACTTATGACTTCTTTTCTGAACCATCAGTATTTTTTTATATATTCTATTTAGCTAATATTTTACCTCTTTTCTGTTTCTAAATAGTATTTAGATTAACTTGAAGAGATAATTTGTCTCTGAATGATTTCAACTTCCTATCAAGAATTCCTCAAATGTGATGAAGGTTACATGTTGTTCTATGTGAATGTGTATGTGGTATATGCAATAACAGCAACAATAATATATATTGTATACGTAATTTTGTGGTCTTCCCCAGTAAATTGCATTAATGGAAACCAACTATCTGCATACGTGGTTTCTTTGCTCAATATTTTTTCTCATGATACTGTCAAATAATAGATTTACCATGTGTAATTGCTGGAAACCATTTGAAACATAGTTGGGTATCATTATTTGAATTTTGGACTTCACTTTCTTCTCACTTTTACCAGTTTAAATATTGATATCATTTCAGTTTGGTTATTTCTGTTTTGCACTAGTGATACTGCAAGGCAAGCAGTCCCATAACCTTTCAGTGGCTGACACACATGACTCTTGTACCAACACATTACATGTATATCCCAGGCACTCACAACCAGTTGGTAGAACTCCTCTTGTGGATTTTCCTAGTCTCCAAAACACAGTGACCACATGTAAAATACCCTCTGGGAAAGTCCCCTGTAGCACCCCCTACTTGGATATCATGTCTCGGAATTATTAGGAAGAGTGTTGTTAGATGGTATGTGCCAAAATCACACCAGGGAATATTTCGGGCACTTGGCAGTATGTCTGAACATGTACCTGGTGTCTGGGAATATTCCTGGGCATCATTTAATATATTAATACAGATAAAATCATTATGGCCTGTGGTTCTAATGGCAAATAGGAAATGTGTCTGAATGCCTTTTCTGAAAAATATTAAAAGGTTTTAAAAATTTTGTCTGTATTGTCTCATGTTGACTGTACTAGACTCACTAACATTTCTCCACATTTCCTACCTCCTAATGAGGAAGGAAATTTAGTCTTAGAGACATTCTTATAGGAGGTCTGCAAATCCCGTAATAGAAAATCCATCTATTAGCTCCTGTCACTTCCCTGACTTGAAGAGCAGTAAGAATATTTTTCTAGTACACACTGGCTGCATTCAAAATAATTTTCAAGTCATTTCTTAGTATGTTTGCAGTCAGATGTCATCAGCCTTTTTAGGACATAGACATGTCTTTTTGTTAGGTCAGCAATTGAATTTACTGTTGTTACTGTGAATCTTGGTTACATTATGTTCTCTTCCCTTGATGCTGACCTCTGAAAATGCATAATACTTTATAAAATATTTCAGAGGTTTCTTCTTGTATTGTGGCTTTTTTAAATTCACTTTCCTATAATTTTCCAACTCTATTTAATATCTAAAATCCACTAGGTGACATGAAACATAAGACATAGAATTCTTGTTATTGTATCTTTTTCAAGAGTCCTTGAGAACTTTGGCCAGGATTTCACAGCTCTAACAAACCTTGCCAACTGTGTCCACAAAAAAAATTCCTTTTTATGCTTTCTTACCTTGAATGACATCAGTCACACTTGAGTGTTGTGAATCATACCAAATAAACTCTACTGTGTGATGGCACAAAAGCACCTCAAAGACTTATGTCAGACCAGCCACAACTTCTTTACTAATCTCATTTACTGTAGGCATTTTTTCCTTCTCTGGGTATCGCTCATAGTCTGCTTATCTACTAAAACCATAGCAACAGCAGGAGTGAGTCACAGAGTGGCCAGAAACATAAACAGGGTCACTAATGCCTGATAACATGCTACCCCTGAGAAATCACTGTAGAATATCATATTGCCAAGGACCAGGAGAAAACACAAATTCTCTGAGTTTCCTGAAGGGCATGTGTGTAATGCACATCATCATTCATCATATGTGTTATACTGAGAGCTGTCTCCCGCTGTCTTACGGTAGTCTAGGTTCTTCATTTAACAGTGAAGCAATGAACAAGTATAAAATCTGGATGGAAAAAGGCTCTGGAAACTAAGTGCACATTGACTATATTAACCTCTTATGGCTTAATTCCAGTGAAGCAATATTTAATGGGAAGAGAGGAGAAGAGAGAAACAGTATACTGAGATGTCTTATGAATTATTGAAACAATATTAACAGAATTCACTTGATTTCTATTTAACTCTGGAATATGAATGATTGCACCTTTTTTTTTCAAATATAACCTAGTGAGCTGATATATAAATACTACTTAACATTAAGCAACTTCTTAGGGAGAAGAAAAAGATTTAGTATTCCCTTTTCAAAGGAATTTAAATTATTCATTTTTAAAGGAATAATTTTAAAGAAAGTATGTTAAACTTATTTAAAGGATATATATTTAGTACAAATTATTTTGTAAGATATAACATTTAAATTATTAAATTATAAAATATTTTAAAGCAACATTTCCTTTAAAGGAATGTGATTTTTAGGGACGTCACAACAGACACTAGCCTCCAAAAAAAGGATAAAGTTTTCCTCTATATATGTTATAAATAAGCTAAAGGATGGCTGATTCCCACTACTTAGAAAGTGGCATTTAGGAAAAAAAGTAGTCTACTTCTTTAATAAGCCTACTTGAATATATGCAGAAATGGTGGGTAACTCACAATTAGAAGATGGAATTACACAGGTTAAGGACAAAGTGTGACATTATTAGGTTCAGGTTGTGTATTTTGAAGCTAGTTACCAATCTACTGAGTCACCAAAAACATTTCATTTAAATTATGTGGGTAAACTCTTTTTTAAAAAATTGTTATTTATATTGTTTATATAATTATGCTTACTATAGCAAATTACTACTGTTTTCTGCTAACAGCTGAAAACTTTCCATTTAAAAAAATGGTTTTAATTCTCAAGATCAATATTTTTGTTTTGTACCTCGTTTAGATTAAATAGTTCCGAATTCATATTTATTACTGGGTAACCTACTTCATCTCAGAATTTAAAACTGTGCCAAGACTTGTTTTTTGGTGAAGGTCGTACAGGTCTTGGGTCTGAAATCTCTTAGCTGTCCCAGCTGTCACTTCTTCAGGGTGTCTCTTGTAGGCACCCTTTAGGCACTGGAAGGCTGATAGAAGGTGTCCCCAGAGCCTTCTCTTCTCCAGGCTGAACAGCCCCACATCCCTCAGTCTGTCTTAAGAGGAGAGATGTTCTTCCCTTATCCACCAACGCGGTACTCCAGTTTTAGAAGACCACCAAATTTTTCAGGCACAATTTGCCCTTAGTGAAGTCATCTTAGTGTCAAAAATCACCTCCTTATTTTCCATGTGCCTTAGCAATTCTACTCCTGTGTCTGCAAGCCAGGTAGTTTTCTGCCTCTCCTGTTTGAAAGGACTGTGCAATGTCTCTGAACAATCTCAGCTGCTGCACAAACACAACATAACCTCTGTTTGTCTCTCAAACAAAAAATCAAGATTTTGGAGAGACGTGTGCTGGTGGGAGTGGTGATTAGCTTGCTAGTTCATGAGAGTGATGGCTGGATCACCGACTTGAGGTTCCATTCACTTTATTTTGCCTGGGGGTATTCAGATCTATCCTTCCCGGTCAGACAGCTAAGCTGCCAGACTTGCCCTCTGCAAGCTGGAGTCATTATCTTTTGTTATATTGCTCATAACTCAGCATAGCATCTTGCATGCATGGTAACTGGGTGCAGTTGATGAAACTTTCTAAAAATGTTAACTTTAAATAAATGAAATCTCATTGAGTAATTTTTGTCCTAACATTCATAACACATGGAATGAGAAGAGATAATGTTAGACAGGCTGTTTTAAATGCCTGTGAAACTGTTATGGTCATCTAATCAGTCTGGCTCCCTTCTGCATTTTAAAGAAAAAAAATTAAAATAAAACCTCTTAGCAGTTTCTGCATGAGTAAGGCTTTCAGAAGAGAAGCCTAACTTCAGAGGCTGCAACTCAGGCACTTGTAAAGCTCTGTCTCTACTTAGTATCAAGAAACCTTCAGTTCCATAATCATTCTATAAGTGACATGTTAAAAAAAATTTTAAAAGTCTAAATTACTAGAAAATATATTTAAAAAAGAATTTAAAAAAGACAGGCGAATTTATCATATAAAGTCATAGTACATTGCTGTTAAAATGTGTAAATTGATAATGCCACATTATTTCTTGCTGGGGGGACCACCTAGAAATGCAAAAATTTTCTCAGTACAGAATGTTATCAGTACATCTCAGATGCCTCATCTATATGAGTTCATTGTTACCAGACCTGTCCCCTCTTCTGTAATTAAATCTTTACTCCAGGGGAGGAATGGGGCTGAGTAGAAATGGAAATGCATACTATGTAATGAAGTGTATAAAAGATAATGTAGTGAAGTCATACAAAGTACCAAGCTGTTACCCTGGCAAGTTTTGTTTGTTGCTCATGTTTGCACTAGTTTTGACTTTTGTCTGACAGCTGTTGGGAGCTATTTTTATTTTTGTCACTGCTTCACATAAAATCCATCTCCCTAATCAGAATACTAAATGAAGAATCTACCTTTTGAAAAAGCTTTTTCTGTATATAATAATTTTCTTCCTTAATTATGCCCTATTCATCAGAAGTGCACTGCAGCACTCATAGACTGTATTTTTTGCATTTTCTTCAGAGTAGAAAAATTGAAGACTCCCGGGACCCATGGAGTGTCAACCCACCTGCCAAAGGGAATGTATCTACCTTCAATCTTGAAATGTAAGGGCTGTACTAATGTTAAAAAACTTATCCTACATATTCAGTATTGGTAATAAACTCTGAAACATGGAGATTTTTCCAAGGTTAAGAAAATTGACTAAAGCAAATATTGATATGTTTTTCTATAAATATTCAAAATGTTATAATGGAAATATTTTTGAAAATTTATAAGCTTATTTTATGCATGAAGAGCAATAATTCAGAACTTCGTCAGACTATCTTTTTGTTTCAGTGACAGGGCTTAAGGTGATTAAAGAAAAGGAAATATCATTTGTTGGCATGTGCACATCAGTGAGTTTGCCAAAACCACAGATATAAACCAGTGAATTTGTTTCCTTTTGAACAAATAGCAAAAAAAAGATTAAATTCATAAGAAAGAAGAAGTCATTAATCACATATTTTGACTTATTCCTGTGGCAACCACCAATGTTTTAGCAGAAAAAATCCTCCAGTGACAGTATTGCAGAGTGGATTTTGCACCATCTATGAGTAGGTGAATTAATAGGTTAACTATTTAAGAAATAAAAAGGTTTGGTCAATTTAATGTGCAAGTTTCAGCTAGGTTTTATATTAAATTTTTTTTTTACTTGAGAATGTCCTCACAGGATGGTTCTCATTAGGATTTGAAATATTTTGATTTCTTCTTTACACTCTCACTAAAATTGCTCTGGCTTATATCCCTCCAGTTGCTGGTGTCTACTGATGTGTTAGAAGAGCAAACTAGGATGGCTATAGCCTTAACTCTGACACTGCTTCTATACAGTGATAACAAACAAGGCGTTGGCATTGTTTCCTGCCACCGAAGCTGGACAGGATGGATTAGTGCCCCTCATTAAACCCGACAGGTAAAGGTAGGAAGAAGGGAGTGAAAACAAGCATGGCCTCAGGGAAACTGCTTATTCAAACTTCTAGACTTGGGAGCAAGGGAGATCCAGAGGAGCAAGCTGAGTAAGAGTTAGAGTGTAGATTATCAGAAACATGGGGTTTGAGACTTTCCCTGTCTCTTTTTCATTTGAGGAGGTGGTGTACCTTAGGAAACACCACAGTTGTCTGCCTCAGATTGCTGTGCTACTCATCCTTTCCTAAGAAAGCAGAAAAATTACGAAGGATGCAGAAGCAATCCAAATTTTAAAAAAAAAAATAAAAAGAAGAAGAGAAATGTCATGAGAGTTTTTAGCATGATCTGGGAAACTGAGTCACATCATTTGGGAAAAGAAAAAAAAGCATTACTGCATGGTCCTATGCAAGGATGGCATGTTCACTGAACCCTGAAACTGGCTGAAATTAGAATGAAGGAGTTTCCAGAAAATAAATATGTAAAACCAACCAAACAAACTTAGCATATCAAGAGTCTTAATTGCAAACTGATTAGATCTGTAGCAGGTGAAAACACTTGTTTTTTTTTCAGATAGCAGAGTTTCATATTTCCAATGGTGCGTTAGTGAAATTTGATCATTAGCAAAAGATTTATGAAGAACGTTGCCTTTTATTTAGTCCACTGCACAAAATACCCTCATCTACAAAAATATCAACTTATTTAACAAATATTTTTGTTATTTGTTTCTAAATTTAGTGGTGAAAACAAGCTCTTTTGATAACTTGGCAACGTTTTGCTGGTTGAAGAGATTGTTTCATTACTGGGCATCATGTCTTCCTAAACAAAAAGATGTCTCAATGCTAAACATTTATTTTTTTATGTTTATACAAAAAATTATGTAAATATGTTTAAGTATTCTAAATAAATAATTAATAAATAATAAATTTTAAACTAAAAAAATTAAGTATTAAAATTGCTGAAGTAGTTGTTTGTCTACATTTGATAGACTCAAATATTATACCATCATCTAAGAATAGTGTACTGTATTAGTCATAGGAATCCTGCTTCTGACCTTTTCAGTGAGGTGAATAGCATATTGGTTTATAAACTTTCTGGAGTGAATGCAGTCTAACTGAGTCGGGTGCAATAGGAAAAACAAGACTGAAAGCAATATAGATGAGCAACCACACAACAAACTTCAGGGAGGCAATTGCAGGGCAATGGCATATTTCCAAGCCACAGGACTCAGCTGTTCTGCTGGCCGGGAACAAGGAAATCAAAAAGATACGTTGCAGCTGAAAAGCTCTTCCTAGAAGAGGAGTCAGCCAGTGAACGGCCAATGTGCAAGGGAAGGGAAGCTGACAAAGCTGAGCGTCCCCACCAAATAAAGCTACTCTGGTGGACCTTCTTGAAGATTTTAAAATATACGTTTTTGCTGAAGTAATTTGTTACTCTGTAAGAAGTACCTTCACTAAAGAGAGAATTCATTTATGGTGGTGGACCATTATCAAAGGAGAGCAGAGAGACAGAAAGAGCTGTCATTCAGCAATGGTCTGGACTTCCCACCTCCCCCACAGGAATTATGGTCACTTATGGCACCTCTGCAAGAAAAAGTGTGGGTGGTTCCAGGTTATGTGCAGGGTGTGAAGGAGGTGGCAGAGAGCAGACTGTTAGGAAATTCCACTTTGACCAGCTATCTCCCTTTTAATACAAATAAAACAGTAAATGGGAATGTATATACCCAAGCAAATTATAACTTAGTCCTGATTACCAACACCAAAAAATACTATTTCAAATAGAAAATATGAAATGAAATACTGAAAACTCAAAGGCCTCAAGAATTGTAAAGATGAAAAACACAAAATCGATAGATAAATGAATTCTTCGTGCCTTACTTCTTTTAAGTATGGTGAGAACCATCATAAATCAAAACATAAGAGCACATGTTGCAGAACTACAAGACTGCCATCTGAAATTGGATGTTTAATTTTTTCTCAAAATATTCTTAAAATATTCTTTAAAATAATTAATAAAACTGTCTTTTGACAGAAAGTATGCCCTGAAAACAATTTCTAAAATAATTCAACTAGAAGAGTGAGTCCCAAACTGGATAAAGAAATTTTTCTTTTATTTAACGAGCACATTTTATTTCTTTTTCTGGTTACAAACACACATTAATTCAGGATGAACAATAAACATAGCAAAATATAAATGTTGAGGAATCAGGATGCAATTAGCAAAATTTCAAGGGACTATGCCCCTGCTCTTACTGCCTTTCACTGGTAGCAGAGTATATTCTCCTCTTTGCTGAGACAGGAGACCTGTTTCCAAGCGTTGGTGCTCCTGTGAGGAAGTTTTAAAGTATTTTATGATGTCAACTCTCTGTGAGTGCAATTCTTTATTAAAGAAGTCTAAAAAGACTAAAGCACAGACCATGCATAAAGGTTTATTTGATCTTAAGTGTTTTATTTGTTTGCTTTGTTTCCAGACTTGTTTGATGCTAACTTGATTTTTTTTCATTCTTCCAACCACTGAAATAAAGATATATAGATATATGTATATATAATGATCGGAAATGGTTTATTTGTCAGAGTCTTTCCATTGTTACCAACAGCAGTTGGCTTGAGAGCAGCTTGCTCTTTTGGTTTGAAGCCTTGAAAAGGAGATTTCTACAGCTAACAGAAGTGATTTTTTTTTTAATTATTCCTAATATTTCATTGTGAACTGCAGAAGCTAGTAAGAACAATATCACAGGGGAATATTAGTGATATCTCATAACAAGTTATAGGGAAATATATGGTTTGATCATTTTATATGAACTTATTAATCATGTTGGAATGTGCATCTGGCCCAACATATAAGTCTGAGAAAACAGGGTGTGCGATATTGCTGCCACTAAAACTCCATTCATATAGACACAAAGCTTATACTTACATGTATTAATGTGTTTCCTGATCAAGCAACTGAACTATATCGCTCACTGATTTTTCTCTGTAGAGGTGTTCTCAGTGAGTATGGCATGTTTTGGAGAGATATCACTGACTGACGGCGTGCTGGTTCATTTCCAATGTTAATTACATGAGCGCTGTAGCTGTCTTCATGATGGATAGCAAGTTGTTGACAGGAAGCTCTTTTCCAGAGATGGAACACCAGTTCCCCACAGAACTGATTTTTCCTTCTGTGATGCATTCACTTAATTGAACGCATCTAATGGCTCTTGATAATTGCACTAAAAAGGTTTCAAAGCAAAATGAAAAGAAAAAGGCAAAAATCCAACAGGACTTTATGCACTCTGTTATTATTTTTTAGTTTTTATGGTTTGTCTTGGAATCATAAAAATAACTTAGACATAAAAGTTCAATGAAGATGACAACAACAAGAAAAGAGAAACAAAATGCTCTCAGGCTAACAATTTTTCTCACCAGGATCAGGTTTTAAGTTTGTGACAATACAACAAAACAAAGACTTTATCAGTGTGATCAACAATGTTTAAACAGATGTCCAAAATGTTTTAATTGCATTTAACTGGGTTGTGAGGAAGAGTCAGTCTAGGCAATACCTCCAAGATCCCATTCCAGTCTTATTTTCTGTGACCTCTAGAAACTGAAAACAAGCAAATATTTAACAAAGTTCTACATGTTCTGGGCCAAAATAATTTTATTTTAGTATGTTCTCTAGATGTTTCAGATAGTGTGTGGTGATGAAAAAAAACACTGTGACATCTGCACCATCCCACATTTTTCTCATGAACAAAATATCTCAGAAGGAGAGTCAGAAATCTTTTCCTCACCCACCTGAGGCTTAATCCTGTTTCTCCCTTTCCTGTTCACTTTTTAGAGAGATGTTTCCTGTATTGATGGGGTATCAAAGTACTTCCACTGTCAATATCCATTGATTGAGTAGAGGCATAGAGCAGGGCTCACCTTAGCTAAGGACAGATTCTGTGCATCAGAACTTTTAGCCAAGGGAACAGCCATGATAACCTACAACTATTTGATTCTGGGAGTAGATAGGTAGGGTGATGTTTTACAAAAAGTTAGATAGATGGTTTTTTTTTTAATTCCAGTCATGACCTTGGCATCATTACTCACTCAAATTAACAAAGGATTAATCCTTGGTTTTGATGTTTCACATAAGCAATGCTGAAAGGCTGAAATTTGTTCAGTAAACAAAACCATTAAGCCGTAGAGATCACAGCACATTGATGAGCATCTCGTAGGCAAATTGGCAAAGAGGTAGACAGCTTTGTCCCTTCCAAGGTGGGAAGCCAAAACTTTTCAAATTTGAAATTAAGAAGCTGTGTTCTGCTTCAGTCATGGTCTTTCAATGAGCTCTCTATACATAATCGGTTCTAGAGCTGTGATGTCAGAGTACCCCTGCAAGAGTAAATTTGCAAGTGAAAACTTTTTGTGTGGTCAAACACAGCGTTCAAACCTTGGGGAAACTAAAAGGAGCAAAAGTTCTCTTTCAGTGTCACCTGACAGTTCTTAGTTTTCACTGGCTGGATTCCTGTTAGAGCATAATCCTTGTCTTTTCCCAATATGCTGCTGGGCACTCACATCATTTTTCAAAAATCGGTAGTTAGAAATATGTGTTTTTCACATATTAGGATTACAGAAGTGCCTGTCATGTATGTGCCTGCATCCAACAGGTTTACAAGGTAAGTGAATGGAGTAAACAGCATGATATTTATTCAGTTACTCTGTATGAAGAGTTAATTCTATAAGAAAGGCAAGTTAGAGAATGTCCCTGTAATATTGTCAAAGACAGATATAATTGTAAGAAAACTCATTTTGTAAAACAAGCTAAATCAAATGCAAAAGGTCACTTCCTCCGGTACAAATGCTGGTTTCACAATGTTGCAGTAGTGTATTTTAATTCAATTAAGCCAACAAATATAATTTCACACACACACACTTCATCTAGAATCTTTGGCAACCTTTACAACGTCAAAGTTAAGTGTGTCACCTATGCCTGTGTACATATTCTTGCACACCGTCACATATATACACATTACACCTGCATAGTAGATATGTGTTCAAGGGCTGGTGAAAGACAGAAGTTCCAATCCCACATATTTTTTCACCTCTCGATGTTACTTTTTTCCATCACCTAAGAGTTCCTGCTGCTTCTTTAACTGCACATTTTCCCAGAGATTCAGAGACAGTTTACTTCAAATACAGGAACTTTATTTCTCCTGTGGGTACTTAACAGCTATTTGAGAACATTTATGTCTAGTGGTATTACGACATTACCAGCAAACTGATTCATACAGTAGGTTTATTAACTTTGTGCACTCTCTTCCGTCTTAAAACTGCTCCAGTTTCTGATCTATTCACAATCAAAAAGGGCAGTTTATCACAGTTTTTCAAATGAACATCAGTGAAATGTTGCTTTTAGTACTCAAAATGAGAATAAATCAGTAAAAAATAATAACAAAAATGATGGTTCTACTGTATAGTTCAATATAATAGCACAGAAAAGCTAGAAACTGAAAGAGGAGCTATGTCTTTACAGAAGAGGTTAGAGGGGAAAATTTTTTGTTCTTTCAGATTGTCTGATATTGAAAAAATTCAGCAGAACCTGGTTTTATGAGTGAATGGTCTGTTACCACAGAGATGATCAGTTAAAGAAACAGAATTTACAGACAATCTTTTCAACAAAAGAAATCAATGGATTGAGGCTAATTATACTATGATTTTTAGATGTCCCACATCTGAATGAACTTTTCATTATCTCTTTTGTCTCTGAAAAAAAGTTGCAAATGCCTCAGTAGTGGATAGTATATTCCCTAGCTTTATTTGTCTCAGCAGAGATTCCTCCATGTTTCCTGAAATAATACCTTGTGACTCCTTGGTAAGCTGCAGCAGACACATTTTCAGACCTTTTAGCAAATAGAGGGATCATGAGATCTTTATTTCTACCCAACAAATAACAGCGGGTATGCAACACAACTAACAGAACAGTTGGTCATGTCTACATAACAGTAATATTAGCTCTGCCTGGATTAAAATTGTTCATCATGTGAAAGAGAGAGTATTTGCTAACCATTCAATTATACTGCTTGGGATTTTTCAAAATTTCAGCTTCCAAGGTGAGATCCAGAGTTTGCCAAAATCAATGACAGATTTCTTCTTATGCTCAGAAGGATACTTTGTGTAGGTGTCACAACCAAAAAAACCAAAAAGTGAGGCATACTTATCTGTATAATTTTATGCTATAGCTCAAAATGAACAGTTGATGGCTCTCACGGTGAACCTAGTGATTGCTATGATTGATCTTCAAATTAAAACTTTGATAGATGTGACTCATAGAGATCAATTGGATTTGATAAAAATCCTTCACAAAAACAGTAAACTAATGAATTTTTAGAAGCATCCAGAGGATGGCATGTTCCACTGGCAACGAGACCTATGCTACTAAATCACTTCAAGAACTTAGAGAAACATAAATTTCATAAAAGTTTTGGAAAAAGATAATCCAGTACATGTTCCTTACCGCTGCATTGAAAGTACCTTGTGCAATTTGTCTTGAATGCTTTCAGTTGTGGTGTTCGTATCAACTCCCACAGTCTTGGCGCAATTGCTGCCTCTAGTTGCTAAACTCTTATTATCAAAGAATCTGAAGCATTTTCCAGCTAACCTGCCTTTAGGATCCCCAGTTGGAGCATTGCTACCTTTAGCTGTTCATCAGTTTAATGAAGTGAAGAAGTTAACTACAGACACTTTTGCCACCCATGAAGCTCAGTCATGACTCAGTTATGAAGGTCTAAATCAGGTGAATCCAGATATTACTTCATTCCCTAACTAGAACTTTGTAGTAGGAAGGCTTGATCTTAAAATTTTTCGTATTAATAGTTCTAGGATTTCTGTGGTTCACCAATCTAGCTATTCTTCCTGAACTTTGTATGCAAGTGTGTTTGCACTGTGAGGCTGCATAAATAACTGAATCTTTCAATTCCCCATGCTATCATCTAGCTTTCCCTTTTCTATGAAAAATATAAATGTCAATGTTGAACCTCATGGAAGTCCTATTAAACCCTAATTTCTTACATGAAGGAAAACAATGTTCCATTATTTCCTAATAATATGAATATTAATATGAAATCAATCAATGTGAAGTCAGCATTTATTCCTAAACATAATCGAGATTAATCTTGTAGCAATTCTGATTCCCATATAGGTTTCTGCTTGTTCCAGACATTGAAATTATGCCTATTGAAACTTTCTGCAGGAAACATGGTTTTCTACAGAAAGAAATGCTTGAAAAATGGTGATAAAACACTTACAATGTTGTTAGCCTTCCTTAAGTTGAATCTTGTTCCTGTTTTGCCAATAATTTTACCATTCTCTTCATTTTTCTGATAGAATAAAATCGCCTCTCTGAAAAATCTAAGACTAAAATGTATAGTAATAAAGTGATAGCTTTTTTTTAATTGTCAAGGAACTAAAATGTTCCAACGTTTTGGTTTTTATTCTTCTTTTTTACTATCAGGTTGATTGGCCACTGTCTTTGTACAGTCTTCTTCATTCTCCTCGGTCCAATGATGTATTTCAGAAGGGTCAGAGAGGAACGGAGATTACAGCTTTGCTACTTATAAAACCTGTGGCACAAAAGTGCTCCTACCTATGTAGGGTCTTGTCTACCTACGGAGCCCCAAGAATCAGGCAGAGAGTATCTGATTAATCCTCAGTAGCAATTTATGTTTAGGGCATTAATAATTCAGTTTAGCCTATCTCTGTGTTCGTTCCTTTTTTATATTGTCCTTTTTTAATTATTATTTTGCTGGTAGTAAAAAAAGTGAGTATGCTCATGCTGTAGTAAGTACAGCAGTCTGGCTACAGAAGTTCTGTCAGTCCATGCTGGACTGAGAAAAAAGGAGGTATGGTGTGTATTTAATTAGGTTGAAAATAAGTTAACAGCTTGCTCAGAATCCAAGTGCTGCGAATTTTTCTTTCTGAGCACAGAATAGAGCATGTCACTTGTAACAGCAAATAATTTTGTGTACTAACTTTATCCTTTATAATTTTAATGTGCACCAGAGCTTTTAGACACCTTTAAAACATGTATTCATCTGAGTTACTTTTGACTGAATGTTCAGTCAAATCACCAGTGACGTGCACAGTGCAATGCAACCACAGGCAGCACTTCCCAGGTGCTCAGTCTTTTCTTTGACACTATTTCTGGTTGAGAGAAAATAGGGTTTTGAACGAGATTGGCTTGCCACTCTTTCTCTGGATTATGTTTAGTTATTTCTCTCACTGCCTAGCTTTGTTGTAAACGTTTCTGTACTGAAGGCTTTTAAATTATAGGTAGTACTCTGAATGCAACTGAAGTTCATCTGTGGCTGGAGAAGACAGTGTCTTTCCCCATAAACTGACTTATACAATGCTGATTTAACTAGAAATTGGTATTGTGGCATTTTAGGCATAGACCTATTTGCACTGCATAGGCCAGTGCCAGCTCTAATGCTGTGAGCAAAGAACTGGAAAGTGCTGTATCAGTATGTGTCAGAAAAAGTTGTTCTCAGGCAGAAATATTTGAAATTATACACCTTAATAGAACATCCATTTTTGGGGCTCAAATATAAGAAAGACCCAAACTCAAGGGAGCTCAACAAGAGCCACCAGGATGGTTGAGGGGTGGAGCATTTGTCCTACAAGGAGACAATGGTCTCAAGATTTAAGCCTCAATAAGAGATGATTTGGGTGGATTTATCAGCCCTCTCATGCCTTACTGAGATGATGTGAAGTGCTCTGCAGTGGAGCAAGGAAAGACAAGAGGGAGTAGGCACAAGATGAAGGATTAATGTTCAGAATACACTAAATTAAGCTGAGAAGCTTTTTTTTTACCTCATGAAGATGGTCAACCAGAGAGGTTGCGCAGTCTTCAACTTCAGAGATGCCCAAAACTCAGCTAAATAAAAACACTGAGCAGTTTGGACTGATCACAACTGAAGATTGTATTAAGAGATCTCCCTTTCAGCCCAAGTTATCCCATAACAGTTCTCTTTATTGAGTGAACAGATTTCATGTGCACTGAAAAACATGCCACGTGCTCGGGTATGTAAACACAGTTTTCAAAAGGTTTGTAATGGTAGGTCCTTCTGAAAATTTTCTATGTGTGTCTTTATGTGTCTCACTTTCCTTAAAAAAGGCCCAAAATTAGACCTCAAAGTCTAAAAGTCACATGTTGCTTAAGAAGTGAATTCCCACATGATTTGATTTTTCTATTTTTCACTGATGCTGGAGTGCTAGCTAGTATAAAAGAATGATCTGAATGTGATAAGGGACTGCTGTCATTACTATAAGATGTTTCCTTTTCCTGTTTCATGTTCTAAAAACAAAACAAAGCATCTCTTGTGATAAAGATATCCTTTGTTTCATTGATCTTGTTTCTTCCCAAAGCCTTCTCCAAAGTAGATGTAATGAACTTTACCTGATCATCAGGATCTTATCCTCCATTAGTTGCAGGCAGTTTGTGTTGATACCTTTGAATTCACAAAGCTGGTCATAGGCCTAATTTCCATCTCCAAATTCTTTACCCTCTCAAGAATTCTGAATACTGCTCTTATTGTTCTTACTAACTGAATGGCAGGCCACCCTTGTAGTTCTTGCCTTGCTCTCAGTCTAACTAGGTCACTGGTTACACACTTCCGCTTAGTTAATTATGCAGTTATGCTTTATATATGCAGAAATGTAAACCCATATATATCATACAAATGAATATAATTATATGCAGACAATTACTTAGAAGTATGTATGCATATACATGCATACACAGTTATATAAGTAAACTGGGTATGACATGGATAACATTCAACAATTCTGAGATATATTTATCAAACATAGAAATAAACTTATAAAAAGCAAATTTTTTCTGAAATTGAAATGAAAATTAGGAAAGATAGTGATTTAGACATATCAATTTTGCAAATTAGAGCAGTGCTTCAAACAGGTTTGTTCAGGGTTTTCAACAGATACCTCTTTCCCAAAACATGATCGCACACACTGCCAATGGAAAGCTGTGCAAGTGATGTTTTGTTAAATCATATTTCAGAACTTATCATGTGTGTTTCACTCATTTCCCTTCCAAAGAAACTGAAAAAAGAAAATTGGTACTGGAATGGTACTTTGTTTCCAAAAATAAGATACACAAAGACATGTTTAAACAAACCAAGGCCTGAGTTATGACTTCATTATGACCATTATGATTTCCCAAAATCAACTATAAAGTCCATTACAGTAATTTATTAGACTTTTGTTTATAATATAACTCTGAATCTTTTCAGAAGAAAGCTAAACTAACTGTGTTTCTTTGGTTTTAGGCAAACAGAGTCTATTATTGCTGCAATGTTGCGTTTACTTATTACTGATTTTGCACAGTGAGGCAAAAGAATAGCGTTAGCCAGAAAAAAAAAATGTTACCTGTAGTAGCATTTCCATTTTCTCCAGAGATGTGTATATACTTTGGAAAAACTACTTGTTGAAATTCTTGATACTCTGACACACCATACAGCAAACAAGAACAAGAGGGTACTGGGACTAATAGCTGAACATATTCACAAGATGGGATAAAAAATGGAAATTGTAGATAATTCCTGTATTGATACAGTACAGGTAATTTTAATAACTTTTTCATTCTTTATAGAGCAGTGCTGCTTTTTTCTGTCATATAGTAGTAACCGGAAAATACTTATGTTTAACTATTCCTTATATAATTGCTTTCATAATTTTTATTGCTTTTATTATAGAAACTTCTATTAGAGTAAAACCAACCATGAGATGCGACATGTTGCAAATATTATATTCTTATCTTGCTATACTATTTATGGTAACTTATTTCTTCTGTTTGGTATAGAGATCTGTTTGCTGAAACCTCTAGTGAAGTGAAATGGATGACTGCCTGAAAAGCACATAAGAAACAGGACATTTTGCACCGTACTAAAAGAGTGTTTATCAGCTGTTCACTGTCAGACAAAAAGGACATTTCCAGCAAGTACCAGGGAGGTCTGTCTTGGTGTGGTATTATTGAATAGTTTTGTTAATGAGTTTGACCTCTCATTAGAAGTGATTTGTAAAATTTATGGATGTCTTGCTGCCTCACAAGAACTGAGAGATAGGATGAAAATTCAAAATGTCTGTACTGAATTAGACAGATGGTTTGATATCAACAAGAATAAAGTAGTGCAGACAAAAGCAAATTCTTCATGTAAAAACAGAGAAATAGGATGCATAAAGGCAAAATGGGGACTCATTGTCTCGGCAGCATGACTACAGTAAAGGATATGGGAATAATAATTGCCATAAATTGAGTAAGAGTCAGAAATACAACGCTGCTGTAAAAAGTAAAAACAAAAGTCACAGAAGAAGTCATAGGTCAGTCCAGGATATATTAACAGCTACATAAAGTGTGTGCAGGTCTCATTTCCATTCACATGTACCTAGTAGCAGAGAGGCTTTATGTAGAGTAAGGTGTGCACCTTTTGGCACTGTGCTTTGGCACACAGGTTCACATGTAGGAGAAGGGCAACAACAAAAGGGAAATCAGGTTAGACAGACATCTGAAGAGTGGAATCTAGAAAAAATAAAAAAAGGAGCTTGATTACTTTTGAAAAAATAAAGGTAATGGAGTATATAACAACTTCAAAATATGATTTAAAGAGAAGGTGTTGCATTGTTCTCAATGAATATGTTGATTAGATATGTAGAAAATCTTAATGGGGAGATGATTTAGACATTACTACAGGCAAGCAATGGGTATAAGAACAAGGAAGATTTTTAAAAACATAGATTTGTGTCGTATGATGCAGGCTCAAGTGATCCCTTTGTACTCAAAGTAAGTGATTTCATGAGGTCACCTCTGATTGTGCCTTTTCTCTCTGAAGGAAATTCAGGGCCATCAGAGTAAGGAAGTAATTTTGACCTCATGATGTTACTGAAAAAAAAAAAGCACCTAAACAAGAAAATTGACTTTTGGGTTTCTTGAATGTTTAGATAAGGAGATTGCAAGTAGGAATCCAGTAAGAAGAATAAAGTTGCCTCATAAAGTTCTCATACAAATGAAATAATGAGGTAATTCGATGAGTATATATTTCCTGTATCAACTAAATTAAAAATTTCAATGAAAAGCAAAAAAAATAGTTCCTGAATTGGAGAGAGAGAGAGAAGTTGTGCTTAAGTAGTTCAACCCATTTGTCTCATTATAAAGGGAACTTAAAGACAGCCTGATTACACAGTACATGTACCTCCATGGAAAAATATATGGGAGTGATATTTGCACAGGTTAATTCTCAGCCCAAGACCTTGCTTCTAAGGAATTTTCTCCTATCTGTGTAAAAAGATAGTATGCCCATGGGATCAATCAGAGCAGAAGGCAAGCTTCTGGTGCTCTAAACGGCTCCCATGAGGGTGCTCTCTCTTCCTTGAGACAGGACCTAGGAAGACTACATCTCTGGGGTACACTGACTACCATCCTGAATGCTTCTGTAATTTAGCAGCTGACAGCTGAAAGCAAAAGACAGCATTTCAAACAATGACAGTGATTAAGCTTTGGGAGTTGCTGTAAGGGAAGTGGCATATCTCCTGCTATTTTTAAATCAAAGCTAGATGTCTCTTTGAAAGTTTTGCATCAGTTAAATAGAAGGCATGATTCAATTAAAAGAAAGTTACTGGTCTCACTAAAGGCATGAGTGTCTGAAATAGAAAGGGCTATGATTTAAGAGCGTGATTTAATGGCTTAACTAGGAGCTAGACATCGTTTTATATGAGCAGTAAGAAACATGTAATAGAGTGTCTAGTACTCAAAAATAAGGTAATTTCACACTGCCCCTTGATTTACCTTTTTGTTTCTTTCTAGGCCTAAAGGAGGAAAAATATATATTTGTTGACAAGCTAAATTATTTGTGGCTATAAATAGAACGATACTGCTATCAAAAGTATCTGATGGGACCTGATGAGAACAGTCTGTGACATTTTATCTCTGTCTTACTTTATTGAACTGTCTTGATTTGCATTATCCTTATTATATTCTTACACCAACTAAGAATTAAAACTTAGTAAGAGATTCAGTATTGTAACAGTATGTACCATGACAGCCCAAAATTAGATTTTTCAAACTCTCAGGTAAAAAAAAAAGAGAGCACAGTAATCTCTAAGTTATGCCCTACTTCCCTTTCCCCCTTTTCTGTTATAAACCTTCTACCCTGCCTTGGAAGTTTTAAGGATAATACTGCAGAACATGGACATTTTTAGAAACTTGTTTGCATGTTCTTGCTTATTAAGTAAACTTTCACATAAAGTCACACAAAGACAGGGTGCACATGCAAATATATCTATGGCAGAGAGAAAACTCATCTTGGATCATAATATTAAGATGTTGATACTGGTTGCAGTCTTGCACCTAAACGCTTGCTCTCTGCTACAAGATGAAACAGCTGCAATTAGAGGGTGAGTTAGGTTGGGTATTAGAAAGAAATTCATAACTGTGAAGGTCGTGGGTACTGACAAGTTGCCCAGAGATGTTGTGGATGACCTATCCCTGAAAGTGTTCAAGGCCAGATTGGATGAGGCTTTGAAAAACTTGGTCTAGTGGAAAGTGTCCTTGCGCATGGCAGAGGGTTGGAACTAGATGATCTTTAAGGTCCCTTCCAACCTGAATAATTCTGTGAGTTTATGAATCCCCACAGTGTGTTTTGTGCTGTAAGAGAGCTTTGTATTATTCTGGGCAATGGAGTTGAAAAGAGCCTTCCTTTCTTAAATCAAACTGACAGTACTTGTGAGAGGAATATGTTGGAGGCAGTGCTAGAAATATTCATGCTGTGAAAAGATAAGGAAGTGGGGGGAAACTGAATAATCAGTTGTCAGCAAAATTTATGTTCTGTAAAACAAAATTCAGTGTCCAGAATTTCTTCCTTGGTTGGAACTTCATGTAAGGGAAAAAGTAATCTTAATACAGTGAAACATAATAAAATGTACAAAAATTTTAAATTCCAATTTAATTGCGGTGGATTTTTGTGAAAATATATATAGTTCTGAATTACAAGAGATATGCTTTCTTTAGTAACATTATAATGTTCCATGTGATAATTAAAATAAAAAAGTTACTCAAACTATATCCAACTTCTTCCAATCTGCATAAAGATATACACAGAAACACAAGGTCTGGAAGAAAAAAGTGGGTAGACTGATGAACGCAGTGAGCAGTCACAGCTCTTACTTAAACCTGTAAAAGCTGGATGTATTAACCAATTCTCAAAATTAAGATATGTATGGAGGTGCCTGACTTGAGTCCACAAGCTTGAAAATGTTGATGTGAATTTCCAATTCAAGTTTTCCCTATATCCTAAGCAAGGATTGCTCTTATCTCATATGACAGCTATTATCTTATGTAAAAACTTGTATCCTTTTCTTGCTAACACTTTCTGAAATTTTCCATTATTCCTACCATCTAAAGAAAATGTTGCTTTAATAATGAAGTGATTATTCTGTGAACAGTGACTGGGACAGCCAGTTTCTGTATTATGGATAATGTTCTTAAAAAGAGGCCATAATATGTTTTGGTTATTTTAATAAATGAAAGTGTCTTTGTAATTAGACCATTTTGTATATGTAAATCTTAGTGGAGTGAGAAAGTAACTGCTGCACATTCCAGAGTGACAGGGCGTACTGGGATCCAGTACACTTATGAAGCAGGAATGTGGCACAGTGAATGAGATTCATCCCATATCATCTTAGTAAGCTACATGGAGATGTCATAGTTTAGGCACCCATGGATGCTTTTTTAGTCATCATTCAGAGATATGCAAGTTCATGTGACCTTTTTGAGGTCTGTTTCAGACTGTGATGAATAATAGTGCAAAAAAAGTAAGATAAAAAGTAGCTTCAAAGAAAGGTGAGTCTGAAGGAACAGCAAGCAGACCCCCATTTTGGTTTTGTTTTTGAGGACAATTTAGAGTTTGTGGTTAAGTTTTCCACTGAATGGGCTTTCTATTTATGTCCTCAGTATCATTTCTCTGAGGAACTGGCAGTTCTTCCTTAAGCCCTTTGCCCCTTGTTTCCTGTAACTTTATGTACCACTTCTCAGTTTATTGAATTAATCTATTCTGATATCCCTTGGTCAGCTCTGATTGCAGAATCCCCTTTGTTTTATCTGCTCAGGAATAATTCCAACAGCATCATTACCGTCAACATGAATAAATAGTCTTTCATGATTTGGCAAATGGGCCTTGGCAGTGACATTTCCTATGGTGGTGACAGATCTGGCTGGCAAACAGGTTCTTCCACTCCTTTTGGAAGGGAGTCACTTTGTTTCCTACTAAGGGCTGTGACTCTGGTCTCATAATTTTTAGGGCACATGGCTTTTCCTGCTTTGCCACAGGTAGCAGTAATCCCTTGTACCTTTACCTGTCTGTGGCCGCTGCTGTAAGCCTCCCTTCCCCAGGGTTATGCTGCCGTGCACGAAGGTAACAAGGTCCAGCTGTGATACGGTACACCTGCAAAAGTTTGAGCCCTACGGCTCCAAAAGGGCAGTGACAGTCTCTGGGAGGAAGAAAGGAAGAATTACAGACAGATAAGGATTCAAGAAGGAAAACATCAGCATGGGAAAATGCAAAACCTTAAAGAAGAAATCTGCAAGGCTGGTTAGACCAGGAATGTATACAGCAAGTTGCTGGTGCCAAATCCTCTTTAATTTAGGCAGAGCTTTGTTTCCCACATGGACATGAATGCCATGGTTGATGGCCAAGGCAAATATGGTAGAAAAGATTTCTAGCAAAGGGGTTTTTATGCTATCGACTTTTAAAATTCTTCATAAAATCCATTCCACAAATCCCTTTGGGGAAATTCAAAGTTTCTGTCCATCTTGTTTACTGGTTAGTTTACGGTAACCCTTTAAAGGTTTAAAGAAACCCTTTAGTCTTTGCCAAGCAGTTCACTTTTTAGGTTATGGTAGAATGAAAAGAAGACAACCTATTCCAAAGAAATGAATATTTGACACCACTGTCAGTAGTCAATTTACATAATTTTGTTGTTGTTGCAATTATGATTAATGATCCTACTATTGTTCTTGTTATATTACCCTGTTTCCAACATATCATTAAACAGAAAGAAAAAATGAAAACACAGAAAAAGGGGGGGATGGAAATGTCAAGTTCCATTCCAGTGGCAGAGAATGAAAAGCGAAGAGTTTTTTAGGGGTTAGAATAAGTTGTGTATTCTGAAGGAATATCACGACATTTGCAGTTTTCAAAGTTTTTACCATCATTCATTCGAGTTAGAAGAACTTTAAATCCCAGTTTGGGTTTAGCTTATGCCACCACAAATTGAGAACAACTCCATCAAAGTTAATGAAAATGCACAGCTATAAAATGCTCTGTTTGAGATGTTTCAGTCGGAATCTAAACATCAAATCATCTCTATTTCAACAGAGATAAGATTAGAGAAGAAAATGATCAAATTATATCATCAGTACTTTCTTCTGTTGCAGCTGAAGCCTGTGATTAAACAAGCACCAGTCAAACAGAGATTTTATACTCTGGAATTATTACTTTTTCCTGCCAAAGGTATTTTATTCATAGATTTTGTATTCTTTGCTGTCAAATATATTCATTCTCATGAACTATCATCTTGAGAATTATGAATTCATTGCAGCCTTATTTTCTAATATTAAATTTAAAGTTCACCTTATATCTTACTGAAGAATATTCCATCAAGAATATGTAGTCACTTGTTGTTTTCTCCATTTGAG
This sequence comes from Manacus vitellinus, assembly GCF_001715985.3. Taxonomy (NCBI): domain Eukaryota; kingdom Metazoa; phylum Chordata; class Aves; order Passeriformes; family Pipridae; genus Manacus; species Manacus vitellinus. The sequence goes on from NW_021940208.1 coordinate 33,769,538, forward strand.
AAACAAGAATATCTTTTTACTTCCTCTGGTGAGAGGTCAATGTACGTGTGTCTAGTGTGGAGGTGGAAGAACATTTCTCAGTATCCTGTGTCAATTCATCTGCTCTTCATGGGAGATGAATTAGACACTACTGGCAAAAGAAAGGAGCGTGATCAGCTGTGGACTAGCTCTTGGTGTGGCTAACTTCCACCAAGTCCAGAGGAAAGTCTGCTTGAGAGTGGCTGCTGCTTATTTGGACAGATATTTATGCTTCTGATACAGTTCCTAGAGCATAAAATGGCTAAAAATGAGTGCAACTGTGACAACTTATAGGGGCCTTTCACTTTAACAGAACTGGCACAATTTATGCAGGTGAGATCCAGTTTTTTGAGGGTCCATTTGCCTTCAGTATTCATAGGAAAACAGGTTTTTGTGTTTTTAACATCTAGTAATTTTGATGTTCTTATCCTCTCTACTGAGTTATAGAAGTCCTTTTACTAATATTATTGAATAAATAAATGTGCTCCTCGCTGTTAAAATAAATTAAGGTGATGAGAATTATGTTAAAATATACTAAGGTGATGAGAATTATGTGCAAGTCATACACAAAAACCTATATTGAAAAAAAGGAACAAAAATAGAGTTTTCCAAAGTAAGTATGACCTTGTAATGGGTAGAGTCCTAACATAATTTCCATGGCTGCTACTTGAAAACAGGAAAAAAACTCTGACTGAGGAACTGTGCCCTTCATATGCATGCAAGTTTAATGAATTAACTGTGTACATTTATTACACTTTTAGTATGCAGTAAAGTCATCTGCTTGAATATTTATCTTCTGCTTTTTATCAAGACTGAAGCCAATTTAAAGGCTAATGCTGACAAGACCCCAGACAAGATAATGAGAACAGCAGTCGGTGCTTGAAAATGTCACCCCAAACTAGTTTAATATAAAGATTATCAAGAAATACCATCTCTTCAAAATCAGTAACACCAAAGAGGCTTTGATGCAGTGCATGTAGGATAACAGATTTTTTTCTTTTAAAGGAGTAAATGTTTCTGCTAAATGAATAAAGGGTTATTGAAAATTTATAAAGTGATTGTGCAAGATAAATACGCAGGTCTGAATGAGAAAAACAACAGGCTGGTTAAAAAGAAAGAAAAAAAATTCCCTATGACAAATATAGGAAAATAGAACTGTGCTGAGAAACAGTTTGAATCACCCATTTCTTTTTGTAATTCATGAGGGAAACTTGTTAAACCATTTGTTATAATAATTTAGAAGCAGTCTGATATGGAAAAAAAAGGATGACTCTAAAATGTAAAAATCTTATTAATGTTATAATTGGCATAAGAGCAAAACAAAGGAGTCAGGAGAGAATTTTAGGGTAAATATTCTCAGAAAGGCAATAATATTGTGTTTCGGTTTTGTGTTTCTAGGAATTTCTATATTTAAATATTTAACTAGTTAAAATGGGCAAATCGTAAGCTGTATTTTAGGATTTACACCGCCTAATAAAACAACTGGTTCCTTAGATAAGTTTTAGCAAAAAACTACATTTTATATTAACTCTACTGTAACAAAAATGAAAAATACATCCAATACCACATCTCTATAATATAAATGGTGTTTCAAAACAGAGCAAAGTTGAAGAAGAACAAAGACAAAAGAAATAATAAGAATTGTGCATTGTGTATAAATAGTCTGAAAAACTAGATTAATATGATAACACATCGATGTTCTGAGTGAATAAATGTAAGGAAGTTGTCTTTGATGATGTTTGCTGAAGAAGTTTTCAACTGCAAAACTGTTAGGAAAAACTTACTGAAAGCTCAGAGTCTTGATGATGAAGATCACAACAAAGTCTAGGTGCAGTGGCTGGAAATAGAACTGCGGTAGGTTCAAACTGGAAATAACAGCTCCATGCATAATTAGCAAATGGAAACATTGAGAGATGTGGTACATTAGCACAAGAAATCATTAGATTAACATAGTCTAGGCTTTTAAAAAGAAGGGTTTTCATTCAATTAAAGCTCCCTGTATTCACTGAAAGTTTTTATTTTATGATTTCATGACAGAAAATCAGCTTGGACTATTTTTTTGGGCCTTCTGGCTCAAAGTCTTTGATCCAGATGAAAACCTATCACAGAAAGACACCTTGTATGAAATGAATGGATTTTAAAATTATTCATCATTTGGACCCAATATTTTAAGGCAGGTATTTTCATGCATTTTTATTGACAGAGACTACTCATGCAGTGCATTTAATAAATTTCACCTTTTTGTAATAAGAAGTTGGAAACAACAAGGAAATTACCAACATTTTATCAGCTCATCCCACACTGCTGACTTTTGGGTATCGCTTTGTAAGATTACAGAATAAACAGAAGGATTTTTCTTGCAATTAACTTCACCATGAATTTGTCATACATGAGTGTTCATGAAGGTTTTCACAATTATTTTTGTGAAAATCTTGTGTCGCTAAGAATTAATGGGCATGCAAATTTTATATAAATTTTGTTCAGGTAGTTGGTTTTTTATAGTAATACATTTAAAATGGCACAGTCCTGGACACACAAACATGTCTCATGTATGTAAATACTATTTATAGCTGACTGTACAGTTGAGTACTGGTTGACTTCAGTGGTGCTTGTCTTAGCTTGCTCAGGGGATCCCTTCACTGTTGTCTGTTGCAAGCTTTGAGAACTGAATCCACAAAAACCCTGTTCAACATACAGGCCACCACCCCAGGGAGGATGTGTCACTGTGATAGATTAGCTTAAAAACTGGCATTTTCAAGGATATAGGTCCCTAACTGTGAGCTGCAGGCAGTGACTTTCTTGGAGTGCAAAATCCGTGTTTTTTCTGCTGGAATTATAGAATCATAGAATGATTTAGACTGGAAGGGACCTTCAAGATCATCTAGTTCCAACCCCTCTGCTACTGTTAGGGACACCTTCCACTACACTAGGTTGCTCAAAGCCCCATGCAGCTGGGCCTCGAACACTTCCAGGGATGCGGCATCCACAACTACTCTGGGCAGCCACTGCCAGTGTCTCACCAACCTCGCAGTAAAAAATTTCTTCTGACTATCTATTATTAAACAGATTAAACTCTCTAAAGTATCAAAATTATATATTTTGTTAACGGGTTTACATGGTGATTTATTTCAATGTTGAAATTAGTCAAGGACAAAGATTTCCTTAGAAAGGATAAATTTCTATACCTTTTTGTGTGTCTGTCTCTCTTTTGGAATGTGTGTGCTTGGTTTTAATTGATTTTTATTACCAAAGATTTGCATTATATATTATTGACTAGACTTGATTTGACAGACAAGAAGATGACAGAAGATGCCTGCTTACTTCAGCACATCCTTTCTGTTCCTGGTTTTGAATATTATGACATGAGGTGTCTATGTGTCTACAATAGGTACTGCCAATAAGGTCAAATTTTGTGGCCTGTTTTGTGGCCCGTTCTTCAGAAGACTAAAAAATCCTAGCTATGCTATACATCTGTATTTAATGCAACATAGAAGATGCAAGATAAATAGAAGGATGAAATACTCAACTCGGGGAAGTCCTTTTCAAGGAACACAATCTGGACATGATCTCAGAAATTGAAATTTTGCAGAATGATTCTCATGGAATAATGTTGCGAATCTATCTGATGTCACCAAAGGTATTGTCTGTTTAACCTGAGTATGTTAAAAAGACAGTCCAGAACTTCACTGAGCATGTATGTTCATGGTGAAGGCATTAAACAGGAACATGCTAATTATTGGCAAAGGGAAGCATCTATGGTATCAGTAGCTCATTGCTTCTATAAATTTTCTTTATTTAGGAAATCCAAGGAAAAAGCAGCTTGTCATTGTAGACGTACCTCACAGATCAGAGCATTCATTGAAATTGCCAAAATTCAACGAAATTTAATGTTTTAAGAACAAATTGAAAGTATCTGATACAATGGTGCATTCTTAACTGGTTTTAATCTGGACAATCCTACTCAGTTAGCTTCCTGGATGATATCATCCCAGAGTAATTTCTGATATTGGATCTTCATTATTTTTTTTTTTGGATGGGCTGGAGTCAAAATGCTGAGCTGAAAAACTTGAAAACATTAATGAATAATACAGAAGATGGCTGTGCAGAAAGTAAGACTCAGCACTTGTCATCCCTCAGTGAAGACAAATCATTTGGCTACGCTTTTTGTCCTGAAGATCATGACAGTGATGAACATAGAAACATGTTTTCCATCGTTCAAGCTCTGTTCTTTTGTTTCAGATGCACTGTGACTATAAAAACTGATTAGCCTACTAGAAATATTGATTATAGGAACTGGACACTTCTGCAGAGAGAAAAACTGCAAGTCTTTTTAACAATCACTCTAATTTGCAGGTTGGAAAGAAAGCGGTGTTTCCAAAACTGGCTCTTGTAAGTGCACAGTCCTGTGTGTTTCTGTCTCCCACATGTCTTTCTGTATCCCTGCTAGGACATGGTGTTTTGAGAAATTTAACAATTTATTAGGCATGTGCAGTCAGTCCTGATTTGATTGTGCAGTACATACAGCATGCCCATATTTGTGCCTAGTAAATCTGACTTACAGCTCACATTTACCCTGGTCTGCCTTTCCTCTTCCCTGAATGGATGACAATTGCCTTTACATGTTAGTGGCTTGAGAAAGGCTTATGCTCCTTAAATTGTAGGAGCTCCTAAAGCTTCAAGATTTTGAGCATGTCAGTATGGTCTGCTTTCTGAGTATGAATTGTGTGCCAAGAAGAAAGCAGGGAGAGGAAAAGAAAGAAACCATATATATTCAGCAATCCCGGGTCTCAGCAGTGCTCGATGGGAGAGAGAAGAGGCTTATTAGCTAATCTAGCAATCAGGCAAGAGGCACCCCACAGTAAACAGTTGTTCTCTATATTGGATGAAGTCCTCTGCCCCGACTTGCCAGTTCTGGCAAAGAACAGACTTTTCATCAGGGAGAGACTGTGTTTAGTTGACCTCTGTGATTGTAAAATGCCTATAAAAGGAAAAAACATTTCATATTTCTCTGAGTCTTTGTGTGTAGAATAGTTTTCTGTCTGTGGTAAAGGAAACAGGCACAGCATTGTAGAAAGGATGAAAAGGAGGGGCGAAATGAGTTGTTTTCTTACTGCTGTCATCTGAATCAAGATATTTCACTCGTAGGAACTCCATCTTATTATCAGTTACAGTAATTCATCTCATTTTGCAGGGCCTCCTCCATCCAGGCTGCTGAAGACCACAGCAGCAGACAGAGAAACTGCTAATTTCAGAAAAGGACTGATAATTTTTTCATTCATCTGATGTTAGAAATGCATAATGATATCTATATTTGTATTCTAAACAGAGTAGAGAAATATTTTAAAGGTCTGTGTCATGAAATGCCATGACATAAGTGCAGGAAACACACATTTAAGTCAGTCATCCTTATGCTTGTGTTTCCTAATGCCTAGTGAGGGATGTTGACAGAAACAAAAATGATTACCTCCAAAGAGCCACTGGGGTCATAAGAGACAACCCAGTCCTTCAGAGCACTAAGGGATAACATTTCAAAAGAAATAAACCAATGTAAGATGGAATTTAATCATATTGCATATATCTCCACAAAAAAAGGTGTTTTTCTATCCAGTTCCTGTCATGTCCTGTCCAGATTTAAGCTTCAATGATTGCTTTGAGATATGTGGTTTGCAGAGAAAGCACTCTAGAAATACATGCTGATTCCGGTGGACAGGATTTCACTGATCTTGCCTTATGAGGTGCTCAGCTGGCAGCAGCTTGGCTTGTCAGAGTAGGAGCAGCTTGATGTGACTGCCCGCTTGCTCTCAGAGGAGGTTTTTCCCTTCCAGGAGAATGGCAGTGGCTGGCAAATGTTTAACTGAGCATCAGTCACTCTGTGAAAGAATCTCTAAGGCTGTGCACTAAAAAAGAGTAGAAACCTGTAAAACCACACTTCCACAAAGCAAAAACAGCCAGCAGAAGTGCTGTCTCCAATGCGTAGCATTCCAAATCATTCCTTTCTAAGGATAATGATGTTTATTTGTGAAGATATCTCTACTGTTGCCCAGAAATAGCCCATATATGTGGAACTCCAGGACTTGCTATGACAAAACAAACTACTTTTAGTAAGACTTACAAGGAAAATTAAGGGCATATGTTTTTTCTCAGTTGAAACGTCATTAGTGTACATTCCTGCTTCTGCAGAAGTTAGTTGAACAAAATCATATCTTTTATGCATTGTCCCACAGAGTGGGACAATACCCTCCCTTGACCAGCTGGCGATGCTGTGCCTGATACCCCCCAGGACACGGTTGGCCCTCCTGGCTGTCAGGGCACTGCTGACTCAGATTCAACTTGCCATCAACCAGGACCCTCTGATCCTGTTCTGTGGCACTGCTTTCTAACATCTATACAACCCTGGCTGTACAAACACCCAGGGTTGCCCCATCCCAGGTGCAGAGTCTGGCACTTTCCCTTGTTGAACGTCATATGGTTGGTGATTGCCCAGTCCTCTAATTTGTCGAGGTCTCCCTGCAGGGCCTCCCTATCTTTGAGGGAGTCAACAGCTCCTCCCAGTTCTGTATCATCTGCAGACTTGCTTAGTATCCCTTCCAGTCCTGTGTCCAAGTAATTTATGAAAATTTAATTAAGTATATTTATTTATTTTTGGGGGCCATCGTCTTCCATTAGTGTTTCAGATCAGTATTCCCATACAAGACACTGCTGGTCATTAGGAGAACACAGAAAGGCAGGTGAATGTATTATCCAGACAGCTGACTCAATTCAATGCCCTGTATAAAAGAAGAAGAGATTTAAAGAAACAGTCTTAATGCCGATTATTTTCTGTATTTAAATATTAAGTTGTGTTCAGTGAATTCAGCGGTTTTAATTTTTATTAATCATGTATGATGTTGATGTTTTATCCAGAACTATCTCTCTTTTTCTCTGCCATTGTTGTTGTGTTGGTTTGGTTTGGGTCTTTTTGGTAGAGGGGTTCAATTACCAGCACTATACTAATACAGTATGTTAGGCTTCCCTGAGTATCTTAGCCATTAAACAAATCACGTGTCAAAAGACTACATCTGACAGCCTGCCAGGGAGTTAAGTAATCAATTGATAACTAGCAAGCAGCAATACTACTAATGGGCAATGATTTAAAAGGTTTTCAATACAGTGACTGTTTATAGACTGTTTTTTCTCGTAACAGTTGTTGATCCTCATACTGGAAGATTTTTTTTTTAATTATTTGGCTGGTTTTAACCACAAAATGAAGAGCACCCTAAGCAGAAAGTGTCTGATTTTTCTTATTTCCAAACAAGAAGATCTGACATTTCTCAAATATTTCAAAAATTTAAAAAGCCAGTGTTGTGGTTTAGGAATGGTATTCCTAATTTAGTATTCCCACTGAAACACTCCAAACCATGTGATGCTCGACCACTCCCTCTCCCCCTCTACCTTGTTCTGCAGCAGGCTGGAGAGAATTGGAGGCAGAAAAGGTAAAGATCATGGACTGAGATTAAGGACAATTTACTGAAAACAGCAATGAAATAAGACAATGAACAGTAACAGTGACAATGCTAATGACAGAGTGTACAAGGAAAGAAGAGAATGATTCCTACCTGATTGCTCACCCCCTCACAGAAGACCCTGACAATACTGGACCAGTCTGTCTGCCAGGTTACCTGACCTGGAAGGGAGCCCTTCTCCCATCCCCAGAAAACGGTGTGAGTTGGTATAGAATAACCTCCAAATCCTAGCCATACTTTCTCCTGGCTACTGCAAAAATTAACCCTGACCTGGCCTGAACCAGGACAGCCAGTAACTTATATTTTCCATGTATAGCTTGGGATCAGTAGAGGTAGGGGAGTAATTTTTTTTTTGTAAGGCATGAATTTAAACAAAAACTGTTTTCCTCTTCTCACTGTTTTTTAGGATTACAGTGATCAGTAACCCTGGGATTTTGCACGTAACTTTTCCAAAATCCTCCATCCACTAACACTTCTCAAGAGGGCTTGTCTACTTTAGGCAAGAAAAGAGTAAAGGTTGATCAGGCTTTGGGACAAGCTCCCCAAGGAAATGGTGGAATCACCATCCCTGAATGTGTTCAAAAAACATGTAGATGTTGCACTTGGAGACATGGTTTAGTTGTGAACATGGCAGTGTTGGATTAACAGCTTGATTCAATGATCTTTGAGGTCTCTTTCAACCCAAACAATTCTATGATTCTATGATTTTTTTATTGCAGGGAAGGTAGGAAAAAGTTTATTTTCCTCTTTAATCTCTATTACATGATTTCTTATGCTCCTGGTGTAAGCAGAATAAAAATTATACTGCATATGGTGAAATTGCAGTCTTAGCATGGCAAATGGCAGGACTAGTGTTTATTTTATTTAATGGTTACCAGGATTTTAATTATTATATTTTTTAATTTAAAAAATCATCCCAGTCCCTTGTAAGCAGAAGGATTTGTAGCTGAGGATGTCCTGCAAATATCTGTAATGTTTCCTCCTACAGATAGTGAAAGCAGAGGCTATGTTTCTTTACGCAATTGTGCATACATACTCCCTCTTAGAATATGGAAGAGTTAAGGGCAAGAGCAGAAAAAAGAGCTACAGTTTTTTATAGTGTTGTGATGATCATTATCTCTGCTTCCCACCTTCTCTTCCCAGTGGGAGCAGCAATGGCACCTACTGCTGTTAGAGAAGGATGTTTCACACTGTGTTCCATTGTTAGCTAGCCAAAAAGAAAGGGGATTTATGTCTCCCGGTAGTCATTGTCAGGACCCAGAGTGCATCCTTCTCCTAGAAGTATCTCTGGCAGCATTAGGGAGTTGAGTAGAGTTGCGTACACCTCCTCCCAGACATAAACCATTGTGGGGCAGGGTAGAAATGGTGGTACAATGTTCCTCTCCTGTGGGAAGTCCTTTTAAGCTGCATGAGCAGGATCCAACTGTACAGCAGCTGTGCCTGCATCCAGCTTCCTGCATCCTTGATGCTGATCCTGACCTGCTGGCTTGGCTCTCCAAGGCCTGCCTCAATACTGCAGACTGAATGGGACATCACCAATCAGCATGTAACCCCTCAATTGCTGTCTGTAGGCCTGATCTTGACCCAGACTTCTTGTCTCCCATCCAGCTCATTGTTGGTGAGGTTGCCTGAGTGCCAACAAGGCTGTCTGAGCTGTGCTACATGGTTACAGTCCCCCAAAAACCTCAGAAAATAAAAGTCAGGGTCCTAGAAACCACTGTAGTCAATAGAGGGAGGGACCCTATCTGGGGCCAGCTAAAGAGTTGGGATATTGCCACTGCTGAATGGATGATGTTTGTCAGGTAGGCACCATCAAGGTGGTAAACAAAACCAAACCCAGCCCCTCCTACCTCTCCTTCAGTGTCAGAGGCCAGCTGGGCGGCACAGAGTACATTAAAACAGCTGACAATAGTACACCTACTTCTTTAAGGTCCAACAGCTTCAGTTGGTCTCCAGGAGTGCGTAGTGGCATTCTGAACTGCTGGCAAGCTGCAAGGAGTAGGGAAGAAACAGCATAGTCTTCAGGAGAAAGGCTGGCAGGTATTATTGTGATGAAGCATCTCTCATGGGCTGTTTTCCTTCTGTCTTGCTTCCTCCTACCCTTGCCCTCTCAGTGTGTCTGACATTTGCAAGTTTGAGTTGAGCTGCTGGCTAAAGGCTTGCAGAGCCTCCCTCAGAGGTAGAACATAAAGAGGTGGAAAAATGGGAATTTCAGAACTGTGTAGATCGCTGCAGCAGAGAGTGCTACAGAGAGACATACTAGGGTGTCTCAAGGATATATTCTTGCCAGCTGTATACAGATCTTAAGGAGTCTGAATCATTTTAGTCTCTCAAATGGAGAGACCACAGGAGCTGCTGTTTCAGTGTTCACAGGTGAGGATGGCTAGCACAGCTCTGTGTTCAGCTGCCTTACTGCTTTTCTTACAGGGTTGGATAAAACAGTTTTGAAGCAAGAGCTAACCTATCACAGTTTTCAATGTGGTATGTTAAATGATCACCAATTTTGAATTTCTTTGATAGTCATTCTGTAAATGAGCTGTTGTTGAACTGAACATGAGCAGATGGCTCAGGGTACAATCCATTACAGCTGTTTTAGGATAAACTATCCTTGTTCATGGCTCAGAGACTGGATCTAGGGATCTATCTTCAGAGCTCCATATATGGCCTCAAAACTGCTCATATCAGTATTATTCCAGTTTGGTGGAAGGGCTAGAGGGGAAAGGAATTTTAATAATGCATACTGTGGGAGCTGGATTTTTAATTTTTTTGGTATAACCTGTGCTGTTTGCTTACATTCTAGAATTACCCTGTTGAAACAGGATCTTTCCATTAGTCTTTTCTGTTCATAGTTGGCAGCTATTGGATCAAACATGCTTAAGTTAGTAGTAGACAGAGAGGGGACTGGCTTTTGCCTCAGTGCACACAGAATACTCCTCTCCGCTGTTATAGTTTGATTTTCTGGCATAATAAGGTCTATCATGTTAATTCTCATTTTGCTATCAAATACTCAGTTTAGGAAGTTACAGAATCACAGAATATGCTGAGCTGGAAGGGACTCACAAGGATCATTGAGTTCAACACTTAGCCCTGCACAGGACCATCCCCAAGAGTCACACCATGTGCCTGAGAGTATCATCCAAATGCTTCTTGAACTCTGTCAGCTTGGTGCTGTGACCACTTCCCTGGGGAGCCAGTTCCAGTGCCCAATCACTCACTGGGTGAAGAACCTTTTTCTAATTCTAACCGAAACCTGCCCTGACAGAACTTCAGGCCATTTCCTCAGGTCCTATTACTGGTCACCACAGAGAAGAGATCAGTGCCTGACCCTCCTCTTTCCCTCACAGGGAAGTTGTAACTGCAATGAGGTCTCCCCTCAGTCTCCTTTTCTCCAGGATGAACAGAACAAGTGACCTCAGCCACTCCTCATAATGCTTCCCCTCCAGACCCTTCACCATCTTTGTTGCCCTCCTTTGGACACTCTCTAAGAGCTTAATACCTTTCTTATATTGCAGTGCCCAAAACTGCACTCAATATTCAAGGTGAGGCTGCACCAGTGCAGAGCAGAGCGGGACAATCCCCTCCCTTGACTGGCTGGCGATGCTGTGCCTGATGCCCCCCAGGACACGGTTGGCCCTCCTGGCTGCCAGGGCACTACTGACTCAGATTCAATTTGGTGTCAATCAGGATCCCCAGGTCCTTTTCCGTGGCACAGCTTTCCAGCCTCTCATTCCCCAGTTCGTACCAACATCCAGGGTTGCCCCATCCCAGGTGCAGAATCTGGTACTTTCCCTTGTTGAACGTCATATGGTTGGTGATTGCCCAGTCCTCTGATTTGTTGAGGTCTCCCTGCAGGGCCTCCCTGCCTTTGAGGGAGTCAACAGCTCCTCCCAGTTTTGTGTCATCTGCAAACTTGCTTAGTATCCCTTTCAGTCCTGTGTCCAAGTCATTTATGAAGATGTTAGAGAGCACTGGGCCTGAGATGGAGCCCTTTGGAACCCCACTAGTGACAGGACACCAGTCTGATGTTACCCCACTCCCTATTACCCTCTGTGCTTGACCTGTAAGCCAATTGCTCACCCACCACGTGATGTGTTTATCCAGTTGTGTGCTGGACATTTTGTCGAGAAGGATCCTGTGAGAAACAGTGTCGAAAGCTTTACTGAAATCCAAAAAGATTGTATCAACTGGCTTCCCTTGATCAACTAGCTGGGTTACCTTGTCATAAAAGGAAATCGGGTTTGATAAGCAGGACTTTCCTCTTGTGAAGCTGTGCTGGTTGTGATTGTCAGCATTGTCTTTCAGGTGTTTTTCAGTACTTCCCAGAATAATCTTCTCTATAACTTTACCAGGCACTGAAGTTTTAAAATATTTATGTCAGATGTCCGTCTTTTACAGCCAGTTGCCTCTCTTTGTAAGCAAAAATATTTTTTTCTTCTCCAATCAAAAGTTACATTCACTATTCCTGCTTTATTCCTTTAAAAAAATAATTTTCATCCCATTTCCAAACTCTTACATGCAATTTAGAAAAACAAACTGACTGTTTAGACTATAAAATTTTCAGGACTTATGTACTAGCATCTACTGTGGGAAACAATGATCAAAATAAAGTAGCCTGCTATCAGAAAAGTTTAGCCCTGTTTAACATTCAGACCAGTCGAAGGCTTTTGGAATAGGAGTGCATGGGATTTCATCTGACACTTGCTCAGAATGCAAATTGATCCACATAAAACAAGACTGAAAAACATTGACAATATTTTTTGTCTTATCAAAGTATTTTGACAGAGGAGTTCATGACAAATTAATAAAATCCTTGAAAAAAAGACCACGCGTACAATAACATTTATTGACCTGACAGCAGTCAGGTACTCTGAGTTGTGAAAGATTTGTGCATTAGGAACCCATTTTTATAGAGCAATAATATTTGGGGTATAGCAAAGTTGTTAAAGATAACTGTCTTGAAACCACACCTCAAAATAAAATCTAGTAAGACTACACTTAAATCTTGTAGAACAACTTTTCAAGAACAAGGTGTGACATATAAGTATTGTGATGGTCACACAGGATTGTTTTCTACTTTTCTTGCAGTTTAAGGCCAAATTATGTTACATGGAAATAGAGGTATTTCAAGATTCTTGACCACTGCCTTTTCACATGCCAGGAAGGTAGATGTGGCTTTCAAGACAGAGCTTCTCATTAAAATGCCCTCATTAAAATTCAGTCACCTGTCTTTCTGCTCCAACTAAGTAGGAAAAGAACAGATAGTGCAATCTGTATTCCGTCCTACCCAATATATATATCTATCTAATACATATATCTATCATATATATATACATACATATATATACGTATCCCTCTGTGCTACATCTGAATTGATGAACACTATACTTGGCTCAATATTTCTCTTCCTTTTCCTGCTCTATGCTTAATTCCTTTCCTTAACAGAGATTTTGCTGCTATCACTTGTTTTGTTGCCTCTACAGTCAATCAAAATAACCTAATCAGATCACAGTTCTGACCTGCAAAACTCCCTCATCTCTTTCACACATTCTTCCTTTAAACTCATTTCTTCTCAGTATTAGCCTCAGCAATAGCTTATACACAGAATATCCTAGCTGGTATTCCATTTTTTTTGCTACATTATAAGTATGCATCGCTGATAGGTCATAGTACTTTGTAAAGCACTGTATGGTCTTAAAATACTGTATGAATGTTAGTGTTAACATGAAATCCTATCTTGCTGTGTAAGAAGTACTGACTGTGTGATTCCTTTTTTCTCTTGCTCTCACAGGCTACCCGACTGCCACCACAGTATTCATAATTCTTCCCGTAGCACATCCAGAAATGACAGACTAGAGGAAGATCCAGGTATATACTCTTGCTACTTTAGCTTGTGCATTATGTCTCTTTGTTCTGTCTTCATTACTACTACATAAAAAACATCCATGCTGACTCTGACCTTATGTCCTAATTAACTCCTGCATGACAGTATAACTATCTTCAACCACTGTTCCCTTGTCTTTTTCTGTTTCCTCATGGCAGAACTCCACTGATATTCTGCAAAATGGGAGTTCTTGTCCATGTTCTGCACACACCTTGAACATTTTGTATTTCCTCAAAGGTTTTCAGAGTCTGGCTGTTCTCTAACTGTCCCCCTTGTCCTACCAAGCATTTGAATCTTCTCTTGCAATTCTCTAGGCATACACGCCAGAGATACAATGAAGATTTTACCATTCCAAGGCAGCTTCTCACTTTTGTCACCACGAGTACAGATTTTGACTTGGTTTGAAGGGGATAACTCAGACACATGCTGTTATGTGTAAGTGTCTATAGTGGAGATGACCACAAGTGAGGTAAGTGCCTCAGCTCCCACAGTAGATGGTGGACATTTGGAAACTGGTCCACTGAGTTGAAAAAAGTTTTTTGTCTGGAATACACATTTGTATGACTTCCCAGGCTTTATTGATGGAGAAGAAGTAGGAATGAATAGTCTTGCAGTCTGAACAGGCAACTAAATGGGTTTCAACAAGAGTGGAAAAATCACAAATAGTTTACTATATGCAGATTTGAGAAGTCCACAGGTAGTATGGAACCTTATTTTATTTCACCTTCTAGGTCCTAAGCTAATTGTGGATTAGCTGGCAGCATGTGCAACTGCTGTTGTGATATCCTGAACTAGGCCAACTGCTCTGAGCTCCAACATTTTGGGTACTGATACTGATTTGATTTGTGAGGTCTTGAAGTTCTGGCACAGGCATTAAAGGAGGTGATTTGGGCTTTGCTGAAGACCTGAACTACAACTTGAATTGTTTATAGCTCTCTGACAGCTCAGGGGACTCTGTTGATTTTCACCATCTGAGAAACTTGTGTTACATTTCTCATAAAGACTGTCTTTCCAAACAGACAGTCCTGACAGACATTGTTGATGTAAGGTTACAATTGTCTGGCTGACTCATAGTTAGCAGATCTGCCAAACAGCATATTTTTAGTGCAAAAAGCTTATATCCTCTAATCTAGAAAGAGATTTTATTGTCACTCGAGTTATTAATATCTCAAAAGAAGTGCAACCACTGGGAGATATCTACCTCTCTATACTACTTGCCTCCGTTTGGCAGAAAATCACAACCCTTAGGACTGCTATAAAACTGAACGTGTTTTTCTGGCCTCTATATAGGACAGAATATAATATATTTAGGTGTTGTCAGGACTAGGAAAATAAGATATACTTCAAAAGTATTAACTGATGTTTGTTACTGCTCTTGTTTCTTTAAATACTTTTAGAGCCAATGTTTCCCAAGGAGTATATTAATATTATTTAGATAGTATTTAATGTCCTTTGTTTGGACAGGGCTTTAGAAAAAAAAGAATATTAACAAGCTTTTACGTGAGTGGTAGAATATCTGAAGTGTGTTTGCTATACTTCATGTGCACTAGTTGACTTTGATACTATCTGATACTATCACCACTCAAAATTACCTGTTTGGAGGGCTTGGAATCCTTGTAACCAATGTAAGACATGGAGAGATCTCCTATAGCTGGACCTCTTTCTCTGCCAAGAAACACATAGTGCTTTTCTATGGAGTTGTCTATACTCATGAAACTTGAAGCTTTCCCACAGTGTCAGATTTGGTTGAAGGTGGACAGAAATAGACAGTGTAGGCACGCACACATATTGAAAAAGAATGATGGTCTAAACCTTGTTTCTTCTGTAAAGCAACCTAAAAAGAATCAGAGAATTATGGAGTTGTTTTGGTTGGAAAAGTTCTCTAAGATCGTAGAGTCCAACTGCTAACCCAGCACTGCTAAGTCCAACACTAAACCATATCCCTTGGTACCACATATGAACTGGAAACCACCTCTCCCACAAGCAGGCACCCCAAATACTACTTTTGTAATCAATAGTTCAACACATTCACTAAAACTACTGCTTAGAAGTGGCTGACAGGATTCTCTCCTTATGACTCAGTCTTTTACCTTCTCCAGTTTTGCTATAACATATAACAAGAAACTGAAAGGGGATGTAATATACAGAACTATCCCCTGATGAATGTCAGTCATACTTCAGCCTATGAAGCAAGGGAACCTAAAGAAAAATGAGACCTTTTATGTGTCCAGAAGAACGGGTGAGTGAGTAAGCAGCAGCAAACAGAGCAGTTAAATTAGATAGTCCAAACATTTGCTGTATGTGTTGCAGAGATGCATCTGCATGTGCTTTTTTGATGAGGTGTTTCAGGTTTTGTTGATGTTTCCATCTGCTTTACCCCCAAGGGACAAAAGAGTTCTGAGGTCAAACAAACTAACAGATGGTTGGCATAACTATTCTTTTCCAAAATGAGCACAAATGTCTTCCAAGAAATCACTCTGTGCTCTGCTCCTATACAGCATGAGTGGAACTGCAGGATATGAAAGGCTTTGAATCTCATGAGGAGAAATGCTATACATCTAACAATTCCATGAAAGCAGTAGTCTTGCTTATAGCTAGGAAAAGATAAATTAATCTTATCCTGGTTTTGATAACATGGAATACACAAAACTGATCAGCTAGGGGATGGCAGGGATGATGGGGATGATGTCAATACTTCCTCTCTGTTCCCATAGTGTCCTGCTCACCTTCCCAGAAAACCAAAATCCCACTCACTCAGCAAATCTTTACTTTTGATACTCACTGGGTAGGATGTTCAGTAGAAAAGGGAAAGAAGCCTCCACATCAGAACACAATCACCTTTCTGGTACTTTCAGTTTCTAGGAGGTGGGAAAGAAGAGCAATGAAGTCCAAAGAAGGACAACAAAGCTGGTTAAGTGTCTGAAGCGTAAATCTTATGAGGAGCAGCTAAGGGAGCTGGAGTGGTTTAGCCTGGAGAAAAGGGGGCTCAGGGGAGACCTTACTGCACTTTACAACAAAAGGAGGATGTAGTGAGGGGGGCTCAGTCTCATCTCACAAGTAAGAAGTGATAGAACAAGAGGAAATGGCCTCAGGTTACTCCAGAGAAGGTTTAAATTGGATATTAAGAGCAGTTGATTCACCAAAAGGGTAGTTAGGCGTTGGAATCAGCTGCCCAGTAGAGTCACCATCCCTGGAAGTATTTAAATGATGTGTAGATGTGGCACTGAGGAACATAGTTTATTGATGGATTTGGTAGTGTTTGGTTTATGGTTGTACTTGAGGATCATAATGTTTTTTCCCAATCTAAATAATTCTATGATTCTATGAACTCTACCTGGTGCTCCCACAAGCAGAGGAGGTTATTGCATCTGAGCCTTCTGGTGTCTGGAGACAGTTACTCTAACAACTGGGAAATTATACAGGAGCAGCACATGACTGTTTTATACTTAAAGTGTTTTTGCAGACTAGTTGTTTGTAAAAACGTGGGGGTAAATTCTAATTTTCCTTATTGGTTTGCACCTTTCAGGGGATATAATGAAAGAGGTCCTAAACACTACATCTAGTGAAGGACTGAGCATGGCACAATTGCTGAACTGACTGGGGGAGTTTTTGGGGAAGAAATTTAAAGAATTTTACTGGATAAAAAGTAGTATCTGTGGTATTAGAGAATCTATTGCTTGGATTAACACCTCTTAATTCCAGTTCAACCCCACTTAAGACAACATTGTAAATAAAATATCTTCTGTTTTTTGTTTTTTTTTTATTTATCCAAAATAGTTCTCTATGCAGCTACCTTACAAATGTCTACCTAACTTGGGAATTCCAACCATGTTGCTGAGCAAGAAGAAAATTATATTTCTAACAACTTATATATTCTGTCATCAACATAGTGACACTCTAAAGAGATAACAGAAGGCATTTTTTTATGAAGATAACATTGTGCTTTGCAGAATCTACACCTTCTTGTACCCAATTAAAGTCCCTCAAAAATTGTAAAATAATAAATGTTGCACCCCTTCAGTTCTGGGTGAATGGTTTAGGCTGGAGTTCAAAGTAGCCACTATATAGTTTTCTAAAAATTGTTTTATGAATTTGTTCATTCTGAGCTCAGTATCCATAATGTTCTATGCCAAGCATAAATTTCTTTTGAGATCAGAAATATTATTTCATATTGATGCATCAGGATTTTGTCTCTAGAGCTGAAGGAGTATCCTTAAATTTTATGAATTCAATTAGGATCATAATCCAGACAGAACTGACTTTGGCAAAGCTTCCTCTACTTTTTGTTCCTTATTTAGTAAATAGAACATGCAGAGTGTGGGGCCATTTCTATCGCCTCTGAAATCTTTGGCTTTGGTGCACTGAGCTGGATATGAGATATAAAGATCAAACAAACACCGGGAAAGAAAAAGGAACAAGAGAGAGTTACTGCTTTTGGAAACCAGCAAATAATTTTTTCAAGCCAAGAAACTCTGCCTGTTAATAGTAGCATTAAATATCTGTTGGAGCTTTGTGAAAAGCTTTACAAGCTATTTTGTTTTAAAAAAAAAATAAAAATCCTAAGCTTACATTATTTGTCTTCCTAGAAAAGGTAAGACTGAACAAACAGAGAGGTAATGTGTCACACTCATAGGAGATCTTGCTGTTAACTGAGGTGTCTTTTACATCAGACAGGTGGTATACAGACTTTAGTTGTGTCTGTAGTGCACGGTGCAGCACAGTTCAGGAATAAGAACTCCTTCAGTTCTAGCCCTTAGTTTTGCATAGGGTAAATTGCACTGCCAGATAAGTATTTATACCTACACAGAGGTGCATGACTTATTTGCACAGTCCTTGTATATGTCCTTTCATGGATCTAGCCACTGGTCCTTGGTGGCCTCCTCAGTTGCCACATGTTTACATACCATTAAAAGTAGTGATACGCAGCTCTGTATATATTTGTATCATGTGGAATTAGGAATTAGATTGGGTTTTAACTGTATTATATTTATAGACCTCTACAGTTTCCTTCTTTGTCTTGTTTAGGTAAACATACTGACACTGAGCTTGCTTCTTGGTGGCCTTTTAGAAGTAGTCTGCCATATCTGGAGATCCTCAAATGCAGGTTGATGGTATAAAGCACAGAGGAAATAAGGCTAGTTTCCATAGTAATAACCCTGTGAATAAAATGCACTACAACAATTTCAAGTGTCCTGATGTTTGATGGAATGTCAGAAAGACTTTTTCTAAATTCAAAAGGACAAAAAAGCAATGAAAGGGGAAGCCATAAATGTAGGATGGTCTTTCAAATCATACATTTGCATATCCACTCTACAGAACATCTGCAAGTGCCCAGTATAAATATAGAAGGAATATTTCATTTAACTAAGGCTTGTATAATATTACTGTGTATAGCTGTTCTAAAAATACATGTCTGTAGGCAATTCCATCCTGCATGGGAAATTTTTCCTGAAAATTGAAGAAAAAGGGATTTGAAAGGATCGTGTAACTTTACATGTAATCATGCTGGGAGCAAACACGTGTTAAAGGAATAGCTCAATGCTACAGGCTTCTGATGGCAAAAAATTCAGAAATTCCTGGAACATGAGATGCAGTATTAGCCCCTTAGTAATGTTCTATTTTTGTTTCTTAACAGTTATGTATGTCTATACAGATCTGACCTAAAAATTTTGTTTTAAAATCATACAAACCAGAACCAAGCAGGTGGTAATTCAAAGGTCTTTTGAGTAATTTATAGATTAGATTGTCCAGCAGTTGCAGCTGTAAGGCAAAACTGTTTCTAGTCATTTAGTAAGACTTTTATCATAAAATAAAAGTTATCATAAAATCATAGAATCATAGAGTAGTTTTGGTTGGAAGGTCATCTAGTTCCAATCTTTCTGCCATGGGCAGGGACACCTTCCACTAGACTGGGTTGCTCAAGGACCCGTCCAGCCTGACCTGGAACACTCCCAGGGATGGGGCATCCATACACTCTCTGGGTAGCCTGTTTTGGTGCCTCATCATCCTCACAATTTCTTACTAATATCTAACCTAAATCTACCCTCTTTCAGCTTAAAGCCATTATCTTTACCCCTTATTCTCTTATTGCATGCCCTTGCAAAAAGTTTCTTTTCTTTCCAGCCTTCCTGTAGGATTCCTCTATGTCCTTGAATCAACCTTTTTAAACTAGAAACCTAAAAGACACAAAAATCAGCTTTAAGAAACTTAAGTCCTGATTCCCTGCTTATGAATCAGTCTAGTACCAAAGAATACTATTTAACGGGGAATGACTCATGATAAAATCTCTAAGGATTGCCTTCACACACTTAGAAATATGGATATAAGCAAGAGCTAAAAAGCCCACGGACTGTCTGCATGCTTTAAAAATTGAGTCAGCAGTCTCTGATAAGATGATTGTATGTCATGAAATTTCAGGCTTTCATACATAGCCTTGTGAATGTATTTCCTTCTCTCCACTCCCTGAATATTAACTCGAAGACACAAGATAAATATATGTAGTGTGTGCCAGTGGAAAGTTGAGTGAAGGGTAGAAGGAAAGAAGAATGCATTAAGTTTTAGGATTTCTAGTGCAGTTCCTAATCTTACTGTAACTCACTCTTTTTAAGGAACCAGATTCATGGAGATGTTGTCTTCATTATATCCAACTGAGATTTCTCCCATAGGTGGGAAATCACATTAAAAGAAAAAGTTCTGTCTTGAATTAAACTCTTTCTAAATATTGTGAAATTCTTGCAGCAGCATCTTGAACATAAGCCCCACTTTGAAAGAGTAAATATTTTTCTCTTATAAAGCACAAGATTGTACCAGTCTTAGAGGTGTGAAGACTTTCAGGAAGCTGATCCTTACAAAAGTAGAAACAGCAGGATTTGCAGTCTTGCTTCCCTTTCAGGAAGTTTAACCTTTGTGGTACATGAATTTAATTTTAAATATTGCAAATGTAGTGAAACATGAGGACTAGAGGCAACAGTGTTTACAGTCCTAAATCATTTGAGATTTTCCATAAGGATGTATTTTAGCAATGCTAAGAGTAAAATGCTCTGTTGAATCTGTGCCTAAATATATTTTGTGTTGGTTAAAAAGAAGCATCTCATTTGTGTGAAGAAATACACGTGGAGATATTCAAGTCTTTCACTCTCCTGAAACTGAAATTCCAAAATATGAGTACCTCTGCTCAACTGATTGGAATAGGCTTTGGTTCAGGCTTTGTGAAAAGGCAATTTTTCTATGAAATGCCTCAAAAAACCAGTTGTAGAATGTTGAGTTGAATGTAGATATGTCTTCTGCTGCTCTGTGCTACTGTACTGACCTAAGTTCCTTTGAAAATGCCATGCTAGGGAACTTAGGTACCAATTTCTGATATTGGTAAGGTAACAGTGGACATGCCTTGCTGTAATACTGCCATAAAAACTAGATATCTACAAGGAACCTTGAAGTTCATTTGAAAATATCAACCTCCATCAGTCTCCATCATTTAACTCACTAGATTTTTACTTGTGTCTTTTTATAGAACAATAGACATGGTGGTTATTCCATCTGTCTTGAGCCTATATGTCTGTCCTAGCTCTTACAATACACACGCTTTTCTATTTTTGAAAATTTCGTTTACTTTTGGTGTTCAATGTAATGTAGCTGTAGGTAAAAGGTGCCAAACTTCATGTGATCCTGTGGATGGGATTCCTCTTGTTTGACTGTACACATGCACAGCTAAAAATTTAAATTACTTCATTTGGCCATTTTGGCTAGACTGCCTTTACTGACTATAGGAAGCAGAAGTATATTTTTCTGTCTACTTTCATTGTACAGTTTAGGAAGAAATGATTCACTCCTTTTACGGGCATCTTTCTTTCTGCTGTAGAAAACTACACTGCCAGCTTAATTTTAGCATCTATCCTATGTACTATATGCGTGGTTATTCTTCCCTGACTCTTAATACAGTATCCTGTTTCCTTTTAACTATGGATTTTCTTCTTCTTGTGTCTAGCAAGAAACTTTTTTTCTGTTTACAGAGCTTGCCAAACATATCTTAATGTAATCTATCTTGTAAAGTGGGGTTTTGTCAATATGAAAACATTTTGCCTGGGATAGACTGTTGTAAACTGAACAAAACCGTGAGGTTCTTTCCAGCTGCCAACCACTTGAAAGTCCAGGTTCAAAAACAACATTTTTCTATTTTTCAAGACAGGCAAGAAGGAGGACCCTGGAAACTACAGGCCTGTCAGTCTCACTTCAACGCCTGCTAAAATCATGGAAAAATTGTTCTGGAAAGTATTGAAAAACACTGGGAGGACAATGCATTCATTGGTCACAGCCAACACAGTTTCACGAGTGGAAAGTCCTGCTTGTCAAACCTGATTTTCTTCTACAACAGCCCACCTAGCTGATATAGAAAATCCAGTAGACATAATCTTTTTGACCTTCCGCAAAGCTTTTGATACTGTCTCTCACAGTATCCTTCTAGACAAAACATCCAACTTAAAGCTGGATAGCCATGTTTCATGATGGGTGAGCACCTGGCTCACAGATTGGGCACAAAGACTTACAGTGAATGAGGTAACATCAGGCTGGTGTCTGGTTACTGGTGGAGTTCCACAGGGTTCCATCCTCAGACCAGTTCTCTTTAATATCTTTGCAAAAGACTTAGACACAGGATTCAAAGGAATACTAAGTAAGTTTGCCAACAACACCAAACTGGGAGGAGCTGTCAACTCCCTCAAAGGCAAAGAGGCCCTGCGGAGAGACTTTGACAAATTAGAGAGATGGATAATCACCAACCATACGACGTTCAACGAGGGCAAGTGCCGGATTTTTCACATGAGGTAGGGAAACCCTGGTTGTGTGTATTGACTAGGGAACAAAAGGCTGGAGAGCAGCACTGTGGAAAGGGACTTGAGGGGATCTTGGTCAATGGCAAGTTGAATATGAGTCAGTAGTGCCCTGGCAGCCAGAAGGGCCAACTCAGTCCTGGGGGACATCAGGCACAGCATCGCCAGCCAGTCAAGGGAGGGGATTGTCCTGCTCTGCTCTGCACTGCTGTGGCCTCACCTTGAATATTGTGTGCAGTTTTGGGCACTACAATATGAGAAAGGTATTAAGCTATTAGAGAGCATCCAAAAGAGGGCAACAAAGATGGTGAAGGGCCTTGAGGGGAAGCTGTAAGCCTTATGAGAGTGGCTGAGGTCACTTGTTCTGTTCAGCCTGGAGAAGAGGAGACTGAGGGGACACCTTATTGCAGTCTACAACTTCCTTGTGAGGGGGAGGTGGAGGAGCAGGTACCAATCTCTTCACTCCATGACCCGTGAAAGGACTCAAGGAAATGGCATGAAGCTGAGTTGGGGAAGGTTTAGGCTGGATATCAGGAAAAGGTTTTTCACCCAGAGGGTGGTTGAGCACTGGAACAGGCTCCCCAGGGAAGTGGTCACAGCACCAAGCCTGTCTGAACTCAAGAAGCATTTAGACAATGTTTTCAGGCACATGGTGTGATTCTTGGGAAGTTCTGCACAGGGCCATGAGTTGAACTCGACGATCCTGATGGGTCCCTCCCAACTCAGCATATTCTATGCTTTTATGATTCCCTGAGTCTATGATTCTGTGATTCTATAAATTATTCCAAGACATAAGAGATCACAAATCCACAAACAACAGAAACCTTTGTATCTTGGCAGCAGGTTATTGATATTTGCTGTTCTAGCCGATGCTTTCTTTTTCATATGTAGAGGTTGTATTCAGATATTGTGTTAATGATTAAGAATCATTAAAAGTCAATTACCTGAGCCTAGATTCTAGGACTTATTAAATATATGTTCCACTTTTTAAGGCTTAATGAAAATCACCTCCAAGACAGTATTCTTAGTCATAATTTCAAGGTGTCTGCTCCTTTTGTAGGTTCTGCACCTCTTATAGGAAATCAAACAGTTCTGCACCTTGACTTTTCTGAAGTCTGATGCCAAGAACAGTTCTCCATAAACAGTAGGTAGCTGGATTAGCAAGCAACCAACCAGTTAAGATTTAATAGTGCTTCCTAATGGTACTCTTGAACCCTAGGTTATAAATCAGAGCAATATTGATAGGAATACAAAAGGAATATATAGGAATACACGGGAATGTGTTTACTAATTACTATATTGTGGAGGGTGGCAGGATAGAACAATGAGAAGAATGAGAAGAATATTATGAATCACTCCTTTGTACTGCTTTAGACCTTTGTTTCTCATGAAAATAATCATCACTCACTCATGGCTAGGCTTCGCGAATGAAGATTTGGGAAGACTCTATCCACATTTGTTACAGCATGTAAATAATATGATTGATTTTTTTCTACAGGAAAAGAAGAATTAGTATTACTGACAGTAGTTGAAAGCATAATAGTGTGATGACAGGAAAAGTGCTGTGATCATGAAGGAACTGTCGTTTTTCAGAATTTACTAGTTTGTTCATAAACTGACTTGGTCAGTCATTTCAGCCTCACTGCAGCTATAATGATTTGCTTACAGCCATGAGATGTATTTGTAGATAGGACTGAGTGGACTATGGAGCAGCTGATTTGCAGTACCATGAAGGAAGCCCATGAGCGGACAGGTGGCACAATTTTATCCCGGACCTTTTCCATTTCTTACTTATATCAGCACATGTGAGAGTGCTGGGAAGCCAGTTATAAAGAGTTCCTATTATCAGTATTTTTTTCTAAGGTTCAAAAAAAAAAATATTGGTCTTTGCCTGTGACTGTATCCATTTTGATTACATTTCTGATTCCTCCTCTACTTCTAGATCTAGAAAATTATTTTCAGAACCTGGCCTTGCCATGGAGTGCTTTTTGAGAAACATACATTGATTATAGTAATATCATAAATATCATAAAAGAGAATAATGAAAATCATAGAGAGCCCTTCCAGACCATCCATCATGTCAAAAGCTTAAACCACTCCTGACTGATGAATGTTCAATTCATATTCAAATTTTCACTTGAATGCATAAAAAATGTGAAAGAAATGAGCAATGATATACTTTTCAACAGAATATTTGCATGTGCACTCACCTTGAATATATATAAAATATCAGAATAGCAGCATAAAGGTTGCTAGTCACCTTAAATTATATAATTATTTACGCATTGTACTTTTTCTATGTGAAGATGGATTTGAATTAATACTATATTTAATTTAAATAAAGACATTCTTTAACATGTTTCTTCCATCTCTAATTGCCATGAGTAAGAATTTTAGGTGGCCCAGATTTTACTAATAGTAAGTAGCAGCTAATTTATTTAGTTAAAACTGTGACTAATTAATTTTCAGCACTGGAAAGGGATATTATAAATTAAAGCACAACATTGTCTAAAGGTAGTATATATGTATGTGATTTTAATTTTGTCGCAGTCGAGGATAGATGGTCTTTTGGACTCTGCTTCTTACAAAATATACCACTCTATATAAACATAATGTACACAAAGACCTTCACAAGTCCCATCTTTATGTTAGTGATACATCTTTCATGTATAGACATACATGTTGGCTTCTTGATTTAAACATTCCATGGACATGATTTAGTTCCTAAAATCCGTATTCTTGCCAAATAAGGCTTGCAAAAGGCTGTTAATTCAATAGTTTGTTCAATGCATGTGATTTTTATATTTGCCTTTAAGAAATTTGCTGGTTTAGTGTTAACATTTAGTGAAGCAAAACAAAAAGCACACTCCAATCTTGCAATACTGGCGAACAGATGGTTGCCAGAGCAGGGTGTGAAGGCACCAGAAGGCACCAGAACTCTTTCACTCTTTCCAGAATCAGAATTATCACCAAACACATTAGGCACAGAGCGTACAGAAGAGAATCCCCAGAAAACCATGGTCAAATACCTGTGTTTTGGAACAGGCTTTTGAAACAAACAATTTAATTTAGGGGAGAAAAAGATACTACACTTAGTGGATGTTGAAAAGATTGAAGATTGTTAAGGTAAGAACATTTCTGAACATTTTGAAAAAAGCTAAAATCTTTGATTGGTAAAATATTTACTCTGACTTAGGAGTTAGGTGTTTTAAATTTAAACTTTATCTCTGTGGTATGTTTAGTAACTATAACAAAGTGATTTCTTGGTACTAATTTGGCATTCAGTCTGATGTTTTGGCTAAGTAAGCTAATATGCATATTTGTTCTTGGTACAAATCAACTTTTAGAAAGATATTTTTAGACTAGGTAATGATATGCTAGCCACAGAATTATAGATGCAGCTGTTTGCTGTCTTAAATGTCAATAAACCTGTCAATATGTCACCTTTTTCCCCTGTCTCAATTTGTAGATGAGTTTTTCAAGGAGGGGTGATCTATCATATTGATCTATAGTGGAACCTGAAACTCATTGAATCAATGCTGTTACACACAGAAGACCTAAATACAAGTGAGACGTAAAAGAAAGCAATTCCTGGAAATCAGAAACATGATTATTACTTTGCAGGTTAACTTAGATAGCAGAAAGGAATGAAGTGTGAACGCAGGCCAAAACCAAGCAGACGAACACATTAGGCTTAAACATTTTGCTTCATTGCTTAAAAGTCTGAAAGAAGAATCAGACTTAAGCAATGCTATCCCTTTACTCAGTGAAACAGCATAGTTTCAAATGTTGAACAATCAACGATACTGAGACATTTATGTGTGTTTGAGTTCACACCAAGTTTTCTCAAGAAGGCTGCAACCCTACTAAGTGTTACAGAGGCAGAATTTAATTGAAGACCCTTGCTGAGTTGCTCAGGTACGCTACCATCTATGCTTGTAGGGCCAGCACTTTGTTAGCTAGCACACTGAATGATTCCTCTGTTAGTAATGGAAGTTTCCTCACCCCTCCCTCTCCTGAGTGCAAACCAGCATGGGTAGGGATGGCAATGCTTAGACTTTTCAAATCAAACATTAGTGGTTAGGATTATTAATGGGGATCTTAATAACCACTCTTCTATGGAATTTATTTGGTTCGGCTTCCATTTCTTTTGACAGCTATTATATCTTAAACATTTTTTTTCCCTTTTTTTTCTTTTTTCTTTTTTTTTTTAAGCCACTGCTTTTCCAGTCAGCAGAGTTGTGAAACCTGGAACACAAAAAGGAAGAGTCTGAAACGTTATGAACAGGTAAGAAAGAAATGTATGTTCTCTGTCATTCATTGCATCACTGTCAAATCAAATTCTCCCTAGACTATCCTTTCAAATCAAAGTAGAGGAAGGCTGGAGAGATGCAAAGGAAATGCAGTTCTCTTTGATAGCCCTGGTGAGAAGATACAGCTTTGTTCATATGTCTTGTTTAATACTGCTGATGTAACCAAATTTCAAAGAATAAAATCCTAAAGGAAGTCAGTAAATTAGAGTAAAAGCTGAATGTGTATTGATTTTGTATCTCCTGATGGAGTAAATACTCACTGGTACGACCAGTAAGACTGGTAATGACATTTTTACACACCATCCAGGCTGCAAAGAAGGCTGTGTGAATAGTATGACTTCAAACATTGAAAACTAATAAAGACTTTTCATTGCTCTCCATATATCCTCACCTCTCTCCTACAAAGTTAGTAAGAGGGGAGAGCAGATAACAAGCAAACAGTCTTTGCAGTACTAGGCAGCACAGAGATCTCCAGGCTAGAGCCTGTGTTTTGTTTCTTTGAAGGTCAAGTAGCTCAGGAATCTACATCACAACAAATCCCAGGTGGAATTATGCTTCTTCCACAAGTAAACATGAGATGAATTCATTTTGACATATCCGGTTTGGGTAATCTTCTGCATTTGAAGTAGATGGAGAATGTGAAGCAGAAGCAGAGCTTCACAAAGCTAAATTAGGTGTCCAGTGAGCTGCCTGAGAAATTAAAGGATGATTAAATTAAGCTTAGCTCTGCTTCATACTATTTGAAAATAATTTGGATAAAGCAAATATGTACAAATGACTGATCCATTGCATGTTGCATTGAGATATTGTTTCTCAAACTTTCCTTTCATTGTGTTCTGTGTATGTTTCTGCTTGCATTAACAACAATATTGCATCATGCTCGGAATTAGAGAAATAGAAGTTTTTTAACGCCATAATAAATATTTGCATACAAGTGTTTATAAATGGTGTCTGAATGGTTCGCAATGACCAAATGTCTCTGGTAATAGCATGACATGAATTTGAAGGAAGCCTATTTAAAGGACAATTGAAATGAAACTCATTATATCATACAACAAATGATTTCATTGTGAATGATATTTTTCCTGTTCTATCTTTAATAACTGAAACATCCATAGAATCATGGAGTGGTTTGGCTTGGAAGGAACCTTAAAGACCATCTGGTTCCAACCCCTCTGCCTCTGGCAGGAACACCTTCCACTAGACCAGGCTGCTCAAAGCCCCATCCAACCTGGCCTTGAACACTTCCTTGAACAGCTTCTCTGGACAACCTGTGCCAGTATCTCACCACCCTCACAGTAAAGAATTTCTTCCTAATATCTAATTTAAACATATTCTCTTTCAGTTTAAAGCAATTACACCTTGTCCTGTCACTATCTGCCCTTCTAAAAAGTCCCTGTGCAGCTTTCTTTTAGGCCCGTATAGTAGGTTTCTGTGGCTGGGTTTTGGTAGCGGGGAGGGGGTGGAGGGGTGGGCAGGGGGAAGGGGTGGGCCTGCAGGGGTGGCTTCTGTTAGAAGGTGCTGGAAGCTTCCCCTGTCCGGTGGAGCCAATGCCAACTGGCTCCAGGATGGGCTTCCATCCACTGGCTGCTGGCCAAGGCCGAGCCAATCAAGAGTGACAGTAACGCCTCTGGGATAACATATTTGAGAACAGAAAGGCAGAGTGAGAACATGGCAGCAACAAAGTAGACACCAAGGTCAGTGCAGAAGGAGGGGCAGGAGGTGCTCCAGGCACTGGAGCTGAGGCCCTGCAGCCCGTGGTGCAGACCATGGTGGAGCAGCTGTGCCCCTGCAGCCCATGGAGGACCATCGGGGTGCAGAGACCCACCTGCAGCCCTTGGAGGAGCCCACGCTGGAGCAGGTGGATATTTGAAGGAGGCTGTGACCCCGTGGGAGGCCTAAGATGGAGCAGGGTCCTGCCAGGGACCTGGAGAGAGGAGTCCATGCTGGAGAAGGGTTTTCCTGGGTGGCCCCTGTGGGGGACCCTCACTGGTACAGCTCATTTGTGAAGGATTGCATCCCATGGAGGAGTGACCCACGGGACAGCAGTTTCATGAAGAATTGTTTCCCAAGGGATGGACTCACACCGGAGAGGTCCATCAAGGACTGTCTCCTGTGGGAGGGACCCCATGGGAACAGGGGAAAGACTCATCTCCCTGAGCAGAAGCAGAAACAACAACTGACTGTAACCCCCATCCCCTGTCCTCCTACACTGCTGGAGGTGGAGGAGGGAGAAAATGGAAGGAAGGAGGGTGAGGGGAAGGTGTTTTTAACATTATTTTACTTCTCATTCTTTTGCTCTGATCCTGTTAGTAACAAATTTAAGTAATATCCCCACTTTGAATCTGTTTTGCCTGTGAAGGTAATCAGCAAGTGACCTCTCCCAGCTCTTATCTCAACTCATGAATCCTTAGGTGTTTTTTTTTCTCTCCTCTGTCCAGTTGCAGAGGGGACTGAGAGAGTGGCTTTAGTGGGTACCTGTCATCCAATCAGGGTCAACTCCATACAGCCCCCTCTAGGTACTAGAAGGCTTCTATAAGGTGTCCTTGAAGCCTTTTCTTCTGGCTGAAAAGCCCCAGCTTTCTCAGCATGTCTACATAGGAGAGATGTTCCAGCCCTTTGATCATCTTAATGGCCCTCATCTGGACTCCCTCCAACAATTCCATTCGTAACTGGTTTTATGCTTAAATGAACTACCTCAAAATAAACATTATATTACATAACAACCAAAATCATTTCTCTTTTTCTTCAGGTTCCATTTATGCTTAAAAAAAAGTGTGCCTCTGTACACACAAAGACACATGCTTTCCTATTAACAGCTTTAAGTTACGTTTGCCTCTATTTGATGTACTGTTGAATGTGATTTAATGAATAGTGGCTGAAAAGTAGACTTCCGGGGATAGGTTACTGTCAACACATTTTGTCTCTCTGATGTGTTGTCATGGGTGATCATGCTTACCTTGAATGAATATGTCTTATGTTGCTTTCTGACGTGTAATTACTGATCTAAGATGCAAAGTTAACAGAAAAACTCAACACATAACAAGTAAAAAATGATACGACTTGTGCTAGTTCCTGCCATGCCATACCAGGCACTCCAGTTTCTTTTCCTGACTACTCAGTTGTCAGCACCGCTGATTTCTTCTAAATTAAATTATGAGGTATTTGACATGTGAAACACGAGCCCACTGTCTGGAATTAACTGAAGTCCTTTATAAATTATAGATCTGATCTGAAGTAGGAAGACATCAAATAGCTAATGCATTTCTGTAGTTTATTAGATTGCTGGGCGTGTATTCACATGAGAATTGCTAGAGCTAGAAGGCATCTGTTGAAGTCAAAGGAAAATATCCTTTTTTTCAAGTGAAATCAACTTTAGGTCTAATAGGGAAATGGTTTCATATTCTAAGATATATCTATTACATTGTGCTGTCCTGTCACTAGGAAGCAAAGCCACCAACCACTAATCAGCTGGAGTATAGTCAGATTGAAGTCTGAAGGGAAAAAACCAAAACTGCACAGTTTCAGTGAGAATATTTGACTATAGAAATTTCAGATCTCCATGTTTTCTTTTCATTTATTCATTTGTGCATCTTTATGAAAAAAAACAGCAGTTCTACAACAATGTCCCCAACTCCAACAGGCCCAGAGCCCACAAGAATGACACTCAGCATTGTGTCATTAATTAAAAATTATGAATCCTTACTGTAGAACTCCGTTTTTCAAAAAGAAGAAATTATTTGAGAAAAAAATCACAACTCCGTAAATATGCCAGTGTAATCATTCTGATACCCACAATTAGTCTTCCCTTAGGACAGTCATATCTTTGACCAAAACCAAAATAAAATTATGTCATTATTTTTAAAGTATCAAAACCATTTCACTTTGAAGAAAGAGAATCTATAAAACGTGCTTTTCTAGTCCAGTGAAAATCAGCATTTCAAGAGCAGTGTTTTGATCAATCATCATTCCAGACAAGAATTTTCAATACTAAAAGGGAAAAAATTGCATTTTCAAATCAATATTTAAGTGGAATATGAATTCTACTAACAGGAATAGAACTTTCACAAACCGTATCATAGATTCTCAGTAGCTGAGAAATTAATTGATTTGTCTGAAAAAAAATTATTTGCAAAGAATTTATGGATGTGAGGGTTTTTTTAATACTTGCTGTTTACATGTGTTTTAAGAGCCCAGAATATAATACAAGCCAAAGCAAGAAATGAAGCAGAGAGGATTTTCAGAGTCCTTCATTGCTCGTCCTTGGCCCCTCAGTGCTTCTGTTCCTACTTGTCTAGTCAAGCAGCTGCTACCAGAATAAGCTCTAAAGCCTTGTATTTTTTGCATTATGTCCAAGATTTTCATCCTCAAGTTTTTGACTTGATCCTCTCTGTATGCCTGTTTTTATTTCACCTTATTTTTTAACACAATATTGACTGTAAGACATTGGTCAGAATGATGATGAAAATTAGAAAGAAGAAATTTAGGAAAAGTCAGAACAGCTATTAAGAAAAAAAAAGGAGGCAATTAAAATAAAAAAAAGTACGAAATCTTCTAAGATTTTGCTTTATTATACACTCAAGCCTAATCCAATGTTCTGGTCTTTAGTGCGTATCCATGCACCCAGGACAAGACACAATGCAGCCAGTTAATGAATGCTACTACCTTTTCTTTTCTTGTGTGATGCTCTGAAAGTCAAATGAAAGTGGTGGGCAGCTTTCGTTCTGTGTGACCCTGGTAGTACGCATATGACTGTCTGGGCATGGCCTGGGGAAATAAGATCTAATGTGTACTCAGGCCCTTCCATTTCAGTGAGGAACATTAAAGATTTTGGGAGCAGAGCTAAGCATATTTTAATGATTCATAAAATCATCTCAAAAAAAGAAAATAAGATCAGAATATCTTCAAAATTTTTGCAAATCTTGGTTTAACTTCTCTAATTGTTTTTTTTAATAACACTTTCTTTTGAAGATTGGCCAAGCTTTTGTTCTACTTTATGTTTTGCTGTATTTTTTTAAATGCTGGACCCTAAAATATTTAGTAGTTCATGCAAACATGAAACACAGAAAATACCTAATGTAAACCCAAATATCTTATTTTATTCATTTTTTTCCAGTTTATTTGTGAATATAGAAGAAAACCCTGTGATTCACAGTGGTAGATTCTGTTTACAAAGAGAGAGTAGGGGAGCAAGTGTTCTGCACAGCTGTGTGAGAAACAAGAATGACAGAACAAAGGCTTGAATTATGTGGAATGTGTCCTGGAATTCCTTTTTCATCAGCTGACCATCTGATCCATAAAATTTCACAGAACAAGATAAGCAAAGTGATTTTGCAATATTTTGATTCACTAAGAGAAGAATTGTTTCTTTTTTCAAAATGCTGAATTATTAACAAATCAGTAGATATTATGTCCAAAGTCTGATTGATATTACTAAATATATGTTGAATGCATATGAAGCCGGAAACTGTACCACTTGGCAATATCTGGTTTGAATCACAGTTCTGAATTTAGACACAACAGAAATCACAGAAATTAGGGACTGCCATGAGTAAGTTGAGTATGGCCTTTTGATTCTTGAACTTATATCCCGTATAAATAGCACTGTACTTGGGCTTCATTAATCTGACTAAACTGGAAATGAGTGTAATATGTAGTAAAGAATGTGCTATATAGTAAGATCTGACTCTTTCTCTGACACAAACTGATTTAAAACATCTTAGTGAGAAATGGGTGTTTAAGCAAACATACCCCAGCATGAGAAAAAGAATCTGTAAATAGCCTGTAGAAATAAAATCAATATATATAAATAGAAGTACTCTGTAATACTTTAAACAAATATTTCTTTGAAAAATAATTGTACTGAATGTCTCAAGACCATTTGTAGTTCGTGATTTACTGATTCGCCATCGTTAAACCCTGTGCATTTGGTTTCGGTGGACCTTTCATCTGCTCTATCTTATATCTTGAAGGTACAGTCCAGTGTTTATTCTGGATATACAATATGATAAAACATTTCTGACAAATAATCCAAACACCCCATGAAAGATAATCTTTTTAGATTGTATTAGGTCATTTTGCTGCTACATGTTGTGATTCAGACTTAAAAATGAAGGATGTGGACGCATTGGGAATGCACTGAGACTACAAAGAAGTATCTTTGTAATAACATATCTCATGGAAAGTTCCATGAAGCTTCAGAAATTGCCTTGATGTAGTTGTCTTCACAATTTTGGGGTTAGGAGGGTGAGGTTTGGAGGAGAAGGTGGGGAAGGATTTTCCTTCTTTATTTGTTTTTAGAAATAAACTGGAAACTGTATTGAAAATAACTGGGGTTAAAATTTTCACAAGTGTTTTTTTTGGTCTAATATTGTTCCCCTAGTATTCTAAAATAAACATTTTAGCACTGATCTCAAAGAGCACTTGATAAAATAACATATATGTACTTTTGAATATTGACTTTTAGATGATTCAAGAAAAAAAACAGCACTCAGTTGTTAAGTGTTAGAAGTAATTTGGAGGATAGAGAACTCCTATAAAATAGTGTGGTCCATCTAGGAAAGGCATGAATAAAATCAAAAGAAACTGACCATCTTGGGGTGTTGGTGGATGAGAAGCTTGACATGACCTGGCAATATGTGTTTGTAGCTCAGAAAGCCAACCATGTCCTGGGCTGCATCAAAAGCAGTGTGGCCAGGAGGTTGAGGGAGGTGATTCTTTCCCTTACTTCACTCTGGAGTCTGCATGCAAGTCTGGGGCCCCCAGCATAAACAGACTGTGGACCTGTTGGAGTGAGTCCACAGGAGAGCTGCAAAGATGATCAGAGGGATGGATCATCTCTCCTGTGAGGAAAAGCTGAGAGTTGGGTTGTTCAGCCTCGAGAAGACAAGGCTTCAAGAAGATCTTAGAGAAGCCTTCCATTGCCTAAAGAGGGCTTACAAAAGAGCTGGAGAGGGACTTTTGACAAGGACATGTAGAGATAAGACAAGGGGTAATGGCTTTAAACTAGCAAAGTGTGGGTTTAGCTATAAGGAAGAAATTGTTTACTGTGAGGGTGGTAAGATACTGGCACAGGTTGCCCAGAGAAGCTGTGGATGTCCCATCCCTGGAAGTGTTCAAGGTCAGGTAAGATGGTGCTTTGAGCAACCTGGTCTAGTGGAAGGTATCCCTGTCCATGTCAGGGGGGTTGGAACTACATCGTCTTGATGGTCCCTTCCAAACCCATTCTATGATTCTACAATGATCTAAATACGGATATTTTATTTCTTCAGTGTAAAACTAAAGATGCTGATAACTAACTACTGCAGTAAAATTTTCAGAGGAATATATGAGAAGTCCAAGGGAAGTGAAGCTGTAGTGTAATTACAAGATCTATATTTCATCTGTGAAAAGAGTTGCTGAGAGTGGGCTGCTGTGCAGTTAGTTACCAGGGAAGGGTGGGTGGAAAACCAGCACAGAACAGAATGTCTATGAGATTGAAAAAACCTATTGTGCCATAAGAATGATTACGGGAAGAAATGACTATGGACTGTAATGCAGCTGAAAGAGATCACTGTGTACTTGTGAGGATAAAATAAACAACACATAAGGCAGAAAATTAGATGGCAAAAATCTGATGTATATTCAAGTACATGGTGATATTTTCCATAGTTTCTGTTACACAAATAATTTATCTGGGCCTTACATACATTCCATTGTTTAATCTAAGTATTTGTTTCAGAGTGGTATTTACTTCTTTGTATAGTTTAATGGCATTCCAACTTCGTAGTGCCATTATCCTGATCATGGTCTGTGATTGGTCCAGAATTATTTTTTTTTTAATGTTCTGGAAAATGAGGGGTTCTGGGTCCAGACTATGCAAGAGAAATAATATATATCATATGTAGAGACAGTCTTAAAAATGGTCTGGCAATTATCTTAAAACAAGCATCTTATTAAAAAAAAAGTGAAATGAAGTTGCAATTTTTAGTTTTGATTTGCAATCCATATTATAAAAGATGAGGTTAAAAATTAGTTGACTTAAAGGATGTACTCCACCAGGGTTTTGGGGGAAGGTAAGAAAGAGATTTTTGTTACGGATGAGATTCCTCTTATATCATGAAAAATCTAGTATGCATAATATTTATCTGAATTTAGTATAAGGAATAACAATGTATTAAAGCTGAAAATCTGAAACCTATAGAATGATAATTATTTATAATAGCTATGCATTTACATTTTTTTAAGTATTGGTTCTAAAAATAAGCTACTCCCTTTCAATTACGAATGTTATCTCTGCCATGAGCTGTTATTCTATTGCACCATTCTATGTACTAATACTGCAAGGGATATTTGAACTAGCAAAATAAAAGACTTTATTATAATAAAAGGATAAAAAAGCAACAGTTAGTTGTGAACAATAGTCACCTATTGTTCCATATTACAGACCTAAATATATATGTGACTATTTTTAGCTCAATATTCTTCAAATTTATATAAAACTAATTTCTTTAACATTCAAAAATTAATTCATAGAAAGAATTTCCAAGAAACAGGTAATAGATTAATTCTCTCAATTTAGTCTCTTGAAGTATAGGGAAGGAACAACCCATCAGGAGTTTTGCCTGCACATCGCACAAATTTTACTTTGTCTGCAACTTTTATAAACTTCTGGAAAACTCCCCAAGTCAAAGAGGGAAAATATGTACCATATGTCCATCTGAGTGAATTGATGTTTATGCATATGTCATATGTCATAATGGGCAGCTATAAATAAATTGGTTTAGAAAGAACTCTGGATGAAGCTAAGGGTCAGATCCAAAAAAGGACTTATGTGCCTTAAGAAAGACTTGGCAGAATTTAGGGCCTAGTTATCCTGAGAACTCTAAGCTGCATCTGCTTAACCCAAGAAATACTTCAAAAACTGTATTATTGTCTATTTTTAATCATTACGTTTCACCAGTCCCATAGCCTGGTTCTGTAGGTTCTGCCCAGATCTGCCCCGGTTTGACTTAGTGGTTGTGCCATTAGGTGCTTAATTCATGCTTAGTACATTGTGTGTGTGTCTTAAAATGTCTTTGAACCCTTCAAGCTGAGAAAATAACCACACTTCTCTTTCATGGGAAACACCTGAATCAGAGGATATTGTTCCCTCATAAAATTATAAACCATGGAACATAAAATCATAGAATGGTTGGGTTTGGAAGGGACCTTCAAGATGATCTAGTTCCAACACCGCTGACATGGACAGGGACACCTTCCACTAGACCAGGTTGCTCAAAGCCCTGTCCAACTGGGCCTTGGATGCTTCCAGGGATGGGGGATCCACAACTTCACTGTGCCAGTGTCTCACCACCCTCACAGTAAAGAATTTCTTCCTAATATCTAATCTAACCCCACACTTTGCTAGTTTAAAGCCATTACCCCTTGTCCTATCATTACATACCTTTGCAAAAAGTTCCTCTGAAGCTTTCTTTTAGCCCTCTTTAGGTGCTAGAAGACTGCTATAAGATCTTTCTGGAGCCTTCCCCAGGCTGAACAACCCCATTTGTCTCAGCTTGTGTTCATAAGAGAGATATTACATCCCTCTGATCATCTTCATGGCTCTCCTCTGGACTTACTCCAACAAGCCCATGTCCTTCTTATGTTATAGTCTCTTCTCTGTCCCAAGTAATATTTATAAGGAGTTTCAGAGGAAAATGAGGACAATGCTCCTAGGTTGGGCAGCCTGGTGAGGAGATCAGCCAACGAAGAGGAAACAAAAGTGGACTAGAAATATCTCAGAGAGCAGAGGGAATCAATGCTGCTGTACCCGTCTTCTCTGAGTGTTGTACCCCCTGAGCCACTGTGGAAAAGGCAGTTGTGACATTTCAGATCAGGTTTTAAAAGAGCAACCTTTGATTCATTTGAAAATTAAAGGAATGAACTTTAAGTTCCACAAGAAAGGCCCACGGGTGAATACCTAGGCAAATAAAATATTTCCTTGCAGTTCTGACTATCACATATTGGGAGGGAAAAGTGGTGGCCCATCTACAAGTCCTAAGGCAGTCAAATCTGATTAAATGTAGAGAACACCCTGTCTTCCATGTGGGTGTAATATTCTACTTTATTGGCTAGGAACCTTCTTTTTTTTTGCATTAGGAAGATTCAGTTTTCATCTAGAATCCCTTTCATCTAGGATCTAATGGCAGTTGATTGCTTTGGAGTTTTATTTTGGCTCACCTTGGGTCTGCTTCTTAACAGAACCTGGAAAAGCAGTGTACTGCTGCATGATAGCCCTTCTCTTAATGGCACTCTTTCTTCCTTAGTTACACTGACATCTTAAAGAGCATTCTGTTTCTGTTCAATTTTAATCATAAGTTCAAGAAATTTCAAGTGCTGGTTTTTGAGGACTTTTATTCAGGCTTCCAATTCTTCCAGTGTCTAACAATCTTCAGAGGCAATGGTGAGTGTGTACAAGATGGCTGAACCAATTCCTGAGGAAATACACACAGATACAAATATACAGAAATGAGCCTTTTTATTATATTTTTGTTGAAATTGGTTTTTCTATAGTCCTTGGCAAAGTCAGATAACTTTGAAATGATCCCTTGTCACAACAAAAGATTTATCAGTAAAAAGTCAGCTTGATTTCAAAGTGTTTTTTCCTCCTCTACTCTCCTGTGTCCCTGAATAAATGGAGTTCTCTCCAGCTTCCACATTTCACCTACATTCAGAAAAAATCACTTGCAGCACAGTTATCTGATTTAATTGATATCATACTTTCAGTACAGAAACAGTCTCGTGAGGTGTTGGTCATCTGACCCATTTTAAACTTTTAATTTATAATGAAATTGCTGCATCTCCTGTTGCTATACAGGGAATTCAGGAAATTTAGGAAGACTACTCAAGATTTCAATATCTTTGTCACAGATACTTATGAGAAAGTGACTCTACACACATACAGGAGAGATGCCCAAATCCCAGCTGAAGCATGCCACATCCATAAACGCTGGACTGCTTAGTATGACAGAAAAGCATAAGATATCTGAAAAACTAAAGCTTTATCTAGTTAGAAATGTATTTTTGTGTTAATCTGGTTTAAAAGCCTTTTTCAACCCTTTTGCAAGTAACTATTAGGTGAAGAAAATAAGAGCTTTCACCTCTGAAGTGCACATTAATAATTTCATTTCCTTTCTTCCTCTGTTGCCACTTTATGTGAATATTGCAAAATCAATTCCAAAAGTATTTTTAAGGAAGTTCATTATTTAAACATTTAGTCTAGCAAACATGTGGATGGCAAAGGGCATTTCACAAAGCGCTACAGATACAGAGGTGAATGTAATTCTAATTTTTTAATTATCTCTAAAGTGTAGGCGCCTTTTCCTTATGCTGGACTGCTATGCAGTGAAGTCAATGAGATGAATGTATTTCTGACTGCTAATAAAGTTTTGCTGCAAAGCAAAGCAAAATTAAATAAAATCTTTACGGAATGTCTCATAGAACATAAATGTTGTATATGAACATACCATGAAAATTTATGTAAAAAAAAGACAAAATTATAATACATTTTCTCTAAAGCTGTCATTACTTGTTCATCCAAAATAAATAGAGTAATTTAGAGTGCTAGTTCACAAATACAGAATGATGATATCTTGACAGATAAAATAAGAACACACTAAAGTAAAAGAAAAAGAGTTTATTAGGCAGCTTCCCATTCCCTTTTCTCATGCCTGGAGGAAAAGAGTCTCCAGGGAGACTTTATCACTCTCTACAACTACCTGAGAGAAGGCTGTAGAGAGGGGTGTTTTGGGGGGGGGGGAAGGACACCTTGGTCTCTCCTCCTAGGTACCAAGTGACAGGATGAGAGGAAACGGCCTCCAGGAGAGGTTTAGATTAGATATTATGATTAGTATTTTTTTCACAGAAAGGGTAATAAAGCATTGGGACAGGCTGCCCAGTGAAGTGGTGGAGTCACCATCCCTGGGAATGGTCAAAAAAATATATGGATATGGCACCTGAGGATATGGTTTAATGGTGAACGTGGTGGTGGCACTGGGTTGACAGTTGGACCTGATGATCTTAAAGGTCGTGTCCAACCTCAGCGATTCTTTGATTCTATGATTCTAAGTTCCAGTTTGCCACACTTTGGAATGGCTGAGACAAGCATTATATTTAAATGTTAAGGTTTCCTGGGCTCAGATTTCAAAGATAAGATAGCCTTACAGTTCTGTGGTCAGATATGCCCAGCTCTCCACAGTTCGTTGAGTTAGAACATCGAAAGACTCGTTTTGACTCTAGTTCATGAAAATTAAACTGTTGTGGTTGGATATGTATAAATGTATATGTGTGTGTGTGCATATATCAGATAAGGAATTATAATCCTACATCCAGGATTATACCATCCCATGTGCAAGATCTGGCATTTGTCTCTGTTAAAATTCATGCATTTCGTGACTGCCCAGCCCTCTAATCCCATGAAAGTCTTCCTTTAAGAGCCTCTCTACCCTTGAGGGAGTAAGCAGGTCCTCCTAATTTAGCATAGTTCACAAACTTAGTGTGCCTTCAACTCCTGTGCCCAGGTCTTTGATAAAAAGGTTGAAGAAAACTTGCCATAAAATTGAGCCTTTGAGAACACCTCTAGTGATGGGTCACCAGCCAAAAGTTGCTCCATTTACTACCACTCTTTGTGCAAGTCAGCACAGGCAGGCAGGTGGGACAGCTACAAACTCACGGCTAGAATGCAAAGAGTAAATTTATTTCCATCACCTCACTAACCAGGGGATCCCTGAAGCAACAACTGGGCAGGAGCTCACAAATAGAGACACGTGCTCTTAAACTTGATCCATGCTAAAGGATCCCTGAATTGCTGTTCACACAGGCTTATCAAGAGTTATTCCCAACTGTAAGGTCACTTGAGTGATTTACAATCCTCCTTGCCAGTCTTCTGCTTTTTAACCCATTTCTCCCAACATTCTTTGAGTCCAACTCTTCAACCAATTCTTCACACATCATATCGTATACATGACTAGATTCGTGCTGGACATTTTGTGTGGAAGGATACTGCAAAAGAGAGTATCAAAAATGTTTCTAAATTAAATAAAACCCCCATATCCAGTCTTCCCTTCATCCATTAGCCAGGTAACCTTGTCATAAATGGAAATTTTAAGTTAGTAAAGGATGATTTTGCCTTTATGAACGTATGTTGGCTTTGAGTGATGACTGCATTGTCTTTCAAGTGTTTTTTAATAACTCCCATAATAATCTTCTCTATAATTTTACCAGGTACCAAGGTGAGACTGACAGACTTATAATTACCAGGATTTTCTTTCTTGCCCTCTTGAAGACTGGAATAACATTTTCTAGCTTCCAGTCAACTGGGATCTCTGCATATTCCCAAGACTATTGATAAATAACTGAGAGAGGTCCCACAATAACATCAGCCAGATCTTTCAGTATCTTGGGATGAAATGTCATTATTTCCTAGTTAAACCACTAAATGTTAGAAAACTATGCTATTTCTGGTTTGATCTTGCTGAGGAAGCTAGACAGTTCTACTCTCAGCGAAACCTCAAATATTTATTTTCCTGTTTGTAGAATTATAAAGCTGCTGGGAATACAAACACTACAGGTAATCCAATCCAAGCCATCAGGATACACCTAAGCCATTTCTGACAGAAATCTGCCTAGAACTGTGATATAGACTCCCCAAGCTCATCAGATAATCTATACTTGTTCTTTTTCCTTGTATCACCCTCAGTTTTCTGCTGAAAGTTAAAATCTATATATAGTAGTGGTTCACATTCCTCCAACATTTGTTTGTGTGGGCAGCTATCATAAATACAGGTCTCCTTGTAGGCACCAAAGAATATCAGATGCTGAGCATGTAATAAAATCAACCCATCCCTTGTTCAAAACTGAGTGACACAGATTTCACTGATTTGTAATAACTAAATAAATAGTTAGGATTTTATTTTATTAGTAGTAAAAAAAATCACTCCACATTTCTAAAAGTAAGTCACCTCTAGTGAGGTAATGGAATATTGAAAGAGCTCCATAATTGTACACACATAGTTTTGGAAGCATTGACTAAGGTAGATATCTTATTAATGCTGTCTTTTTACTCCTGGGAAGTTATTAAATACTGCAAAAGTTGGATAGTGGAAAACTAGGGCATATGATGTGGGTATTGCTCAACAATTTTTGTGGAAATATTTCTTTGAATAATTGAGTATTTAAAAACTAAATTAACATCATTTACATAATTTAGAAATGCTCAAGTAGTAAGCAGTGTTCGTTACTATAAGACCAGTGTTTTGGCATGTACACTGGCAGAAAGGTTTTTTTGACTCAGAATAACTTATGATACTCTGTCTCAATTTATTTTGTGTTTCCATTCGGATTGTCTGGTGGATCTTGTTGATAACAACAGCACCTATCTTGTATGCAGAATCAACTTTCAAAACATTAGCTCATGTATAAATTTCAGTAAGTACTTCATTACACATATGAGAACAAAACTAAGAGACTCTATCACAAGCATGGAAAATGTTTCTATGATTCTTTTTCTATTCCAGATTCCTGATTATGATAGACCATTGAGAAACAATGATTTAAGTGTTTTTTCCCCCCATCTTCAGAGCTCTAATGCTAATGAAAGTCTTTCCTACCCTAGGAGTTGCCCAATACTTAGCATGGGCTGTTTGGTGAAGGGTTGCTCGCTATGTTTCGGTGAGGTATTGGCAATTCATGCAAATTTTAGCTGCAATGACTGTTTAGGTGAGTGACCATGTAAGTCCTGAGATTTCTTTTGAGTAGTTTAAATCGAAAAAACCAGCATTCTTCTCTAAATGAAGTGTTAGTTTAAAACCCAAATGCCCTTTCAAGCCTTGATCTAAAATTGAAATTATTATTATATGTCTATTTGTTAAGGGATGGACAAGTTATTATGACAGATATTCTTTTTTATTAGTCAGATTGTTAGTAGATGTCCCAAAAATTTTATGCTTTAAAACCCTCTTAGCAATTTGATAATCTGTGATTTCTTCCTCCTTCTTCTACCCCAATAGATATAGGAATATTGCATTTATACAAGAAATTGTGTACAAAGTCTATTAATGAATCCTTTTGCAAAGGACACAATATACTGAAAATTGATTTCCAGTTAAATATATTAGTAATTTTCTGACTCTAGGCCATCAGTTGACAATCTTCAGAGCTCCTGCCTCTTCAAAATAATCTTTTTTTCATTATCAACTTTACATATAAGTGATGGTGCATTTCCAGTGAGAAAGAAGTTGACCTAAATCAGTACCTTTTCAGTATTCATAGTTACAATTGCACTTTCATGATTTAAACTTTAAAGAAAATTTCTTTCAAGTGAATGAAGTAATTTTTTTTTCTTTCTTTCCCAAAATAAAAATTTTAAAATGAAAACAAATCATCATTTTGGTGCTCTTCAGTGTCAAACAGATTGTCATGTTAATGACAATAATCTTGTTGAGATACTTGTTCAATGGGGTTTTTTTCTCAATTTTCTCAATCCTTTCTCAGTACTTTTCAAATACTGTACCTGAGAAAACACATGTATGAGAAAGTTGTATTTTTAACAGCATGATTCCAAGTCTCCTTGATTCAGGAGTTTTCTAATCATTCTGCTCCCTTGCACAATTTGAAAACCATTCATTGCAGACAAATATATATGCATTTTACAAAATGTGTGAAGCTACCTGGCAGACCTAGGGAGGAAAAACAAACCCTTGGCTTCAGTGCCATTTCAATATAGTCTTACATTTTACTTCCACATTTAATATAAAGTGTACCTCCTAGGACTGATATCTTCTTAGTGGCTCCAAAAAAATCCAACAAATAAGGCATATTTTCAAACGTTATTATTGTCTTTTCTAAAAATACAAATACAGTACTGTTTATTGATATGGAACCATACCTAAGGAAGTTTTCATGTTGCTAGTAAAGATTAAGGCAGATTGTATCTCATGGCTCCCACTCGGCTCCTACTGAGTAGTCAGTAGGTGTTTATTTCCAAAAATCTGTGCCAATTTAAAATGTTACCACCTTACACTATCTTTTAAACTCCCGTTCCTGTTTTGGGAATGCTTGGTGCGCATTAGAAAACACCACTATACAGCCCTTGGTATAAGAAAAGTTATAGAACAGGAAATTTCCAGAAGGTGATAAATAAGGAGCAGTTGGAATAGGTAAAAATCTCACTGCTTGCTCCAGAAGACAGCAACTGTCCATGCTATTTTGAGCCCTCCAGCCCATGATTTTCATGGAGAAATTATGACTAAGTATTTGCTGGATCCAGCTTCTAATTAGCTTCCCACCAGTGTTGGCTTAGCACAGCCATCAGCTGTGGGATGTTCTGAATTGAGTAGCCTGGATTTCATTTACGTCAGCGTTTGGCCTGACTCATTGTTTCTGAAGAATTGAAGGAAAAGAATAAATGAGTACATTGTCAAATGCAAATTTGGTCAGCACTCAGCAGCCCTCATGCTTTTAAAACACTTTGACTAGAAATTCATTTAGCCATAGCATGAAAACCCTATGCCCAGGCATAAACCCTGTTTATGATTTCCTTACTTTGTAAACTACCCCACTGGCACCTGCTGAGAAGTGTGCAGCACGAAATCTCTCATTACAATTTTTCCTTAGCTGTTCCAGGAACTGGAAAGCATGAGTGACAGATCATAATTCCCATTAATGCTATAGTTGAAAATGAGACTACCTAAAAAGTCTATTCCTCGTATTCAGATTAATGGACTTTATTTAACAGAGGAAACTTCAATGACATACAATAATTCAATCTCTTACGTTGGTTTTTTTTCATTTTTTTCTAAAATTATGTTTTCAAGAGACTTTACCTCCTCTGTTTCAGTACAGAATTAAATATGCTTTGGGGATGTAGTAAATAAACAGTAAAAGACATCTCAGTACAGAGCTTAGCATGAGTCTCACAAATTGAACAGAAAAATTTGCCATGAAGGGTGTCTCACCTTGTGGGTGTATGCCTGAAGCCAGAAGACTGGAGGTGCGAAGTTGGTTACGAAGATCTTGAGACGAGACGAAGGAAGATGCACAAACTGACTGTGTAACCCAAATTTGTAAACTAACCATTGAACCTGCATAGAGGCTTCAGTGAGCAGAGGAATAAACCAACAAAACCTCAATACTGTGGAGGCAGCAGTGTGGTGTAGTTTGTGCAGAGTGATTGTGTATTAAAAGGGAATGAGATCCTGAGGGTACACCATGTTCCAGTGCATATTATCATTTGATCTGCAAACTACCAGCCTTTAATGATCACTATATTGCCTAAATAAGTTAACTGATAAACTGAATATGTATCCTAAGAGCCTATGCTGCTGAATGAGGGGAAATATAACCCTCAGGGAGAAGATGACTGAAAAGTCTTGAGGTTTGTGAGCAAAATTGTTTTTTCTTCATTTACTACCTACCAGCCCTGTCTAACGCTTATAGTGCAAATGGTTCTGAGTTGATGTATTTAATTTTGCACATACAGGGTAACAAGTATATTGG
Organism: Manacus vitellinus; assembly: GCF_001715985.3. Lineage (NCBI taxonomy): Eukaryota > Metazoa > Chordata > Aves > Passeriformes > Pipridae > Manacus > Manacus vitellinus. The sequence continues at coordinate 33,813,591 of NW_021940208.1, forward strand.
TCACAACAACCCCAAGCAGGACTACAGGCTGGGGACAGAGGGGCCAGGAAGCTGCCTGGCAGAAAAGGACTCAGAGCTGTGGGTCAACAGCCAGCTGAACATGAGCCAGAAGTGTGCCCAGGGAGCCAAGAAGGCCAATGACATTCTGGCTTGTATCAGGAATAGTGTGGCCAGCAGGACCAGGGCAGTGATTGTCCCACCGTAGTCAGCACAGGTGAGGCAGCAACTCAAATTCTGTGTTCAGTTTTGAGCCCCTCACTAGAAGAAAGTCACTGAGGTGCTGGAGCCTGCCTAGAGGAGGGCAACGAAGCTCATGAAGGGTTTGGCACAAGTCTTATGAGGAGAGGCTGAGGGAACTGTGAGTATTTAGCTTGGAGAAATGGAATCACAAAGTAGACATAATCACTCTCTACAGCTACCTGAAAGGAGGCTGTAGCAAAGTGGAGGTCAGTTTCTTTTCCCAATTATCAAGTGATAGAACAGGAAGAAATGGCCTCAAGTTTCAAATGGGAAAGTTTAAATTTTATTAGGAAAAATTTCTTCATGGAAAGGGTTATCAAGGGTTGGAACAGGCTCCCCAGGGAAGTGGCGGAGTCACCATTCCTGGACATATTTAAAAGGCACGTAGATATGATGCTTAGGGATATGGTTTAGTGGTGGACTTGGCAGTGCTGAGTTAACTGTTGGACTCAATGATCTAGAAAGTGTTTTCCAACCTAAACATTTCTATGATTTTAAGTATATGGGGATCCTTGCCTAACTTTTTCTCGAGCACTATGGAACATTTTAAGGATGGGCCTACTTATCCTGTCTTATAGCAATGGAGAGATCTAGGAGTCTGTGTAACACAGGATTTTGTAATCTAAGGTAAACAGATAAACTCAAATTCTCCTTCATATATTTCTACATAGTCAGTAAATTCCCTGAAGCGAATAGGATAATCCTGATGTAAATAGAAAAGAAGTGTGCTTCTTTAGCTCTTGTAAATATTCCCTTTAGAAAATACTTTTAAAGTGTAGAGCTAATTGAACTTTGAATGCTCAAATGTTTTCATTATGAACAAATAGTCTTTGAAAAAGGCTTTTTAACTTTTTCTCTGTAATGTTCAAAATGACTCTGTGGGAACTAGCTCTTTAAAAACCCCCAAAACAAAACAAAGGAAACTGAACTCTCCTTCTCCCCCAGAACCTTAGGGGTTCAAATTAAGTCAATCAAAATCAAGACCTTTTGTGGGCTGAGAGTAAATGCTGTTTTCCTCTGCAATCTATGGCCTCAAATAGGCCCTTTTCTTTCTAATTGCATGCTTTACATGCTGTGAAGAATGTAATGCATTTAATTCTTTGACTCAGCCTCTTTATGCGTATGTGACAGAGCTGGTGAAAACTGCAGGTGAAGTTCTGTAGGAAAGAATAAAGCAAAAAGTGGTTTCATGCACATTTCCCTATTCCTAGGGTTCTTGCAAGTATACACGCAGCATGTGGGATTACCTACAGTGATAAAATTGAAGGGTTTGAAAGAAATTAAGTTCTGGGATGATAAGAAGGGAAAATAATCACATTTTATATGCTTAGGGTAGAAGAAAATCTTTGTGTGACTTTAAGACTGCCTATTTAGTGTCCATTAGGATAGAATAGAATAGAATAGAATAGAATAGAATAGAACAGTTCAGTGGGAAAGATCCTGCAACAATCATCAAGTCCAATTGCCTAAACAGTAGCATAGCCTTTACACCAGAGCAGTTGCATCATTTCCCTCTGACTTGTGGAAAACTGCAACTTTCTTTTATGTTGTTTGGCGAAGCAGATTGCTGTGTACTTGCCATGGCTATCTGGTTGCTTCTTAGGGAACTTCTCTGCTTGACCATTTCTTATATGTCTAATGTAACTAATATAAATGCTTCAGGGCTTTGGAAGAAAAACAATAACTTTTAGCCACCAGTGGTCTTCAGAACAAGATGAATTGACTATATACCGGTAAAAGAAATGTGCTCAGGACCACAGTCTGAAACAAAGCAGTTCATACAGACTTGATGAAATATTTTTATCCCCAAAACAGGAAATGTGCATGAAAATAGCCTACTGAGAACAGTATTTGAGCATGGTAAGCTACTGAACTTGGAAATGCATGAAAACCATTTCAAGAATCATTCAAAAAATTCTAAAGTATATAGTATTATTGCTATCCAGGAAAGTTTCTAGACACTGTTTAATTTATCACTACAGGTGCAACCATAGAAGACCTGTGGATTGTCTATCTGTGACAATCATTCATTTACAATCTGTATTTTCCTCTTTTATCCTCAACATTTCTATGTAAACATTGATACTTCCCCTTCTTCCGCTAATGCTCAATGCTTTGACTCCTCTACCCCCTAGTACTAATATTTCTTTTTCCCCTGCAGTGCTCTTAATATAATTCTTTATGTCTTCACTTTCTTGTCAGTCCACTCTTTTCAGCTATATGCAACTGTTACTGTACGTTCACAGATAAAGACTTCACAACAATGGAGAAAAATCTAATGGAAAACACATTTCTGAGACAATGAAACAAGTCTGCTATGGAAAATTATCATCTTTCTTCAATGAGCCAAAGATACCACAACTGTGTAGAGTTCTGCCCACTACTCTAGGTGACATGGTTGTGGCTTCATTTCACGATGATAAAATCTCCCCAGGGTATTTTTCCTTCGTTTTCCCATTAAGATATTCATAGAATCATGAAATGGTTTTGGTTGTAGGAGACCTTTAAAGATCACCTAGCCCAACCCCTGCCACAGATACAGACATCTTTCACTAAACCAGGTTGCACCAAAGAGCCATCCAACCTCAATTTCAATAGTTTTAGGAATGGGTGATCCACAGCTTCTCCAGGTAGCCTGTTTCAGTGTTGCACCATCCTCAATGTGAAAAATTTCTTCCTTATGTCCTATCTAAACCTATCCTCTCTCACTTAAAAACCATTACCCTTTGTCCTGTCACTTTGGTCTGTCCCTGTCTTTCTTAAAGGCCCTCTTTAGGTACTGGAAGGCTCCAATATGGTGTCCCAAGAACCTTCACTTCTGCAGGTTGAACAACCCCAGCTCTCCTAGCCTTTCCTCATATGATAGGTGCTCCTGAACATTTTTGTGTCCCTCCTCTGGACCCACTCCTACATGTCCATATCTTTCATGTACTGGGAAACCCATATGTGAACACAGCACTTCAGGTGGGGTCTCATGAATGTGGAGTAGAGGGGCAGAATCACTTCCCTTGACCTGTTGGCTACGCTTCTTTTAATGCAGCCCAGGATGTGGTTGGCCTTCTGGACTGCAAGCACACACAGACATCTTTGTCTTCATGTGGAAGCTGATGGGCCAAAACTGAACTTTGTACATTCAGGCATACAATACGCAGAGGCTGGGAGACGCAGAAAGTAAAAAAGAGTAGATTTTTCATTGCCAATAGCAATCAAGATTTCATTTGAGAGGCAGTATTTTGTGGTACATGGCTTCGTTATTTAAAGAACAATAAAGGTAGATCACAAGCTGGCTTTCAAACTAAAAATGAATGTGTGACATTCTTTTCACTCCACTCTACATGTCACAAAATGCTCCAATCACCTCTGATTTATTGATCGATTTATTTTTCAATATAGTTAGTCCTTCTGTCAAGAAAAATAGTGTAGCATAGACTAAAATACAACTAAAATTTTAAAGAATTATTGCAATTAGTATTTGGAGAATTAACTGAGTGATTAATATAACTCAGTAACCATATATTTTTGTTCTGTACCTTCATATATTGTATTATTCTTGCTCTTCCTTTTTTTTCTTGCCATAGGATGAACCTGTAATTCCTATAACTGAAAGCCATGACAAAGTTGTAAAACATGGTATTTTTTAAACAGTAGGAAAGATGAAAGCCAATCAGATAGATGTTCATAATTCCATGATCCTTTAAAAACCCCACAACTATTGCATATGTATTTGATATCTGTGCTGCCTTTCTATAATTTTATCAGTTATTTAGAGTATTTACAATATAAGAGGATTTATTCCTCCTCCGCTAATGCACCTGAATCTGCTTTTATGTGATTGTCTTTCTAGAATGTAATACATTGCACTTATGACACATGTCAAGACTACAGTTATGTTTGACAGGAGTACATGAAGAGTTGACAAATAACTTGGAAATATTTATCATTTAAAAAACTCAATCGTTTCATGATACATTTTAGTACAAGTGATATATAATGTCTAAATGATAGACAAACCAGTAACCAAACGTAATTATTTCTCTTTATGAGATAGTTTGACACCAAGCCCTAAAAAGCAAGCCTGTTTCAACCTCTGGATAGTGTTACATATTCAGACTGCCAAGCCACAACAACAGTTTTCATTCAAAACTCATTTCACTTAGTTTTAGGCATTACAGCGGAGACTAAATGAGAAAAACCTGGGCATATCCAGCAAAAGATTCTCAACTCTTTCACAGACATCTTGAGCTGCTTGCTAAGGCAGTCTATCTGACCCCACTATCAGGAAATCCCAGATGACCATTGGCTAGATGCTCAACCAAACTGCCCAAAGATAAATCCCACACAAAGCTCAGTGAGGAAATAAGAAAAGTGACACTATAGAAGAAGATTATTACTTATGAGTAAATAATTGAAACTATATATTTTTGATCAGCAGGAATGAAGGCTTTTAAAGCAGAGTCCTGACAATATCCTAAACTTTTATTTTGTTTATTATATTTATTTCTTTTATGTTTATTCATTCATCCATTCATTTATTTTAACTTATTAAAGCTAGAGAAATCCACATGTTGATTCTGTTCTTGTTTATTAGTGATAGCTTCTTGTTCTCAGTGTGGTGAACACTTAATTTAGTCTAAATGGGACTGCAAAATCCAAATGGTTTTTCTATGAGCCATTAACTAGAGATCATCACAAAATCCCTTCTGATCATTACCAACTCTCAGCTAGTCCCACGCCAATGACAACAAAGGAAATTTTTCTAAATTGTTTCCAAATTATTCCCCAAGTCATACTCAGGTCTACTAACAGCTTGCATGTTTTATTTCAGGAAAAAATAACATAGACACTCTGAAACACACACAGAGAAAGTCTTGGGGTCATCTGAGGCACAAAATGTAGCAAGACAGAAAAAAAATCCTTACCAGGCTTATTCCAGTCCTGTATTTACAGTAGATGTCAGTATTTCTTAAGGACTATATGTATTAGAAAGGAAAAAGCGTCTTGAGGCTTCTCAGAACAGGATTCTGGGTACTTGTGATCTAAATTTGTGAGCAACAGATTTTATTGTTTTCATCACCTTATTTTTAAAATGTCTTGAAGAAGGTATTTGTCACTGAACCAAAAGAATAGCAATTTAATTTATGTGTGGTCTCAATTCTGAACAGTGCTGACTAGCCTGAACTCAAACCTCTGGCTGGGGTTGGAGAAAGAAGTTGCTCTCATTCCTAAGCAGCTCCCTTCACAGAACGGTCAATGGGGATATGATCTTCAGATATGGAGGAAATAAAGAGGCCATGATTTAAAAGGTAACCCACTAATCTCAGAGTGAAATGAAAAATACTGTGTAAACTTTTAGATTTGAATTATTGAATAGACAATAAAAATTGAATATAGACATTTCAGAGAATATGATGTTATTATCTAATAACTTTCAGACATATATATTTAAGAAGACAGACTTTCATTGAGATTATTTAATCCTGACACCATTTATTCAAACACATACATCTGTTGAAATATTTGAGACAAATCACAGGAGTAGTTGCATATAAATCACAAAAATTCATCATAAGGATTATAGAATCTTTCCTCATATCATATAGCCTTGAATGACATGTTGGAAAAAGGTTCAACCTGTACAAACTGAGGAGCTGGCACAATGCTTGAACTTCTCAAAGGAAGAGGAATTTATAATAGATCAGCTTTGAAGGTTCCTAACAGCTACTAGGGCTTTCTAACAGTAGGGAGTCAAGAATCACAATACCTTATGTGATGCATTCAAAAACAGTTACAGAATGAATGTCAGAAATCCTTTGCACTTTTCCAAAATGTTGTATAATTAAGAGGGTCGCTTTAGTCAAAAGCAATGAAGACATGGTTGCAACCTTGAAGGTCCGTGTTGGAGTAGTTATCTACCTTCAGTCTATGGAGGACTCCACACTAGAGCATCTGAAGAAGGCTGTGATCCCATGGGAAACTCACACTGAAGCAAGTTTGCTGGTAGGGCTTGTGACCCCATGGGGAATCCACACTGCTGTGGTCTGTTCCTGAAGGACTGCACTCTGTACTAGAGCAGTTAATGAAGAACTACAGCATGGGAAGAGATCACATTGGAGAAGTTCATGGAGGACTGTTCCCTATGGGAGGGACCCCATGCTGGAGCAGGGGAAAAGTGTGGGGAGTCTTCCCCCTGAAGGAGCTGCAGAGACAACATGTGAAGAACTGACTTCAGCGCCCATTCCCTGTTCCCCTGCTCCACTGGTGGGGAGGAGGTACAAAATTCATGATTAAAACTGAACCTGGGAAGAAGGCAGGGGTAAAGAGAAAAGTTTTTTTTAAGACTTGGTTTTGTTTCTCATTACCCTGCTCTGATTTGATCAGAATAAATTAAATTAATTTCCCCAAGTCAAGTCTGTTTTTCCTGTGACAGTAATCCATGAGTGATATCTCCCTGGCCATATCTCTACTCATGAGCCTTTCCTTATATTTTCTCCCTCCTGTCCAACTGAGGAGGGTAAGTGATTCAGCAAATTTGGTGGACACTTGCCATCCAGCCAGGGTCAACACGCCACACCAGATAAAAAAGCATCTTAAAATCTTTTGTCCAAAATTGTTGCTTCGAAAGATTAAATACAAGGTACCAGTGTATATGCAACAGAAGGGGGCAAATGAGTCTCATTTTACTGTGCTTCAAAACTGTCAAAAAATCTCTTCACCGAAATTTTATCTTGAGCTATTTTGCGTAAACATGCGCAAAAGAATGTAAAAAATCCAATCAACCAAGTTAAAAATGAGCAGAAATAGAAGACAAGTAATATGAGGACACTGTTCAGTAAGCTCTGAAATTAATTCCATCAAGGGCACTCAACTGTGACACCCTAGCTTGATGGCTACGTTCTCCCCCTAAGACATGGTTAAAAAAATATGTATTTACTGATTCTAAAATAAAATCATTCTCTAAGTTTGGTCCAGGTGATGCGCTACTGGCTGGTTCTCCTTATCAGGTGCAAAGTTGACCATGTAAGTTCAAGCGATAGAAATACAAAGGATTTCCACATTTAGATTTATCTTGACAACGCAGCCAAATATTTCCCCGTGTTTGCAGTTATCTCACCTCCATGAGCTACACTCAGTTCTGCTTACACACTGTGGCTAGGATCCCTCTTCTTTTGTCTGGGGGTAGGATTAAGTCTCTGGATTTTTAAGAGCAATCCTCTAGGCAGTTTTAAAGCAAGTGGTAGATAGGGGAATGGTTTTGTAAACAATCCTGTTAGATGTTAATAGGATCAGAATGATTACCTCAACTACCACACCGAAAATGCACCCTCAGAGAGATTTTTCTTCGTGTTATTTATGCTTAGGTAAGTCCTCTGCAGGAGTTTCAAACCAACCACAACTTTAAAGTAGTACAAGTCTGCTCAGGGCAAAGAGATGTTACAGCACATACAATCTGCAGTGAAAGAATAAGCTTTCACATAGTCTCTCTGAAATTTGGTAGAGGTTTTGTACCATCCCACAAAACCCTGTTCCTGTTTATAAGGAGTGAAAAGAAACAATGTCCAGAGAGCAGAGAGTTCTGGATAATTTGGGGTAGTAGAGAGCTGTTGATCAAACAGTCCAAGCTGGTCTAGCACATGCATTGGGACTGGCCATTACTCCAGTTTTAATTGTACTCTTCTTCATTCTGTTCTATTTTATATCTCCTCTAATTTTTATAATTTAATATTTCCTATCCTTATCCTGAATGAAGTCTGACTATGATGTGAAACAAAAATAGCATTCCATGACACTCTAGATGTTAAATGTGAATACACACCATGCAGTAAAGGATATTGTCTTACTGTTGAGCTATTCTCATTGCGTTTCATCAAAAAAGTAGTATCTTAGAAAGTCTGTGGGACTTGTCCTAACTCTGTAAGGCCTCAGGTTTCAGGTCTTCACGTCAACAGCTCTCAATACTTGAATACTACAATATAGGGACTGAGAAACTTGTGAAAACTCTGGAATTCTGGAAGAACAAAGAACTGCCAATAGCTGGCAGTTATTTCACTTGTTTTTACTTCTAATCTAACCTTATTAATATATAGACATTCATTTCCTTTCAGATAATTGTAGAGAGTGATAAGTGATAGCTTCCTTTTCTCCAGGCTAAAAACCTCCAGCTCCCTCACCAGTACTTGTGCTCCAGACCCTTCACCAGCTGTGCTGCCCTTTGATGCTCCAGCACCTCAATTTCCTTCTTGTAGTGAGGGGCACAGAACTGGACACAGTACTCAAGGTGAGGTCTCACCAGTGCTGACTGCAAGAGGACAATCCTGTTCCTGCTGGCCACATCATTGCTGATGCAAGCCAGGATGCTGTTGGCCTTCTTGGCCACCTGGACACAGTGTTGACCCATGTCCAGCTGGCTGTCAACTAGCACCCCTAGACCCTTTTCCACCAGGCAACTTTCCAGTCATTTTTCTCCCAGCCTGTAGCACTGCATGGGATTGTTGTGACCCAAGCGCGGAACCTGGCACTTGGCCTTATTGAATATTATGTAATTGGCCTCAACTCATTGATTAGGCCTGTCAAGATTCCTCTGTAGAGCCATCCTGCCCTCCAGAAGATCAACATTCCCACCCAACTTGGTGTCATCTGTCAACTGACTGAGGATGCACTCAATCCCTTCATCCAAATAATCAATGAAGTTATTAAACAGAACTGGCCCCACAACTGAGTCCTGGGGACACCAGTGGTGACTGGCTATGAACTGGATGTGCCACCATTCATCACCACTCTCTGGGCCCAGCCATCCAGCCAGTTTTTAACCCAGCGAAGAGCGTACCTGTCCAAGCTGTGGGCTACCAGCTTCTCCAGGACAATGCTGTGGGACATAGTGTCAAATGCTTTACTAAAGCCCAGATAGACAACATCCACAGCCTTTCCCTGATCCACTAAGTGGGTCATCTTGTCACAGAAGAAGATCACTTTGGTCAAGCAACACCTGCTTTTCATAAAACCATGCTGAGTAGGCCTGATCCCCTGGTTGTCCTGCACATGCCATGTGATGACACTCAGGATGATCTGCTCCATGACCTTTCATAGGTACCGAGGTCAGGCTTTGGAAACTTTGTAGATGGGTTCCTTTAATTAATTCCAAATATGAAAAGCTTTTCAACATTACAGTTTCAAAGAATTATGAGATACTTCCTGAACATTCAGAGAGGATAAATTTAATTTCACAGAATTTGCTAAGCTGAACATTTCTTTGTTTGTACACCTGACAAAAATAAATATGCATCTTCCAGATGGATGTTCCAGGTTTGCATCTGCTGGAATTCGTTCTTCTGAAAGATACCGTCTGGAGGAGAAACTGAAATTTCTCTTACAAATATATAAGTGTTGTGTCAATACTTCAAAGAAAGATAATGAGTAAAAATCAGAGCAAACATAGAAGTGAAACTAGTCTAAAATACTTGTCTTCACAATATTTCCATTTATGCCTTTGTAAAAATAGATGAAAAGCAGGCACAAACCACTGGCTATATTAAATATCCATGAAAACTCATAGAAGTAGCTAGTGTTAATGGCTAGAACAGATGCCTGCCTCCTGACTAGTTTACTTTTCTCTATGTTCTGACATGAGTATCAACATTTTGTGAGTGATTACTACTACTTGCTGCAGAACTGGAAAATTATATCACAGAAACAGCTGAGATACAGATAATCTGAGGCACTAAGTACCTAACTCATGCTGAGCTCTGATAGATCTGAGTGCTATTAAGAATTTGGGACTGAGAAATTTTTCAGCATCTCTGAAAAATTTCCTTGTAGGGTATGTAGTTTCTTAATGGAATTGCTGAAGCATAAAAGAGAAAAGCTAGATGGAAATCATCAGGGTGAATAAAACTACTCTTTATTTTAGCATATCATCATCATCATGGCTAGGCTTTGTGAACGAAGATTTGGGAAGGGCTCTACCCACGTTTGTTACAGGCACGTTGGTGGCTAAAAATACCAATATGAGATAGACATGTCTGGTTGCAAAAGGCACAGCAGAAAGACTCTTTAGATGGTATATTCTACAAGGTACGATTCTTTCTGCATTGTCTTTTCTCCTCAAGGGTGATCCTGCGTGCTTTCTCAAAGGCATCAGCAGCGTTATAGATGGTGTGTCTCCAGACCTCCCGACTGGAGGCCAGAGTAGACCAGTTATGCTGATCAATATGGTCAAGGCTGAGATGCTGTTTCAGGGAGTCCTTGTATCTTCTCTTTGGGGCTCGTCTCACGAGGCAGCCAGTGGTAAGTTCGCCATAAAGCAAGATCTTAGGGAGGCGGTGGTCCTTCATCCTTGAGATGTGCCCTGCCCAACGTCGCTGCTTGTTCTAGAAGAGATGTATTAGCAGGCCAGGGCCAGGAGCCAGCCCCCCACCCAGCATGGTTGGCCAGGGCTGGCATTTCAGCATATAGTACCAGAAAAAAAAAAAAAAGGAAACACAAAATGTATGTGAATAAACGAGCTCAGTATCTGTAAACTGCATTATATCAAGTCTACAGATTAGTAAGTTAGATAAGCCAGTTTTCCTAGGATTTTATCTTTGTTCATACTGAATATATGCTTCAGCAGAGGCCAATCAATCCTTTGTCAGGGGCCTGTGGTGGGATGCCCTTGGCTGGCTGCCAAGCATGCATCCAGTTGTTCTTTTACTGCACCTCTTCAGTGGTACAGTGGGAGAAAATGAGGTGAAAATCTCAAAGATCAAGGTAAAGGCAGTTTAATGAGGGGGAAAAAAAATTATTCACTGCCTCCCACCAGCAGATGATAGTCAGCCACTTCCTGGGAAACAAGGCCTCAGTACATATAGAAGTTGCTTTAGAAGATGAACATCTTAACAAATGCCCTCTACCTTCTTTCCCTCACCTTTTAATGCTGAGAATGAAGTCGTGTGGTATGGGACATCCCTTTGGTCAGTTTGGGTCAACTGTTCCAGTTGTGTGACCTCCTAGCACCTGGTCCCTTCCCATCCTACTGTCTTTTGGGAGTGGCAGGTTGGAGAGACAGTCTTGATACTATCTGAGCACCACTCAGCGACAGCCTAGAACACTGGTGTGTTATTGACACTGTCCTAGCTACAAATACAAAGCACAGCCCAATATGGGCTGCTGTAGGACTTAATTCCATCCCACCTAGACCCAATACAGGGCCAAATTTTGGGATTTTTGGAAGGCCACTTCTGCCTGTTAAAACACTGAGTTTGCTGTATTCCATATTTATTTGGCAAAAAATAAAGCATAGTTCAGCTCTTCCTAGAATTAATATAGAAGCTGTATCAAATAGTTGCTGCAAGTACACCTTGCAGTTAAGGTGTGTTTTTAATTGTTTATTCTGCTTATATTATATTGTGGCTGAAGGAATGCTGTAGAGGAATTGGCATGACAATGATACAGCTGTCCAGGAGAAGAATACAACCGTATCCCTGAACTAATTTTACCTGTTTTACCAGAAAAACACAAAAATCTGACTTTCCTTTCAAAAGAAGAGGGAAATCTACCATCCAAAGTGTGTTACAAATCAGACCCTGCTTCATGTGCCTTCTTGCCTAGAGAAAGGAAAGGTAGCTGGGGCAGAAGTTTGCATTGCTGAACCTAAACAGTCAGAAAAAATGTATTGATGATATATTATAAAAATAGTGACTGTTCTCTATTCTAGAGAAACATTCTGCTGGGGAGGTAACTCATATATCTGTGAATAGATTCCATCCATTAAAACTCTCCATACAGAATTTGACACACCACTTTTCTTCTTGGAGCTAACCTTATACCAGCAAGAAAAAATTCCCAGATATCTAAAGTGGAATTCAAAAAATTTCAATTTTAAGCCAGATGATATTGCAGGAGAAGTTATGTATTCATTTTGAGTAAATATAAGTTAATGATCCACACAGAAATCTATCACATCAGAATGAATGAGTCTGTTCATAGGACCTGTCTTCCTCATGCCACTAATTTTTTGGAAAATTTTTTTTCCAAACAAGTGAATTGTTTCCCAGCCCTTTGTTTTCCCACACACTGGACTTCTTTGGTTATACTACATACTGACTTTCAAGAAGTACAGAAAGACCCAAGAAAAAGCACACCTTAATGGAGAAAGCTGATTAAGACCAATACAGAGAGTACACTCTTTTCCCAATTTTTCCTTCAAAGGAGGAAGGTTCAGTGCTTCAATTCTTTCCACACACTTGTAAGTTAACACTTACCAAGAGACAATGCACTGAAAGGCTCATTGTGAGAGAGATTCTTATTTAACTAACTAGAACTAGAAACTTTTTCTTAAGTTTTCTGTGAGAAATCTCAATTGAAAATCCTTGTACTTCTGAGTTCCATTTTACTATACACAAGTATGACTTTACTGCATGAGGATTCTTACCAAAATCAATAGATGGGGAATCTGGAAGGACCAAACACCCTTCAATAACAAAAATAAGCCCATAAAAAAAGCAGCAAAATTACTCAGGAAGATATTTTGTAAATTTATATTATCATTCAGCATTTTCTTGGTGGCCCTTTAGCATACCATAAGCCTCAAAGAATCCATCTCTTGTAAGATAAATTCCATGAAAATGTTCAAGAAACCTGGGGGAAAAAATTTCTTGTCTATAATACCTACTCCATCATATAAAAATTGTGAGTGTACTGAATTAGTACAATTAATAAGGAGTGCTCAGCTGCTCAGGCAGCTTCACTAACCCGCTACTTTACCTTAAATGAATTTTGCATTCAAAATAATGTAGGGAGTTTGAGTCAAGTAATTTGTTCTCTTTTGATGAGTTTCCTATTGCAGCATACCTTGAAGATGGTGATATGTTTTAAAGCTGTCCTTCAATAAACTGCTCTTTTTTTCCCCTCTCCAGCAGCGCTTCCCCACTCCAATTCCTGTTTTAAGTCATAATTTCACAGACTTACGAAAATGAAAAAATCCTCCTCCTCTGCCCACCTGCTTCTACCAGGAACTGCAAATGCCCCCCACATTCCTTATTTCATGCTATAATTAGAACAAATATTTGAAATACAAATACTCTCTACTTCTCCTCCTACCGTCTTTGTTGCTCTCCTGTCACTCTCCTGTCATCCTTCTGCACCGCCTAGAAAGACTGAGTCCTATTGAAAAAGCAAGTTTTCTGCTTTTTTTAACCAAGGCTTTGATTTAGTCAGCACAAGAAATATTAGCCTTAAACTTCTTTATTACACATTCTTGTGGGTCTTTCAAGAGCCTGCATTGTCCGCAAAGCTGCCAGTAGATCCCTTAGGTAATTCTGTGCTTCACCTTCTCTCTCTGTATTCACACCTTTGTGAGCCCTGGAAAATGTATCCTTCTACTAATTATTCCTTTTGAAGCAGACAATAGACGCTGGGATGCATTTCAGTTTTGCTAAAATATCCCTCCTTTATTGTTCTGTCCCCCAGAAAGAGCTCCATGTTGGAGCTAGGCCATGGAAAGTACATCACATATTTGTTGCTTTTAGATCATTCAACATTCCGTTGGGTATGGCAGAGGCTATCACTGAGGGTAATTCCCTGCATAGCCCTCCTCTCTTGCCAGACCCATGCCAGCATTATTAGTCAAGGCTCTGACCTACAGCCTCTCACAGGCACGTTCTTTGTTCTGCCTACCTTGTGCAGCTGAACCCAGTACTTCACCACAGGGACACATTAAAGATAGCAGCAGCATGTCTGAAGACAACCTGAAGTAGGCTAAAACACAGCAATCAAAGCTACCAGAAATGAGCAGAGAGATGAGTTCATATTTTTCCTGTCAGTCATCTGTTTGCTTGAAAACAAATAGCAAACCAACAACAACATGCCATGTATCCACTAAGATGCTCGCTATGTCTTCCCACTCCCATCATGATGACTTTTCTACAGACCTACTCAAGTCCCACAAATCTGCCAGACTGTGAGCTAGCAATAAGATATTTTAGGACAGCTGGAACTGGTGCTGTTAGATGTGGCTTAGGCAATAAAGGCTGCTTTTCATTCCCGTTATGCCTATTACTCTTAAAATCTTTTGTTTAATGTTTCTGAGACTTTGACACACTTGAATTACAATAATAGAATAACCCAAGTTGGAAGGATAATTGAAGTCCAGCTCCTGGTTCTGCACAGGACAGCCCCAAAAATCACACCATGTGCCTGAAAGCATTGTCCAAACACTTCTTGAACTCTGTCAGGCTTGGTGATTACTTCTCTGGATAGCCTGTTCCAGTGCCCAACTACCCTCTGGGTGAAGAACCTTTTCCTAATATGTAGCCTGTGTATGACACAGTTTCATGACATTCCTTCAAGTCCTATTGCTGGTCACCAGAGATAAGAGATCAGTGCCTGTCCCTCTGCTTTCCCTCATGAGGAAACTGTAGACTGTGATGAAGTCTCCCCTCAGTCTCCTCTTCTCCAGGCTGAACAGATCAACTGACTCCAGTTGCTCCTCATATGACTTCCCCTCTAGACTCTTACCATCTTCACAGCCCTCCTTTGGAAATTCTCTAATAGCTTTATATCCTTCTTATAGTGTGGTGTCCAAAACAGCACACAGCACTTGTTAAAGGGAACCAGCCCATGAAGGAGAAAAATGTTGAGACAGAAGCAAGGGACTGCATTGGGTTTACCAGAAAGACGCCCTACAGATTCAAATTTGAAACTACATTCTTGTATGTAGTTTGGAACATCTTCCATTGAGGCAGCTCCCAAGACTCTCTCCATTAAGGAGAGCGGGGGCAAGTATCCTTCTTCTGCCTTTCCTTCAGTGACAGGCACATCAGGGACTAGTCCTGAAGACCTGAGAAGTACAACTGAGAAACATTACTACTCCCATCACCAGCTGTGCCCTTGACACTTCTTCTGTCTGTTTCCAGTTATAAGAAAAAAAGATTAGCCTGGAAAAAGAAGTCAGTATGGGAGTCTACCTGAATTCTTTAATCATCTGTGAAAACAGACATTCTTGTGAGGCATGGCTGTTAATGAATTCACTATGATCATATTCAGACTGCCTACTTGGAAATAGCCATTTCTTTTTTCAGTTGATGATCAGCATATAGGTGCTTACTTGGAAGATGGAGAGGACATTCCTGTCCTGCATTCCAACACATAGCCCTTCTGGTTTGTTCCCATGTGCAGTAAGGAGGATAAATATGTTCACAATATTGTCCCTTGATTTCTACCCACACCCTGACTAGCTTGTTTAAAACTACCTCTGCTGTCTCACTGATAACCTTCAGCAACCTCATCTATTACTGGAAGAAGTATCTACCCATCATATTCATAAAATATAGGAGGCAAGTAGAAAATTCTGTGTCTATGAAGAATGAGAAACACTTATCACTGTAAGAATGAAGACCAGGAAAGTGGTCTTCAGCTGATAGTAAAGCGAAACAGCAATTTTGAGAGCGTCTGGTTGCTGGATCTGCACAGAAGGGCAGAGGCCAGTGGCTGTTCTCTGCCTGATTAAGAATGTGCCCAGCTTGAATTTGATGAAGCATTTCAGGAGGTTTGGTAAGTGTGCCACAGCATGTGCCTTATCTTTATGTATAAGTACTGCATTCAGTATTGAGAATTGCATGATAACAAATGCTAAGAACAGATAAATAGATGAAAAAGCCTACAGTCTCTGTGTAGCAGCGATATTCAGAGATACCTGACCCCTAGCAAATCAGATAGATTTCCACTGGATGTCCTGCAGCAGACAGATACAGAAGAAGAAAATATGAGCTAGGTTTCCCATTGCCTTGTACATTTCTTTCAGTCATAAGTTCATGCAGAAAACATTGTTTCTAAAAACCTGTCCTGCTAGTGGGGAGTTCACACAAGAAAATCTCAAGGAGACTGCTCAGAAACACATTACTCAGAGCAGCACTGTGATTGTATCTGTGTAGCAGCTACTGAGCAAAAGTCCTAAGCAGGGCATTTGAGTAGGACTACAGAAGCAGTGATCAACCTTAAATTGAAGTGTCACAGACTATTTTCTGTAAATCTCTGTTTATTTTACTGTTACTGTCTGGAATAAAATTGTATTGCAAAGCTGGTAGCTAGTGTGTAACATGTAATACGGGGAGTAGAAAATTCCAACAAAGTCACATTAAGAGTTTTGAAGTTTACTGGGAAAGCCCTACCATACTTGGAAAGGAAACTAGTTCGACAAAGTCAACTGTTAGATAAGGAAGCAGCACCATCATTAACTTATTGTCCTGGAAAGATGAAATGGCCAGTGATCAAAATTAGTTCTGTAACACTTGGATTTCAAAGGAGTACAATTGGTTGTGTCTCAGTTATTTCTTGTGGTAGTTCTTGTGGTTTCACCCCAAACCTTGTGAATTAAAACAAACAAAGAACAAAATATGGCACTTCAATCAAATTTTTATATTCAAAATATGGTTAGATTTTGACTACTGACTGCATATGTCAGAACACCTATTTTAGCAATATGCTATATATTTTGTTCTTTACTCATACTTCTCTCCAGAATCCCATTTTCATACTTTGGAACATTAACATATATTAACAAATTACACTTTGTGGGCTTAGGCATTATCGCATCCTTCTTCCACAATTAGTCCAAGGCGGTGCAAACAGTTCTTGCAATAGTGTAAAACAGCCCAAGACAGGTAAATAAGTGACTCTGCATGGCAATCAAAGGTGTTCTGGACTAAAGGGATGTTTTCAGAGATCATAACTCTACCACAGCTAGAAGTAGTCTCGCCCTTTTGTTCCTCTTTGCCATTCTAATGTGCCACAGAAATTCTGTCACTAATTTTCAATTTTATAATTCATCCTGAGTGACAGTATTTTCAAAGACCCACTCATTAATTCTCATGGTGATTTAAATTATCCTTACACATCAGGGTGCATATAAAATATACTCCTGGGATCATAGAACCCTGAAGGCAAATAGCTACACATGTATTCAGTGTTGCCTTCCTATTAGTTTTCAAAAAGACAAAATATTAAAACAAATAATGTTAGCGACAACTAAGCAGGAGGTATTCACTTTTTTCCTCAGTACATTTCCATGAGAGATTGTGAAAGGATTTTAAAAGCTTTACTTTAAATAGGCTTCCCAATATAACTGTCTGATAGATCCAGGACTTTGACAGAGCCCCAGAATTCATCAACCTCCACAGATGCATACAGAAGTCATTATTAATATTGTGAAACAATTTAGATCAACAAAAATATGAGACACAAAAAGTTGTATTTCAAGATATAGTACTTGCACTTACACGAAATTGTTTTGAAAAGCAGATTTATGAATGGATCTAATGAAGACCATGCCTTTTTGGGACTGTGGCACCCAGCTTGTTCAGGCAGCTGGACTGATTGAATTAGGACCTCAGTTGTAGCAGCTATGTGCTGTCATCTCTAGTTAGCAATGCTGCTCAGCAGCTGCTTGCTTCAGGCATCCATTCAAACATGGGAAATATTCCTGGAGGTTTGAGCAAACTTAAATGATTAGGAGGAGGGTAGAAGTCTGGGACAGAAATTCATTATTAAGGGGTGAATGTGAAATAAAGAATGGCTATCAAAGAATTCTTTGTGTAAGTCTGAGGAAATTAATGATCACATCTATGTCCAGTGAATTCAGTAGGAACAGCTTCAAATTCATAAAAAAATTGCAGTAAGACTTCCTACTGGACTTTCGTGACTTCCAAAAAAATCAGTAAGAGTGATCTCATCATTTTTTTAATATATGAGTTTGATCTCACTTTGTTTTCAAGTTAATATTTTTTCTAATATAAATATTTGATAATTTGAGCCTTTTGTGTTTATTTATGTGTATAAATATACATTATATATCCAATCCATTTTCTTTTCTTTATTAAAATTAAATCTCAGAATCTGCCCCTAGAGCCAGTGAGCTGCTGTACAGATGGAAGGAACTGCTTCCAGAAAACTCCTTTGTATCCTTAGTTGTCAGGCTTTCTTCCATTATTGTTTCTTCCAAATTGTCTCATTACTTTATGTTTCAAATAGTATTGTTGCCCTAAGTTGTAATACATAGGATACATTTTCTATTTTGTGTTTTACTTGAGTAATAAAATGTAAAATCTCATTATTTGATAGTTAGATGATGTAATGTGTGTATTTTAGATTTTAATTAAATTGGTATACCTCTGAAGCAGTTTACAATTCAGATGAAGTCTTTGTTAGAAATATAAAAATATTTTAATTTAGTTGACTTGGTACATCTATTTCCATATCTCTCTACTATACAACAATCCAGGGGTTAATCTGCCTTGCCAAGGAGATGGAATACCTGGTTATTTACATAGTGGATGGATATATCCTAGCCAGCAGCCTGCACTGTGGATAAGTTTATAGCCAGTGAGAGCTATGGCCAGCACATGTACTGTTTCCTTCGTAATCTTACAAGCAGTGGTGAGCACGGGTTGGTTTGTGGTGAAATGATTCACAGTGTTGGTAGTGAAGGTGATCCTGTGCTAGAGAAATTTCACTGAGTTAAGCACTACCCTTCCCAAATTGCTGGACTGTCCTCCTGAGCTCACTAACAGTACCCAGCACTAGGTGACAACTGCTCAGTCTTCATCTCCTGAGCTGCTTCCCCAGGGCCACCATGTCCACTGAGCCTGCAGGAGAAGATTCTGCTGTTGGGGGTATGCAAATCTTGGGACAACACTGTGATGCACAGACAGCTGCAACAATGTGAAAGGCACACACTGCAAGCCCTGTACCTTCTCTGTCAGTTTTAGCAGAGGAAATCTCAGGTCCATACAGATGTTTAAAAATAATTTTTTTTCATGAACACAACATTTCTTTTGCAGCCTTGGCTGCACAGGTGAACTGCTGAAATTCAATCCTGTATTGGAATTGATCTGCCTCTTTTGTTTTCCTTTCTAAACATTATTCTTGCTGCCAAGGAAACCTGGTGCAGGAAGAGCAGTTCAGATAGCGTACACATGGCTCTTGTTGCTAAGGAAACATCTGAGGATGCCTGTAGACCTCTGTGTAGAGCTCCTAAGTGCCATTGTGCACTTGGAGATCCACATGGATGAAATGACTGTGGAGAAATCAGACTTTCTATTTTTCATTTATTTTGATATCATTACATTTAGCATTTAGCGTCTGAGACTGATTTTCCAAAACCATAGCAATGCGAGTATCTGCTATATTCTGTCAGTACTGCTGCCTGCCTGTGCCTGTAATCATTAGTGCACAAAGCAAATAATCAGACAACTCCTATAACTGCCATATCCAATTCCCCTTACTCTCATGCTCTGTTATTCTGAAGAGATAGATAGGAAGGAGACATAGACAGATGTGAACTCTTTAGAAATGCAAATTATCACTCTTCAAAAGTTTTTTGCACATCTGCCTAGCTGGTATATAAAAACTTTCTAAAAATGGTGGAAATTATATGTATTGCTAAACAACATGCTGGAAGGATATGAGATTAATTCTCAAGAGTCCCAGTGATAATTTAAATGTGTCTATTTTGAGCTGAGGTTATATATGCAAAATCACATAATAAATCTGATGACATTTCCAGTCTCCCACAAGGAATGACACTTATCTGCTCATTAGTTGACCTTCTTGGGCTTCTCATCAGATATGCATGGACGCATTCACATATTTTACTATAATGATGCTTCTCTTACTCATTTCAACTCACACTCCACACAAATTGTTCACCTTGTAGCTTAGTCGATGTTCTCATACTAAAAAGATTCAAAACTAATTGCTTGAATGAATTATTGATCAGAAATAAATTGAACACAGAAGGCAAGCAACAATTTGATATGTGACACAAACAACATTTTATATGTCAATCTAGTGTGTTCAGTACTCATGCTGAGTGTAATAGGTATACTCTTAATCCATTTCTGTACATTATTTGCAATATGTGAACTCTGGGTATATAGATTATTATATCCCTCTGCCTCAGTCTTCGAGGTCCTCAGTAAAAATGCTAACTGGTACATAAGATGCTGTGCTCCACATCTTGTGGGTCTGGCCAAATAAAAAGCAGCTGCATAAATTAATTATTCATATGGGGGGTTTCATGAGCTTTGGGTTTATATTGGCAGTGAAATAGGAAGCAGCAACTGGAAACAAACTGAAAACTAAAAGTTCAGCTTTTACCTTTTTTATTAAAAATGTATTGAGGTTGCAATAGTAGAATGATGTTATTTATATATCTCCAGATACCAAAATACTGACCCCATCGTAGTAAAAATAATAAAGTTCATTCACATGTTCAGCATCTCTCTGCCTGCCAGCAGTAGCCTTGATCTTCCATAACCTGCACAGATGAACTGACCAGAGGGTAGCTCCAACTCACTCTTCTAACACCTAAACTGTAAAGTTCTCATGCCAAGACAGGAGGAACTGATACAATCCAGTAAAATCCTGTCACAGAAATGAATCCAAATATTCCAAGAAGAAAGAAAATAAAGGTTTGTCAAGAGCAGAACTCTTTTATTCAGTTAGTCATTGATTCTAATTAGTCAGCACTGTGAAATCACAGTAATGCCACTCTTTCTAACCCCTGGTGACCTGAGAGGTCCCAAAAACACAGTTTCCCACAGTTGTGAATTCATAGGGTTGGAATCTGGCTGGAATTTATAAACAATGGAAATTAAATTATCTTTTCTAATGGTACAATGATTTCTAACACATGGATAAATTTCCCCGTATTTCTTTAATAGTTTATCCCGAAATTTCTTGTTTTCATGAATTTAAAGACATGGTCATTCTACTTATCGACAAAAACTGATTTTTAGTTTTCAGGCACGCATCCAAAATAAAACTTCATTTCCACAAAATTATAAAACTGGGATGAGTGACAAAAATAGTCATAGAGAAAAACAAAGTTATTACTTGGTAACATTAAAACAGGTGTTGCATAACTCCTCTGGTTAGAGGTAGGTAATAGTAATGGCTACAATTATAGGTTATGCACAGTTTCTTTTAGAACATGATTTGCAAGCGGTAAGAGCAGATCCCATAATGGCAATTGGGGAAGTGTTTTTCTTTAATGGAGTCAAACTACAATTCTGACTTGGAAAGAAAGAGCTGTTTCTGACACTGAAATGGAAGAAGAAATGAGAAAAATGCTTAACTAGGTCATGTTTTTTTTTCACATGATTTTCAAGTCGTTGAAGATTTCAATTTTCAGGGACTTAAAGTGTATTCACATTGAAGCAGTGGCAAATATGAAGCTTTTATTATACAAAAATCAATATACCCATCTTGAAAAATGTCCTGAAAGTGTAGATGAAACACACATTAGCAGAGTGAAAGCTACAGACAGAAGCACATGACTCAGAGCCCAGTGATGAAGTATACCTCTCTTAACAAAGAATATCTTGCCACCCAAATATAAGATTATTTACATTTTTCAGTAATCACATATACAGAAATAGTGCCTATCCAGTAGATCAAGATCTCTCAAGCTCTGAGCACTTCACAGAATCACAGAATGGTTGAGGTTGGAAGAACCCTCTGGAGGTCATTTAGTCCTATCCACCTGCTCAAACTGGACCACTTGGCCCAGGACTGTATCCAGATGGCCTCTAAATATTTTCAAGGAGGGACGCTCTACAACCTATCTGGGAAATCTGTTTAATCAACCTCACAGAAAAAAGTGTTTCCTGATGTTCAGAGGGAATCTCCTGTGTTTCAGTTTCTGCCCATTGCTTGGGGTCCTGTCACTGGGCATCACTGAAAACAGCCCGGCTCCATCTTATTTAAACCATTCAATAAGGTATTTATACTTATTGATGACACCTTCCCCCTGAGTCTTGTCTTCCTTAGACTGTGCTCTCTCAGTCTTTCCTCACATGAGAGATGCTCCCATCACTCCACTGTCTAAATGGTCCTTTGCCGGAATCTCTTCAGTAACTCCGTTTCTCTCTTGTTCTAGGGAGCCCTGAACTGGACACAGAACTCCAGCTGTAGCCTCACTAGTGCTGAGGAGAAGAAGGATCACCTCCCTTGACCTGCAGGCAATACTTGACCTAATGCAGCCCAGGACAATATTGGTCTTCTTTACAACAAGGACAATAGTTCTTCCATGAATGGCAGATCTCTTACTAACATTTGGAAAGGATCCACATATTAATTTGCAGTTAGTTAATTTCTATCTCAGAGAAGAAGCTATGGATAAGGAATCACAAAGATTCAATTCTATTCCCAAGTATTCGAAATGTGGTGAATAATCTTGGGCAAAGTATCAGATGTCTATGTCTCTTTACCCAAAAAAAATAGGTAAGATAGCATTTCCAACATGTGTGAAGTATATTGAGAGTTTTGAAAAAGAAATTGAAAAAGTGCAATTCTTTGTATAAGAAATCAAAAGTTAAAAAAGTAATATCACTGAACAATCCAGCAGCAGATAGAGTTTTGTTAATTAAGTATCTTTTGAAATAACTCCATGCAACAAAGCAGACTGGTGTCCATCTGCAACTTTGCAGTCAAAGACCTGGGGATACTCGCAAACACTTGAATCAAAATAGCTATGCGAGAGCAAGGACTTATTTTTGCTGCAAGCCATCAGAAATAAAAACCTAAGTGAAGCATATTTCAATCAGATTTTTTTCATTCTCAATTACTTTTGCATTTGAAAACATTTAAATGTATCCAAAATATTTGGAAAAGTTAGTTTAAAAGTTGGCTTTATTTATATTTAGTTTTTAGGTGCTCTTGACAAGCTTTTGTCCACCCTTATTAAGCAGAGGGAAATACGACTCTTCTCGTGCTGGAGCTGTAAGGACTGCAGCAGTCAGGGAAGGCAGGAGATAAATAGCAGGTGGGACTTAAGTGTAAAAAGGAGAAAACTAAGGATATCATCTTTGGTTATGTTTAGAAAAGTGCAGACATATTTCCCTGGCAAGATTCCCGAAATTGCATCAGTATTTGCACACTGAAGATGTAAAGTTTCTTACATCTCTTCAGGGACAATAATGATAAGAGTTACAGAACAAAAGATAATATGTTGTCTTGACTTTTATCTACATTTCTGTCTATTTCTTTACTTTTGTTTACTTTGAGATTACATTCACTATGAGTGAAAGTCAATCCTACAGTTCTACTTGTAAAATTTGCCTTATGCCAGCACTTCTGTTTGAGAACATATTTCAAAACTGCACCCAGCTGGTTTTACTTGGAGGGCTCAACTTCCCTCCTAGTGGCACACAACCACCAATTCAGATATAATGACTATGCAGCTACCCTATTTTCTGTGTCATTATAAGTTGTCCTTAACTGGTAATCCAAGTATCCTTGACAGAGGTCACAGTTTAGACACCTCTTTTCAAGGGATCACAGTAATGGGAAACTTTCTTTTTTTTTTTTTAAAATCATCAGCATTTCCTAAATATGCTAAACTCTGTCTTTGTACATGTACAGGTCTGAACAGTGAGATGATGAAAACCAAACTACGGTAATGTTTGCTGAAGAGGAGGAAGTGATCAAAATGTGTTTATTCCATCAATTCATAATTTGTTCTGTGTACTGGGTTTAACCCTGACTTTCTGTCAGACGCCCACCCAGCTGCTTTATCACTCACTCTCCTCAACAGGATGGGGGAGAAAATAAGGTGAAAAAAAGTTTATGGGTTGAGATAAAGATATTAATCACTTAATAATTGCCATCATGGGCAAAACAGACTCAACTTTTGGAAGATTAACTTAATTTATTGCTATTTAAAAATGGCGTAGAATGGAGAAAAACAAAGAGATAAAATCAAAAAAGCTTCCTTGTAACCCCTATTTTTTCCCAGGCTCAACTTCACTCCTTCTTTCCTAAGCTCTTCCACCCACCACCCAAAGTGGTACCATGGAATCAGGAAGGGGGCGTTGTGGTCCCAGCAACTCTTTTCTGCTGTTGCTTTCTGTTCACACTTTTCTCCTGCTCCAGTGTGATGTCCTTCCCACTGGAGACAGTCCTTCACATTAGGCTCTAGTGTGGGTTCCCCATGGGCAACAGATCACACCAGAAAAAACCTATGTGGCGTCCTCTCCACAGGCTGCAGCTCTTGCCAGGAGACTGTTCCTGCATGGTCTTTTTATGAGATGCACCATTTTTCAGGGCATATCCACCTGCTGCAGCATGGGGTCCTTCATGGATTGCAGTATGGGTATCTCCTCTGATGTTGTCCTCCAAAAGATGCAGGGGAATTTCTGCTCCAGTGCCTGGAACAACTCCTCCTGCTTCCTCTCTGACCTTGGTGCCTGCAGGGTTCTTACTCCCATATTTTTCTCACTTCTCTCTCAGAGGTACTGTATAGCGGTTTTACACTTTCTTAAATATGTTCTCACAGCAGTTCCACCAGCTACAGTGATGGGCTCAGTTGCATCCTGTGGTGGGCCATATCGTGTGAGCTGGCACTGTCTGTGACCAGCATAGGCCCTGGTCTGTTCTCCCAGAGGCTACACCTGCAATTCCCCAGCTAACAAAACCTTGCCACATAAGCCAAACCCTCTATGACAGCCGTTCTGCTATTACAGATATGTTCACTCTTCATATCACCTGGCTTAAGCCCTCTCTTCTCACCCCACTTTCACATTCATGGGAGTGCACACAGAGCTCAAAGCGATCCTACTGGAAGCTTCTGCACTACAGTGAAGCATATCTAGCTCATGTAATGATTTTATTAAAACCTTTATGAGAACGTTTTAGGGTGCTTCCTGTAATTTCAGGAACTGGTTAATGGCTCCAGCATTTCATGAAATGCTTGCATCATCCATATTTTTGAAGTGTTCTCAATTTCAGCAGTGAAAAATGTTCTACTTGATATGAGAAACTTGGCTGACAGAGGAGAATCAAAATCCATGCCCGTCACAATGTGAGAATTCTGCCTGTTTTTCATCCACAATTTGGATAAGAAGGCAGGTGATGGAAGACTGTCAAGTAACATAAAGTTATGAAATAAATAAAAAAAACCCTTTGGGTTGAAAGACTCAGAGCTAGAGAGTTTATTTTTTTTTTCATGCTATCTGAAGGACTCAAACAACAGCAGAGTGAAAAACCCCATGTTATTCTTGGACAAGTCATGATGACTGCAGCTGCAGAGTAGGCTTTGATCTAGTTCACACTTTAGCATATATGAGGTATTTTAACTCTGAGTTAAGAGCCTACCAGAGTCCCAGCTCTGCTAGGTCAAGTGGCCATAATTCCAATCAGCACCTGTAACTTTGGTAACTTTTTTTTTAAGGAAATAAAAAATCCAAAATTGCATATGGACTTTTGACTTGACCATGGGAAAACATTCTGTGGGCTTTTTAAGACTTTTATTGTTCTGCAGTATGCATGCACTGTTGTAGAGGCTTTGGCTTGAACGTTAATGTATAAGGACCTGGAGGATGAAATTTCTTAACGTGCTCTGTTTTCCAGTCATTTCTGCAATGAACCACTAATTCATAGGATCAAAAAAGATGTGCCGGAGAAATAATAAATCTGTTTTCAAGTGAAGTTAGTAGTGCAAACTTTCAGCTTTTGCTGAAAGAAAAAAACACAATGTTAAACAAACTGTGGTGTTGATAAATCTACATCTTGATAAATTCAAGATATTGATCAAAATCAAAAAAAATCCAAACCCAACAACCAAAAAACAAACTCCAAAAAACCCAGGATGCAGGTACACCTCAGGAAAGAAAGAGGTTTTTCAAAGAAGAGGATCTTGCCCAGTGTCTCTAGCAGAGCTACATTTTGAAGTGATCATTAATTAGGGCTGATCAGAAGCTGATGGAATTAGCTTCTGCTATTTAAATAAATTAGATTTAGTAAAAAAAAAATAAATCTGTTTTTTCTCAGTCAGAAACCCAAAACTGTCTCAAGAAAAATAAATGTAATTTTTAAATAATAAGATCAGCACTATGGTTACTTGTGGATCTAGAAACGATGTTTTTTAAAGTATGACATCAAGTTTTTATTTATAACAAGGAGATAACTTGCATGCAACACTATACCTTTTATAATGCTGCTTCCACCTGAACATAACTCCAGAGAAATTAATGGAAAAATATATATATGTTCCAGAGAAGGATTCCAGATCCTGTAGCAGTTAGTATTTCAAAAAGAGCCACAAAAGTAAACAAAAGACTAAAAGAATTTGAACAAACAGCATATGAAGAAAATTACACTAAGCTGGGTGCCTAAAAAAGGCAGGAATTTAAAACAGGAGGATGCTTTGGAAGTGCTTAACTTTCTTCATGGACTGAAAAAGGTGTTACAGCATCTGTTGCCTGCTGGATGTCCACTGATATCAATAATTAAATTTAAATGAAAGTGCATTTAAAGACCTCAGTTTTTTTATAAACACAACAAAATATCAAAACAACATAATTTCAACACCAACAAATGTAGACACACACTCCACCTCTCTTTCCTTCACCACAATCGCAATTAAAATTCCCTGCAATTATTCTGCTCTCTAACACTGTTCAGTCCATGTTTTCCCCTTTACCTCTCACAATTACTATTCTTACATTGAATTCTGAACAGTTCCCTATTGTACAACACAAAGAACTGTGGTGGGTTGACCTTGGCAGGAGCTCACCAAGCTGCTCTGTCAGTCTCCTTCCATCAACAGGACAGGAGAGAAAATAAGATGAAAAACCAATGGGTCAAGATAGGGACAGGGAGGTCACTCAACAGTTACCATTGTGGGCAAAACAAACTCAACTTGGAGAAATGAATTTTATTTGTTGCCAATCAAACAGAGCAGGATAATGAGAAACAAGGACAATTGTAAAACACCTCCCCCCTTCCTCTCTCTTTATCCCAGGTTCAACTTCATTCCCAACTCTTCTGTCTTCTCCATATGAGCAGTGTAGGGGGACAGAGAATGAGGATTGTGGTCAGTTTGTAACACTTTGTGTCTGCTGCTTCTTCCTCCCCACACTCTTCCCCTGTTTTCATGGGACACAGTCCTATTAATTGCTCCAATGCGAGTCCTTCCCATGGGTTGCAGTTCTTCATGAACTGCTCCAGCCTGAGTCCTTTCCACAGGGTGCAGTCCTTCAGGAACAGACTGTTGTAGCATGGGCTCCCCTCTGCATGGGTCAACAGGTCCTGCCAGAAGCCTGCTCTAGTGCAGGCTCTCCACAAGCTCCAGCTTCTTTCGGGACACATCCACCTACTCTGGTGAAGGGTCCTCTGTGGACTGCAGAGGGACAGCCTGACACCACGTCACCACGGGTAGCATGGGAGTTTCTGCTCCAGCACCTGGAGCATGTCCCCCTTCTCCTTCTGCAGAGTTGTTTCTTTGATATTTTCTAACTCCTATCTCCCAGTATTTTTCAACCTTTTTTAAATATGTTATCACATACAAGGTGCTCCCAACATCGCTGATGTGCTCCACCTTGGCCAGTGGCAGGTCCGTCCTGGAGCCGGCTGGCACTGGCTCTGCTGAACACGGAGGGAGCCTCTGCTGTTATCTCGCAGAAGCCAACCTGCAGCCCCACCTACCAAAACCTTGCCACATAAGTGCAATACAGTCACAGGAGTACTTGCTGCAAATCCAGGGGCAAGGTAAGCTGAGGTAAGGGATATCTTTAAAGTGTGTAACGTGTCAGGGAGCCATTAGTAAGTTTACGAATGACTTTAGAAAAAGGATTTTTCTAGCGGTCCAAAAGTGAAGCTCTAGACCTTCTTTTCCTCACATGTAATGCAAAGCACTCAATGCAGCTTGTTTTAAACAGAACATCATACATTTATAGTCATTTGTTCAGCTTTTCTGTGACACAGGGTTGAACACGATGACTCAGAACTTGCTGTGAAATTACTGTGCTTTTATATCTGCTGATAGCAATAGGCTAATGATAAAACATGAGTTAAAAGCCTTATCAGCAGTATGTTTCACTGGAAAACAAAAAGATAGGATTTCATTCCTATTCAATTTATCTTTGTAAAGAAGAAAGCTCTACTTTGCCCAGTAAAACCAACATTTTAAAAATAAATATCTACCTGCTGAAGACAAGATATTTATAGAGATACCTTCTTAATAGGCATTTTAATTAAATCCCAGCACCCACAAGGGAGCCTGATGTACAAAAGAAAGAGGTTTCTGTCTGTCATCCAGTCATCTTCTCTGTTTAAATATAGATGGAAACTTAAATGGTTTTTAACAAAAAAATTATTAAATTTCCAAGTATACACTTACACGTATACTGGAAAGAAAGGAATTTCTTCCATGATGTGTTTGTGGTGTCAGGATGCTGATCATTCCTATTTCACTAATTCATTATATTAACAAAGATGGTGCTGAAATTTAATTATAATTACAAGTTTTTCTTTTGGGTCATGAGCCACATTTGCTTTTCTCTTTCTTTAATTTTCTACGGATGATCACATTCACCAGAAGAGTATTAGTTTATGGTATGGCCCTCTCCCCTGACTCTGGATACTTCTCCTGTTATTCTCAGTACAAAAACATCGCGGTTTTTTATCAGAATAAAAATGTGTTGCATAAACTCAAGTAATTTGGACACTAAGAAAAATGCCAGGATCCAAAGGATCTTCTAATATAAACTGCTCAGTCTTACTACTTTTGATAGAAGTTGAAACTATGAATGAGAATACAGTTAGAAGACTTTGGAATATAGAAGGTTTCCAACAGAAATGTTTGTTTAAAAAAAAAAAAAGGCAAAGAAAAGGAAGATAATTGGTTGATATAATATCATAGCAATATCATGGCATCATAGAATACTTTAGGTTGGAAAAGACCTTTAAGATCATCAAGTCCAACTGTTAACTCTGCACTGTCACACGACCTCTCATTGAATGAAGCATTTGATTTTGTTCTTTTGTCTTCTTTTCTTTCTAAAAAGGATTATCAGTAATTTATTTGCTTTTTCTGTGAAGAGAAAGAAAGTCAAATCCATATTTGGAAAGTCCTTTAAGCATTAAACCACTGAGCTATAGCTTTTCAAAGTAAAGAACTCATAATTCTTGGGGCAGTTGAGAGGAAGAGAGAATTCTGTTATATTTTAATGGGTCTTTACACTGTCTTGAGTATATCTCACAAAACCCCCTGGATTAAAAAAATAGTCTAGATAACTATGGGGTTAATTTTTTGGTTATACACTCAGCTAACATAAAAGAATGTGAGCAACTGAGAATGTGACAAACTGTTCATAAAAAAAGCAAACAACAAAGTCCATCTCAAACTATCTATTCCACTGGTAAGAAAAAAATTTGTAAAAAAAGTTTTGCTTAAAGGAGCAAATTCACATCTTGCGCTATCCTGTCTTTGAGGTATAGTTTATGTAGGCTCACTTGAAAAATTACAATTAAAGCTTTTATCTTTCTTCAGAATTCATATCCTGACCTTGGATACTCACTTTTTTGTACACAGGCACACAAGGCTCATAAATTAGACCCTTTGAAATTAAGGATATGGAGTTAAGAGAAATTGAAGTTTAGAGTGTATTTAAAAGAGCCTGTAGTGACAAAGACAGACAAAAGGCTGCAAAATAGAGACAAGGCAGTCATGAGGCACACACGCAAACTGGGGATTGTAATTATTTTCAGGCACTCACATTCTCTTTCTTTGCTAGCACAGCCACAGGAAGAAGCCCCAAGCCCAGCTCCAGTTTGAAGACAGTCAAACCTGCTTTGGGAACTACTTGTACCTCAGGCTTGTATAACACACATGGACACTATAGTTCCAAATAAGAAATATGAAGTAGGAGCCTGATATAGTGCTGATGTCTACCATGCAAATGTCTGCCTCTGAAGTAATACAGTCATGTTGGCAGTGGAGAGAAATAAGCACCAGCAGGGTCTAATTAACCTCTTCCTAAAGCAGACAGTTCATATAGGTCAGATGACTCACTTCTAAGAAGTGCCCGTTTTTCTCAAGTATGGAATATTGATGAGAGGATTAACTCATCTTTAGATACATGGAACTAAAATTGGAGAAATAAATCCCAGTTATCAAAAACTATTGTATATCATAATCACATCCATAGGTATTTCTCTGAAGCCTGACAATCCAAGTTGGCATGTTACATATAATATAGCCATAAAATACCATCTGCACACATTTCCACTACCATCAGCAGATCAGATACTAAAAGAATCTACCTCCCTAGTTTAACCAATTGAAAAATAAATCTGAGGGATTCACTAGTTATCCAAAAATAAAGGAGAGGTAAAGAACCTAGATTATCTAATCAGAGGAGTAGATCAACATATTCCCTACTTTAAAAAGGGGTAAATAAACCATAATGAGACCAGCCAACTAGAATAGACATGATTTTTCTTACAGTTTAGAAAATTATGGAAATTAAGGAAAGACCAAAGAATTGATGGAAAGTTACAACTCTCTCCAAGATGTATCAATCATTGTCATTTCTCAAACACAAGCATAACACTGCCTTCCTTTTTAGGCTGTAAATTAAGAAAATGAATATACAAACATGAAGTTTGAATAAATTAAAACAGTGTGACGACTAACTCCATTTCTTCAGTTAATAAAAGGAAAGAAAGTCTTCACAAAATGCTCTTCATCACTATTATCACTCCAATTCTGCCTGCCTTTCTGGTGGCAACAGAATGTCAGTTTAATGGCTTTGAAAGATTTATTTGTAATGTCCCAGAACCAAAATAAGCCTCATGCCATTAGCAGTCACTCAGCAGACAGTGAGCAGGTGGAAGATGGTTTTGTGATTCAGACTCAGATCATAAATAATGATCCTTAGTTTCCTCTGAACTACCAGAAAACTGCCTGTAGAAATATTTTGAAAGAAATTAGGGATTATAGATGCATGCCACCTTACTCATCCACGAGGGGACACTTAAAGGCATTCCAAGAGCTGGACCAGGTGGACCACCAAAAAGTTTAGCCTTAGAGTCAAACCACAGGTTCAGCAATATGATGTACAATTCCAGACTAGGATCCAACAACTGTGTGTTTAGAGAAATCTCTGTTATCCATCTAACTCTACTGTCCAATTTGTGGTTGAATCAACTCTAGTAAACACTAGTTTTTATTGAAATATTCTCAAACATATTCAATTAATTCATATGGACATAACCTGTGACTGTATTTGGGTGAATCCCTTAATTCTCTATACTTCATTTTACGTATGTCGATGCACTACTCAGAAATTGCAGAGATTTTTCCTAAACATATGTCTTCAGGCAAACCTGGACACATGCTTTGGATAAATCTAGTGATCACTGAAAGAATTTGTAAAATATTTCATAACCTGTATAGTATTATGTGAATGAATAATAAATAAAAAAAAAGAAGTGGCCTTTTTTGGAACAATGCATTATCATATTGCATGTTTTCTTTAGAGAGGATATTTTGAGGAAAAATAACATTTTCTGTGTATTCCACACCCACTACTTAAAAAAGAATGTAAAAATTCTGATTTAAGGGTTAAAAGAGAGGAGCTGTAATTTTTATACTCTTAGTCAATTGAATCACCTGGGCAATGACCTCTCTACATGATTTTCTGCACTATATGACTCAGATATGGAAAAGCATTAGTTCTTGAAAGAGGTTTCCAAGCCAAGTATCTGTACTGACTCTCTGTCTTCCTTCAGTGTTAATGATGGATCCTCAGGTATCTACCTTCTCAAAGTAATTATATTGCTCTTTTTTGAAGTAGAATATACTCCCCAAAAGATTTTAAAAAATAATTTTCCAGAAGATTTTACAGAAGGTAAATTATGACTAATAACTTGCTACAGTCATAATTAAAAGCAGTCAGCAGGAAAAGATTTCTCCTCAGCTGCTGTGCTCTGCAGTTTGCTTGGTGTTAGATTATTCCCATCTTCTGTGCACAGACTGCTGCACCACTTACACCTTTCATAGGCTGTAGTCTTCCCTAGGCAATTAATGCATAAATATTTTTTCAAGTTACATAGTGAGCCTTTTAGTACAAGCATATTCTCTTTCTATACTTTAATCTAGATGACCTGGTCTTCTAATGGGCTGATAGGTTCTTCCAGAGAAGTGTCGAGCACCGTCTGTTTTCACAGACAAGTTCTCAGTCACCATTTTCCTGTTGTTGAAATATTGTCAATCATTTGCTAAGGTCTAAAATTTTTAATAGCACTGGAGTATTTAAAGATCCACAATTTCTTCTCTGTGAGAAAGCTTTTTTTTTTTTCTTTTTTGCTTCAAGGATAACATTTGATGAGAAATTCACTCCTCATTACTGAACATGCCTCATTACTGAACATTACTCCTTACTCATCAAAGACCACATTCTGAACTTGTAAATCAAGTGAATATGTTCATCAAGTGAGAGGCATAAAGGGGTTCTCTGCTCCTTTCCACAGGTGCTCTACTGTGTTGATAACAGCAGGAAGATGTTAATGATTAATCAAGCATGTCACCTCCCTTCTCTTTATTGGGTGTGAATTGTGCTCAGTCTCCCTGTCTTCTCCTGTCTTGGACCACCAGACAGTGTGCTTGGTTTGATGAGAGAGCAAGAAGAAAGCAAGGGAACTTGCTTTCTTTTGGGAAGCGGGACTACACTTTCTTTTTTGCCATTGAATAAGGAGAAACAGAGTCAAGACTCTGCTTTTCAAAGATGGGGGCTTTTTTTCTGAGGGACAATCTCTCTTTAACTTAAATCTAAACTGGAGATTTTCGCGTTCTGTATAAGAAAAGAATCAGACACAAGTTTCATATATCTAATACATTCAGGTAATGATTTCAAATGAATACTACTTTCCTTTTAATAAAAAAACTGGCATACAATCATACAATTAGTCATACAAAGATTGTAAATGTATCCGTATTTTATTTAGGAAACATGATTTGTTCTTATTAGAGAGAAGTACTGTATAATAATTGGCATTTCTCTAAGGGTTGTTTTCCATGAAAAAGCAATTAACAAAACCCTATATCTGAAAAGAAGTTTATATTTTAAACTCTTTATATTTAAACTGATACTTCTATGTCAGTAAACTTCAATCTCATTACACAAAAGAACTGTGTAATGATTATAGTTTTATACAAGATGTGAGGAATGGTGTGAGGGTTTTTTTGTATTACAGGTCTCCTTGGATCAGTCATGTTGAATGGAGTTGGTTTCACCTGTCTTTAGCCAGATAAGTGTTGGACATTTTGTTACCTAATTTAAGCTAACTTCCTTGGATTGCCTGGAGACAGATGGTCACCCACAAAACACAGCTGAGCCAGCCTCAACTGCTCAGCATCTATGGGATGAATTGCACTCCTGATCACAACTTCCCAGTAACTACAAACAAGGAATAAATGGCTAGTTTAGAAGATATGTCTAAATTTTACATAACTGAAGTTATGCTACATGAACCCCATCCCCCTGCACTGCTTGGGGAGAGTAGGCAGAGAAAATTGGCAGAGAAATTAAGCCCAGGAAGAAGGGAGGGGTGGGAGCAAGGTGTTTTTAAATTTGGGTTTACTTCTTATTACCCAGATGAGGAGGGGAGTGACAGAATGGCTT
This sequence comes from Manacus vitellinus, assembly GCF_001715985.3. NCBI lineage: Eukaryota > Metazoa > Chordata > Aves > Passeriformes > Pipridae > Manacus > Manacus vitellinus. The sequence continues at coordinate 33,847,268 of NW_021940208.1, forward strand.
TGATGGGCACCTGGCATCCAGACAGGATTCAAACCACCACAGTGCTGTAATTTTAACCTTAATCCACTGCAAGTTCTTAATATACTTTGAATACATACATCTTTACTTACTGGGCAGTTCTACTGACATCACTTATATTACTCATACAAGAAAACAGCTCTGTTGTCATATAATAAGACAGTTCTGTTATCTTCTGTTGACTAGAGAAAAATTTGTTTCCATTTCTTTTGTGCTGTATTGATTTTCTCTGGTCTCTCCTTAAGCTGATAAAGGAGGACTAACTTTTCCAGTAACCTTCTTCAAAAAAAAATAAAATTCTACATCTCCAGAAATTTTCCAGAAACGCCAATTGTGCCTCAATAAGACACCTCAGTAAGGCAGCAACTGGTAAAAACATTTTAAACTTTCACCAACAAATTTTAAATAGTTGACTAATGAGCTCTCTAGTTAATGAATACTACTTTTCAATAATTGTTGCAATATCAGGAAGGTTCCTAAAGACTGGAAAAGGGTAATGATGCACACACAGTGTTGCTCAAACAAAGTAATAAAAATAGACCGCTCTAACCAGCATCAGTAAATATGGGAATGGCTGAGACTCTGTTAATGAACAATTAAGAGAATGATTAATGCTCCAGGAAAACCCGTTAGATCTTTTCCAAGCAGTTTGCTCTTTTAATGATGTCAGTTTGGTTAATAAAGGTAATGGATGCTGTGTAACATACCTCAACTCCTGTAATGATCATGACTCAATATTGCTTGACATTTTGATTAAGAACTAAAATGATATGATATTAATATGATGCATCAAGAATGCATTAAAAATAGGCATGGCATATCTCAAAGCTAATGAGAAAATCAGCTAGTGAGTTTCTGAGGGACCAGAAGGATCTGCAGAAGTTGATTCCTAGCTTTATGAAACATGTAGCTCTCTTCAGTAACTTAGAATAAAACAAAACAAAGCAAACTGATAAAGTTTGCTGATGGCAGATATTTTTGGAAAATAATAAGTATGATAGAGAGGATAAGTTCCCAATGGCTAAAAAAAATTAGATTACTTTGTCTGCTGAATGGAAGAAGACAACAAGCTTTTTTTATTCTGTCAGTGGAAGTTAAATATCTGCAAAATATGTGTTATTGAGAGAACAGTAGAGCTTTTGCTGGTGGGCAGTGGAGAGGACTGTTGTCCCTCAAGAGGACTCTAGAGGAATGGAGGAGCAACGGCTGAGCCTCTTACAGAATATCTGTAAGACCAATATGCATTCCCAAGTAGGATTTGTGTGTCTACATTTTCTTTGTACTGACAGAGCTGTCACAGTCACCCTCTCCACATATGTTGGTCACAGTTTATTAGGACTGTTGATAGTCTGGAACTGAGAAATTAAAAGTCTTGCCTTTTAATGGCATCCTGGGAACCGAAGATATTTAGAATATCAAAAACTCTAGTGTGATAAAGACTTCCCCTAAGAACCTATACTGAGAGAAAAACGTATAATGGGTCCTTCAGTTGCCAAAATTATAACAAGATCCAATCCATACTGAAAGTTAGACAAATGAAGGCCAAAATAAAGGTGTAGTTTTACAGCTTTCAGCCTAGTTAGTCACTGAGGAAAATTTACAATAGCTCCCAGTACATGTTCCTGACACTGAACATTTAACACTAGAAACTGATACTCATTTTTAAAATTGTAATTCAACTTAAAATCTTGTGAAATGTCCTGGATTATGTTATACACAGCCAGACTGTTCTATTCTAGAAACTGTCAGCTGAGATTTCAGACAGCAGTGAATCAATTAAGTTGTCCAATGGATGTAGATACATTTATTTTTGAAAATATTTAAAAGAAACTCTTAGCATCCAATGTACAGTCACTTACCCAAGGTCACAAAGCATGTGTGAAGCAGAATCAGACACTGACTCACAATCTCCAGTACTCCCAATATCCTCTTCTTTTTCATCATTTGGGGATCATTCTAATCCAGCAGTGTCCCCATTCTAAAAATCATGTGTTCTGAAAATAAGCAACAGAAATACACAGTTGTAAAAGCTTTTTCTTCTGATTCATTTCCAAATAAATTTTAAGCTGATAAAACAGAATTCAATCCACCTTCATTGCCATGCATGATATGGTTAACTCAATTGAGGTGGAGGTGGGGATGTTATTACTTGAAAATTAATTACTTACATCTAACTTCAAAATCTTAAGTTTGCAGGCTTTCTAGCTCTAATTTCTGTTATAGACTTATAAGACATCTTTCCAAGTAAGCTATCCTATTTTGTGCAGTACAGAGTCTACCTTATGTTCATCACACATAAATTTCTCTGTTATAGCAACAGCCAACACCTCATACTCCAAAATGGCCCATGAAATCTCACAGAGAAGCACTCTCTACTTTTTATACAAACTTGCTTGGCATCATGATACTATCCCTTTATTTTAAATATAAAGTATTGTCACTCCTTGAAAGATAGAATGCCTTGATGGTTTATATTTGACTTGAACTCACACCCAGGCATAAGACAAATATAAAGTAAAAGAGAATTGCATGTAGAACTCAGAATCTGAGATTTGGACTAAACAGAATTGTACTCAAGATCCTTGTGGTATACCATGACATGCCCTATCAGACATATGGGCTTAGACAGGCGGCTGGCACCACAGGAAACAGAGACAGGTGTGCAAAGACAATAAAATAAATGTAAAATTGAGCTTTAATGCCTTATTTCCTCAAGTCCACCTACACTTCAGATGTTCAAAAAATAAGGTCTCACACAACTTAATTGTCTATCTGCCCAGACAAAATCATGCATTTCAAAGGATATTTTTTGTGTGTTTGTAGCACACTTTTTTTACCTCAGCTTTACACTCTTTTGTTTGTTTAAAAATGAGCCATTTTTCCCAACTTAATGTCAACAAAAACTAGAAAAATAATTTAAGTCATCTATTTTAGGTGTTGAGGGTTTTTTTTTTTTCTAACTTCCTAACAAGTAGTAGTTAAGAAAGAAAAGACAGGGATGAAAGAGAAAAGTGGGATAGCAACATTTTTTACAGGTACATTAAAATTCTCATTCAGTGCACTGGTAAAGGTGTAGGTGGCTGAAATCTGTTAGGTGTGTAGTAACCTAGCAAGAAAGGGTTACACAGTTTCTTTCTTCATGTGGTGCCAACATAATTGCTCAGCACTTTAAAATATTACCTCAAAAAATTGCAAATATTTTTTAGTGTGGGAATTTCTTCCACCATAAAAGTGGGCTCAAATAGAACCATTCACCCACAGGCTTCCTGATAAGGAAGCTGGAGACATGAAAATTCATGTGTCAGCCAGCCTGCAAAACAAATCTAGCTCATTAGGCTGGGTAATATGCAAAAGAAAGGCCCTTATTTTTCTCTATTTCATATCCAACCCACTGAACAATTTTTTATTGTGGTCAAGAGAGCTTTCATAATTTAGGGCTTGTGTTTTGGTATTTCAATCTAGCACAGCATAATTGAAACCTACCGGCTTAATTTATTTTATCTTCAATCTAAGCTATTACATTGCAAAAGTATTACAGAAGATATAAAATATTTGGGGATCTGGGAGCATTATTTACAGTGCAGGAGCTATGAACATCCCATAGCAGAGTTCATATCAGTTCATATTGCTTGTCAGGGATGTTTCTTCTTAAGTGTATTAGTCAAAGCAATGCTTTGAAATGTTCCAAAAATACTTGCTTCAAGCAGGGGTCAAGACTTTGCATCCAGAACCGTCACCTTTAACATTCTGCAGGCTGTGTTACCTGAAGAGTGTCAGTCCCTTGCCTAAGCAATGGACCTCTGTAACCCAGGAAGCACAGCATCCTATGTGAAATAGTATCTATGTCAGCATTTCACAGACATTTGTATCCTGAAAAGTAGCATTGGGTAAGGAGATCAAAGATTGCTATCAGGGGAGGTGTTATCTACTGGTGTTGTATTGGTGGTAAGAAATAGAAAGACAGAAGTACCTTATAATGTGTGCCTTTGCATCCACTCCTAACATAGAGCTTCCTCCAGACAGCACATCCACTGTACACCTTTAGCAGCTGGGAACAGCAGCACTAACAAAAAAAAACCAAAAAAACAAAAACAAACAAACAAAGAAAGAGTAATTTTCTTTGGGAAACCAAGTTTGAAGCAGTTTCAGGATCCCTTGTGTGTAGAAGCTCTGACCTTAGGTGGGGCTGGGGCTCAGGCCCTCATTCAGCCCCCTCACAGATGTTTTATTTCATGCTTCAGTATTTTAAAATTGTCATAGCTATCCCAGTGTCTCAAACCCTGTCATTCTGTCAGATTGTTGTAGGTTTAGGTACACGCTGCTTCCAGGGTCTTAAAGCAACTGATTTTCATTTCCAAAGCAAACGTGAAATTGTTTAATGCAGATCTAGGAACACTGAAAATACAAACTTTTTTTGTAGGGCAGTTCATTAAGGATCCAGATAAAAATACTTTCTACATGACATGCTAGACAGGAAACATTTCAGGCTCAAAGAACTAGAATTGTCTGCCAAAAGAGATTTAGCTTATTTTTTTCCTACTGTCTTTAACGCTTTAAGTCAAAAATATTGACTAAATTCACAACACTGATATGGATATCTAGGGGCATTTCTGCAGAGCAGTCTGCTTCTTCAGATATCCATTTCAGTAGACAACATTTAATTTGTAAGTAGGTATTTGGAATAAGATTTTAATAGCTGAGGCAAAAAAATCACTAGGCTTTATTTTCCCTTACAGTTTTTAACATTCTTATATTTAGTCAATTGTATCTGTTTCTGTTGAAATGTTTGGGGGTTTTTATTGGTCTCGTTTGTTTTTTCTTGTATGCCTGAAAAGTCTGTGACATGCAGCTAACAGTATTTGTAATTTAAATATCTCCCTTATGGTAACACAATTCAAACTCCAATAACGTGCATCTCTATTACAGGGAAAGGATCAATAATAAGTAGTCACATCTGAACAACAGAGTTTATGCAAGATTTGTTACAGAAACAGACTTCAAAGCAGCCTTCATGTGTGCCAAATCTTCTAATGAAGACAGTTTTTCATGTTACTGTATACTGTACATGATCCAAAGCCCTGAATACACTTTCAGAAGATTAGAAGAAAGTCAGTGATATAATGTGCTATGTATAAAAATAGCAGTGCAAAATGTCGAGTTCCTAACTCATAAGATATATGAGAATAGTTCTGACACAGCAGCAAGGATGACTTACTCTGGGTTTGTAAGTTGACCTTCTGCCAGCGCAGTGAAGACAGCTAAATTGTTACTGAAACCGTTCCTCTGACATGGAATTTTACAGTCCATTTTTAAAAATGATCAGCATACATTGTGAAACAACACCCTCCAAACTGTGGCACTTAAAGAGACATTTCACAAGAGTCGACACGCATAGTGCCGACACGCATAAGGCAGCAAAGGGACCTCAGAAGCAAAGTTGTTCAGCTATCCCACTGTCAGCAATCTCCACTCTTCAAAAGCCAGACCTTGAGTAGTCTTAGTGAGATCACTGCACCTCCATATTGGCATATTCAGATTCCATGTTCTCACTGGATCTCCTCCCTATCTTTATATTGTTAAAGAGCAGGTTTTTAATCCCAATTATTTTAACAGCTACAGTACTCTGAAAGTGCCATTTGCCAATCACCGATTGCAGAGTAATGCAACCAGGACTTGGCTCTTCTTTTTATTTTAAGCTGACAAAGGCTGTCCCTGGCAATGGTGTCCTTTCCCCTGACTCATATCCTCTCATGTCTCAGTGACAATTTTTATGTCAGCTTTTGAGATTTTTTGTTCGGTCTGGAAATGGTATATCCAGCAGAGATTTAACTGGCCCACCCGACATTTTGTCTGAATGGTTAATTCAATTACTTGTAAAAAAACAACACAGTAAGGAATTAACTTGGAAAAGTGGAATCTGTAGATTTTTAGAAGCCAAAAGTTTATACATTCATGTCTCAGAACAGACTTCAATGATCAAAGTAACATTAAGCTGCTCTCTTATTACAAATTGCTCTTATCTACAAAATAAGTAATTTCCTGAAAAAAATGGTTTTGGGGAAAGTTTCTGTACCCGAAAGTATAAAAGAAGTTTCCTATGAGTACAAAGAGACAAAAGATGTTATGAATTTGAACACTTGGACAAGAAAAGTCTAGCAGGTAATGTGGATGATGGTAACTCCCTTACCTAAACCCTGGACTTAATATCTGCACATTTTTCTTGTCTTAGGTACTTTTTATATTCACTAGGATACTGATCTTTATTACTGGCTTCCACAACTTGTCATGTTGACTGGAATACCAGGAGAAAGTAAGACAAATAACACAGAAAATATGTTATTCTGATTGTTTGCATCCCCTCAAGATTTCAACTTTTTAAAAAAATTATTGCTGCACACAAAGTGTAATTTTCTCAGGCTTAATATTATATGTCCCTTAAGAAACATTAATTTAAAATTAAAATATCATTTAACAAAAAGTTTATAGGTTCTGGTGTGATTTTTTTTCTTCCAGAAATCCTGGCTCGTTAAAAGCAACATATTTCTAAGTGGCTTTTGTAAAATCATCCTTGGTTTTTCTGCTAAGTGTTGTTCTTAAGTGTTGTTGTGGCCAATTGCCACCAAGCCTGTCACTGACTGCCCTGGTTGACGTCCCTTAGGCTTCCTGACAACAACCCCAGCTCACCACCCATATTGTTGTTGCAGCAGGCAGCTGACCCACCAACCTGAACAGGTCCTGTTCTCCAGACGCCAGGATGATTCTTGGTCTTCACAGCAATTTTTCTCTGTGGCCTAGATATCCCTCTTCCATTTGACCACCATTCTGTGATGGTGGGCCATGCAAATGCTATGCCATTAGCATTTGGCAGCTCATCATCCCATAAAGCGTACATTATGTTTCCAACATTTGGTAAACCAATAAATAGTGACCCTCTGGACAGGGTAATATGCACACAGTGATGATCAAATTTGGTTGCAGGTTTACAAGACTTTTCCTCATACTGGACCTGCAGTAGAGGCTGCTCAAGGAGGCAATCCTCGTGGTACTCTCTCCACCAGCAGAGTGACAGACACAGATCAACAAACACATTCAAATAAGTGATGTTCCAACTAGTTGGCCACATTTTCAGTATCCCTCACCAAAACAGTATTTTTTTCCAGTAAAAAATAAAAACCAAACTTCTACATCCAAATGTGTTTTAAGATATGTCTAATTGCATTTTCTAGCTACATATAAGTAATTTTCTAAAATAATGTGCTATTTTGAAACAAGAAACAGAAACTCTTTGACTATAAAAATTAAAAATTGGTTTTGCTAAAATAATTTGAACAAAAATGTATTTATAGTTTAAATGCCATTCAAATTTGCAATTTATTGCTAGAAAAAGTTGAAAACCAACTTTTATGGTTTTTTTGGAGAGTGTTCATCTAGATTACGATGAAAAATATACTGACATTAGAACTTCTTCACCGCCCTGATAAAGACTACCAGAGAACTTAAACAGAGAGACAAAAAGAGAGGAATTTGAATTTCTGGGAAAAAAAACCAAACATATTTTGTGCAAAGTGTTCCTGTAGCCTCTAGAAACAACCTGGGTTGTAATTTTTAGGATATCAGTTTTAAACTAAAACTGAAGAGTGCAAACTTTGAAAAGCAACAGGGTTGAAAATGGTTAGGAATCATGAAAGCATTTATAATGGAATTTCAATAAATTTTTTTTTAAATTACATTCCTGTGGAGTCAAAAATCTGTTTAGGCTACAATACAGATCTCTTTGGTTTTGCTTGAATGGTTGTAGAAATTTAATTAACTAAAAATAAACTCATAAATACAACACAAACAATATAAATGGAAAACAGGGAGTGTCAGGAACAAAATAGTTACCATATTATTTGGTGTGTTGAAAAATAAATATACCTCTTGAACAAAAAATGCTACTTCTTTCAAGGTGATGATTTGCTGTTTTTAAAACTAGTATAAATTGAACCTAAGGGAAAATGGGAGATAATTGGATTTCTGCTTTAGTGGGCATTTAGTTAGATTTATTTTTTACCTCTACACTAGAACAAGAACAAAGAAGTCATTATATCTTATGAAACAAAATTCTGATGGAAAAAATAAAAGTCTCTACTTTGGTCTGATAAGCACTTTTTCTTTTTTTTCCATTTAAACTCTCTCACTTTAAATTAAATTTTTTAAAAATGCTGTCCCAGTCTGAAGCTTTCATAATACTCAGCTCCTACCACTCAGTGATTCAAGGTGAATGTTGCCTTCTTCAAATTACTGCCACAGAAGAAAGATCCTTTGGAACAAGGATGGAAGGAAGTCAGACAAAAGAAGAGTAAAAGGGAAGAACAAACAATAAACAACTCTTTCCAGAAGATTACAGTCTTTATGTTTGCTGCTATACCTGGTGGAACAAAGCAAAGTATACCACCCTCCTCAAAGCTGCTTTGCTTTCTACAGAATGACCTGAAATGAAGATAAAGGTGTTTTCAAATTCTCAGTTTATATTAACCTCCCAAACACCTTCAACATGAAACTGGTGCTTTTCCAAGTAATCTGTCACTGCTACATAACTGCCCATAATAAATCTTAGTAAAATGTTTCTTCACTGAAGTACTCCGGCTATTGGGCGACAAGGGCGGTGTCGTCAGCATAAAGCAGCTCCCGGACAAGATGGTTTAAGGTCTTGGTGTGGGCCTTCAGTCGCCTTAGATTGAATAGACTTCCATCAGTACGATATTGAATGTAGATACCGTCCTGATCATTGAGATCTGCCATGGCCCTTTGGAGCATCATGCTAAAAAAGACTGTGAATAGGGTAGGAGCGAGAACGCAGCCTTGTTTCACACCATTCTTAATTAAAAAGGGCTCAGAAAGTGTGTTGCCATATCTGACTTGGCCGTGCTGATCCTCATGGAGTGAGATGATAATTTTAAGGAACTTGGGGGGACAACCTAAACCCTGAAACAACATCTCAGCCTTGGCCACATTGATCACCATAACTGGTCTACTCTGGCCTCCAATCAGGAGGTCTGGAGACACACCATCTATAACACTGCTACTTCCTTTGAGAACACACACAGGATCACTCTCGAGGAGAAAAGGCAACGCAGAAAGAACCGTGTTTTGCAGAATATACCATCTAAGGAGTCTTTCTGCTGTGCCTTTTGCAATCGGTCATGTCTGTCTCGTATTGGCCTCATAAGTCACCAACGTGCCTGTTACAAATGTGGATAGAGCCTTCCCAAATCTTTGCTCGCGAAGCCTAGCCATGATGATGATGACTCCGGCTATTTGTGTGCTTGCTCTGCTCTGATTTTTATTCCTTGAAATACGAGTGTTTCATCATGAGAATCTGGTTCACAAACTTGTCAGTAGCTTACAGTGTATTGTATCCTCTGTACACAATAACTGGCTCTGTGAAATTTTCCAGAAAAAGAGGGTTTTTGCTTTTTCATTTCTCAGTAGTCCATGATATCTTCTGTCTCTCCTGCCCTCTCCAAGTTATAAAAGCATGCAAAACAGAGAGCCTTTAGGATTTCTGTCTATTCTTTAATCTCCATGGAGTAATTTATGCTGCATTCCAGGGTTTAGAAACAGCAAAATTTCAGTCCAAGGCATTCTGCTATTTCTATGCCATCTCCCTCCCATATGATCTATCCCAGTCCTCAGCTCCACGCTGTGCTGACATAGTCATCAGTTGACCAGTGGTACCAGTCAAAGAGGAGGCAGGGGTTGCTGCCTGTAACTCTAATTTCTGATGACAGAGTCCCTCTCCTCCCCATCCCTTCCCTTTAACAGAAGAAACACCTGCAGACATAAAATTTGAGGGGACATTACTGCTACTGCTTCCTGTCTCCACAGGCCAGCTTTGCCTCAGGGTAATTCTGTGAAGTTGCAACTCAGCAGTGCTTCAGTACTGATCCATAGCTGGGTTTTTTGGTATTTTTCCAGTCACAGATTTCACCCTTCACTGTAGACAACTATGGGCATGATACAATGGGAAAGGCCTTGCGAAGTGTTGATGCAGGATGTGTCGTGAGGGAGAATGTGAATGGGATGGTAAGAGATGGGAAAAAACGTAAAAGTATGTTACCAAATATACAAAAATGACCCTGAATGGATCCTAGAGTGAGGGAGAAGAAACCATCAACATGGACATCCTACTCCTCCCAGCAAGGACTCCAGATGATGACAGTTTCCTGTAACACCCTCACTGCCAACACCAGGATGAGACCAGCAACTTTACAACCTACAGGAGCAGAGGAAAAGTAACCAGAAAATTAGGAAAAGGGGTAGAAAATAAGAAGTGTATGCAAAATGAGTTTAACTGAATTATTATAATTACTGGAATTTTTTCTGCATAGGTATATTACTTTTCTTTCTGAAACAATTACTCCTGGAATAGCAATGATTCTTGAATTAGACTGTTACAATTTTAAATGTACTAACAATAAACTTTTAACTTTGTATGTAAAGTGTTTTTCCTCTTTTCTCTAACAAAAAAAAAAAAGATTTTTGAGTGTAACACTAGCTCCATATCCCAATAAAGTCAGAAAGGTAGAATCCTAGAATCATGGAATCATAGAATATTCTGAGTTGGAAGGGACCCACAAGGATCATCAAGTCCAACTCTGGGCCCTGACAAGAGTAGTTCCATGTACCTGAAAGCATTGCCCAAATGCTTCTTCCACTCTGCTAGGCTTGGTGCTGTGACAGCTTCCTTGGGGAGCCTGTTCCAGTGCTCAACCACCCTCTGGCAGGAAACCTTTTTCCTGATATCTAACCTGAACCTCTCCTAGTTCAGCTTCATGCCATTAACTTACTACTAATAAGTACTTACTAATAATACCAGTAAACTACATCATTATGAGAAGACATGGGTGTTGTCAGAATACTACCCACTGCTTGCAACATTCATACAGGGGAAGGCAACTACATGAATCCCTGAAAAATGTCCTTTGACCTTCCTCCTGAATGTTACCTGTTGCAAAATGATAGAACTAGAAAAAATGAGCAAAACATATGGTTATATGGAACTGTGTATGAATCTGCTGCTTTGCCTTCTGGTGAAATAGTCTCAGGTGGCATTAAAAATCAAAGAATCTCGGCTTACAGGTCTGCAGGATATGAGCAGTGGATGTAGCTCATACCTGGATTTCCATGCTTGGATGGAGAGTTGTTTATTTTCATTGAGAAGACTTTGAGAATCTATATTTTAAGTTCTGTCACCCTTAAAATATTCAGGGTGTAAAGTTAACAGCAAGTCTATAATTTAAAATGCTTACATTTCTTGAGTAAGTGTAGACTCAAATAAAATGACTAAATATATAAAAAGAATTAGGTTTACAGGCTGTAATCCCTTACCCTTAAGAGTCATCTACCATCACCAACCGCAATTTGTTAGTGTCAGAGAAAACCTGCCATTCCCTGTGTCAGGATAAATTCTGCACAGGCTGTTACTCAATATAAAAGCAATCATACCGCCCTTATTGAGCAGATAATAGTAAATGAAGAAAAAAGCCACCGTTTCTTTCCTTGGTCACAATTAAAGGAGAAACAAAAAGGCTACAGAATATTAATATGGGACTGAAAGGGACACAGCCCACCAGAGGATGCCAAATGTGAAGTACAGCATTTTTTTTTTAGGCCTATGAGCTAAAAGACACCACCAGAAATTAAGGGCAACTGGTCCGACTGCAAATGAGTTACATTTTCTTGTTCTCTAAGCCCTCGTTTTTTGTCTGGCTTGATGCAGGACCATTTTTTTAGTTGCCATCATGACACTAATGAGTAATGCTGCAGAAGTGATCTTCACTATGCTCCCTCTTTCAAGATATACTTTACAAAGCTTATTTGGTTAACTCCACTCCTTTGTGTCCATTTTGCCTCTGGTTAAAATAAAATCCTACAGATGCAAAGGACTGACAGATTTTAAATGAGAAAAAAACAAATCCAGTTTCAGAAGACATGATTTTGACACCAGACTCAAATCAGTAACCATAAGTTTTACAAGCTTCTATAAGTAAATGCAACTCCTCTCTTCTCATAGAAAGGTACAAACTAAAACAAGTCTTTGATTTTGAAGTAGATCTTATTCACTTCAATAAGTCTAGGGGGAAATTTTAGCATTTTTGCAAACTACTTGTCAGAATATAAGGTATGTGAAGCCATGTAAGCAAAGGTAATAATTTGTTCTGTTTCCTATATGCAATTCCTTGAGTTGGGGGAATAAAGGCCTTCAGAAAGAAAACATGAGGGGTTGTCCTCTGGAGGATTGCTGCTGGAAGGAAACCACCACTTTTTAGGCATTGAGGAGAATGTTACAACTGGTATTTCTCAAAATAAACCTCACCTTTGTTTTTTAAAATAAAATTTAAAATAAGTTCATTCTGTTTTGCTTAAATAGCTAACCTGCTTTCAAAACATCTACCACTGTTCCCACAATGTTTTGCACACAAGTTCACAGTTTGGCTAAGGTGATGAATGGCCATTAGCATATATGACTATTTCAAGGCCCATTATGATTCTGATTTAGTATATTCTATAGAAGATCATGATCTTCCTTCCATCACCCCATACCTCATCTACAAGATAAACACTTTTGCTCTTCACTAGACCTCTCTGTGAGTTGATTAAATTTACCATAATGTGAGAAACAATTTTTTTTAGTCTGAAAAAGATTTTTTTCTAAATATAATTAGCTTTTCTTCAAATCTATTCTCTCAACTAGTTGAATTTGCAGTAAGGAGATGAAAATCAAAGATTAAATGCATTTGAGCTGCTGTGGAACATATGAAAGAGTTTAAATTCTTATGGTAAAAGTGAACAACCTCTGATTTTCCCCTTTTCTTTTTTAGGAATAATACTATACGGTTTACAATAAAGGGGATCTGAGTAGTGAAGCAGAGCAGTATCATATTGGTAGAAGTTGTTTTGCTTTTGAAAACATATGGTAGGAAATCATGTAACACTATGAACATTACCCCGTGAATAAAGCTTACAGAACACCATACCTACTTTCAAAGTTTTCTTCTGAAAGTGCACTGGAGAAAGTTGTGATAGACATGAAGGCCTTCTGATTGCAGTACACCTGTTTTAAAGAATAGACAATATTTTGTTGATTTAGGGAAGGGTCTTTTTGGTTTTTATTTTGGGGTTTTTTTCATTTCAAACTCTAAGAAGAGGCTTTGTGCCAAAAAATCTTATTTGTTTTTCCAACTACATCAGTTAGTCTAACAAAAAATTCTCTTCTGTGAAAGTCTTGTTTTGGTGGATATAAATACTGCAGGCTGCTGATATATGCATCAAAACTACGTTTATGCAACTCAATAACTAATCAATACATTGACTGAGCTAAGCTTTTACCAACTTTTTTACCTCTAATTTTAAATATTCAGTGCTGCAGTGCATCAAAAAAATGCTAAATACTAATTAGGTCTGATATCAATTATCATTTTCCAAGAAATAATTGTTGCCATATTACTCATTTTCAAACATGAAGACAATCTGCCATATATCTTTGATTTTATGCTATTTAAGAATAAACTATTATTCTGAATCACTCCTTTTTAATCCTCCGTGTATAATTGAAGTTCAAAAAATCTGATAAATAATCTTCTGATGTTAAATTTGTTCACAATGATAAATAACTTTTTCTGCTTTTTAGTCTGTTCTGTCAGGATGTGAGAAAATAAATCTGATTTAACCATGAATAATTTGAATTATTTGCATGTTTGGAAAACTATTAAACTTAAGGAAATTGATTTATTTATACAATTCAAAGGAAGTCATATTTGTATTCCTTTTAGAAGCATGAATAATTTCTATTCCAGTACATAATATTTTGCCATTGAAAACAGCATTAAAAAGTTATCAAAAAGACTCATTTTGAGAGAAAAAAAGTACTTATAAATTTACTATATTGTAACATGTAAGAAGTCATCATGTTTTAACTGTGCTACAAAAACAGGTCAACCTCTAAAATCAGATTGTATTAAGTTAAAGATGCATGAATATGAGTTTAGGGGTTTAATAACTACATTTGGAAACAAAATAATTACATACTATAATTAAAGCATTAAAATACTGACTTCCTTCAAATGTCCGTAAAGGAGAAGAAAACGTGTTCAAAAGCTTTTTAAACATTATTTTGTCTAGTGTTTTCTAATCGGATTATGGGCTCTATTCTGCTAACCTTTCCAATGTTAATCTTTTTATTATAAGGGACTCTTCCAAGACTAAACCTTTCAGTCTGGAGTCTTCATTTTGCAGAGCATTATTATGTAATTGTGTAAGTGTCTATATTGCTGTTTAATATGAAAGCACATTTTTTCTATCCATGTATTTGTTTTTGATATTCTGTACCCTACATTATATTTTTAGTCATCATCTTGATACCTTGTATTAACATTTAAAGAGAGCCTAGTACAGCTACCTGAAAATTAAATTAAATGCAAATGGAAATACATATAAATTCAGCTAGAAGCTATCTCTGTTCAAGCTATGTAAGAGCTTGCAAATACAGAGGTTTTTAAATCATGGGTATGTTAACAGAAGTGAGAGCCTTCCCTAGCTTCTATGTTGATGTGCATGCTCTGATAACATCTCACATCCCACTTTCTGAGGAGGAGCCATCATATTATTTACTGTAGTCAGGGACCATGATTCCAGGGTACGTTACAGTATCCATTAGTCAGTAAATATCAGAGCAACCTATATGACTAGCAGGAGCTATTCAATTTCCTTGTGGCAGAACTTAATGTTCTAACATAAAACCAGCTTTCAAGACAAATTCAGCATTGAATCCTGATGATATTAACTTCCCACAGATAGGAAAGCATATGAATCAGTGAAGTCTAAAATTAAGACTACTGAATACACTGAATTCAGAGCTATCATGATATATACCATAGTTCACAGTATAAAACAGTATCACAGTATTATTATATTGCAGTATGATAACACACTACACTGTTTGGAGAATGAATAAGACTATAAATTTCTTTAAACCTCTGAAAAAAAATTTCCAAAGAATGAAGAAAGACTAGAATGTTTTTCCCACATCACAGCTTGTCCCTTACAGGCACCATTCCTGCCTATAGACCAGCTGTTGAGCTTTTGCCCTTCTGAGATCTAATTAAAACATTCCTTCTCATTTGTAGGAGAGTGACTGCCCTTCTTTACAAGAGGGTGGCAGAAATAAGAAGTGGGGATGTGCAGAGGCAGGAAGAGACGGACACATATCTGACTCATTCCTGGAAACTATTAGTAGTACTTATAGCTGGTACTGTGCCCATTTCATCCTCCAAGTGCCTCTTCAGCAGATTTCCCTCATGAAGTTAACTTTCATAGGAGGTTTTCCAACCAGAGGCTGAGATAAGACATCACTTTACTACCATACTCCCAGCTCTCAGCCCCCTCCTCTGACAGGAATTTCTCTCAACAGCTTCTCCTTGAAACAGGTGGATACCAAAACACATATGCTGGGTAAGTGCATCACTAAATCTTCCTTCCTTCCCCAAAGGAGAAGTTGTTAACAGATAGGTAGGCAACCAAAAAGCTGAACTAGAGTTAATCTGACATGGTTGGTTACCTTTTTAACTCAATTGACACTAAAAAAATGAGCAGGTGTGTTGTGAAAAAATAATGACAAGCTGTGTGACCTAAATTAACCTCTATAGATGTTCAAGTGTGGCTGACCTGCTTTCACAGGACATTTCCTTACATTTCTCTCCCACCTGCTTTGCTAAGACTTTTAGCTTTACTTATTGGCTAGGTCCTTTGTGAACCCTGTCAGCAAGAGACTGCCCTGACTAAATTGTTGTCCAGGGTTGCCAGGAAAAATGTGTGAGACTGAGACAGTGCCAACTGGTATGTGATGCAGTCAAAGCAGGGAGCAGGCTGACTCCTGCCACACTAAGGGGACCTACAGCCAATGTGCAAATCAACCCATGCTCCAGCCCTGCTTGCTTTACAATACATTCATGAATTTATTTTAGTGTTTTCTGTTCTAGGTTTTGTGATAAAAGTGAGAGAAAACTGTATCCACCAGGTTTGGGGTAAAGGGAGCTTACAGTGGAAAAGTTTAAATCTGTAGGGGAGAAATAGACAGAAGAGAGGAAGGAAAACTAAGCCCTATATACCAGCCAATCTAACGATAAAGGCAATTATGTGGGATGCAGAGTTCCACAACCATTTAGGACTCCATTTTTATCTACTACTTTCTGGAAAACTTGGACATAAAAATTCCTTCTTTTTTTTTTTTTTGACTGAATGAGAAATAGGAATGGTTTTAAGTCTTGGGAGTTTTAATGGGATGAGAAATACAACTGTCTGTGCTCACTAATTTGCCCATCACTGGGCCATTGACATATGAGCATTGTCTTAGAAGATATCGTCCTGAAACCTTTTAAGGCCGTTCATTTAATTTTGAAGTCATAAAACCCCCTGGTTTTATTTCCCATCTCAAAAGTAAACAGTGCTTTAAAGTCAGAACAAAGCCAATTAAAACATTTTGTTCTCATAGGTAGGAGGGACTAAATTTAAAAGTGCTAGAGAGCCAACGCCTGCTGCAAATAAAAAAGAGCCCCAACTTCATGCTTCACATTTATTTTTCAGTGCATATGGGAGACATAAATCTCCAATGGGCTGCTTGACAGTTTCTAGGAGAAAACACACATAAGCAACAGTATTAGGAGAACAGAGTATCATGATATGGAAAGAGTTATTCTCTCAATGGATTATTACTAAGGGAAAATCTAAATTTGTAAGCATTTTGACAAAAAATTTCTCTATACCCAGCCTAGTTAAACTGTACAAGTAAACAGCATGAATCTGTTTCAGAAGAAACTGAGTTTAGAGAAGGAAAAAATCAAGAGCCTATAGAAACATGCTTGATTCAGAGATATAGCTGATGAGATCAGACTTATATTTGTACTTCTCAGAAACGATGAGGGACAGTGAATCATGACATTTCTCTTCTGGCAATGAGATGTACATTTAGTTCTACTGCATGCCCAGAATAAGGGTTTTTCTTGTTGTTCTCCAAGTGAGGGCGAATGTCACACAGAGAGGACTGCCTCCTTATATCAATAACAGGAAGAAAAAAAATCTATTTTGCTTTAGATATAATTTGAAATGTCACTGTTAAAAAACTCCAACTTTTCCATACTGAATTATTTAAACTTTTCTGTAATTATTTTTTTTTTACATATTGTTGTATACAGGGCTTCTACAGAATGTCACATTCCAAAAAAAGACTGTCTGAATAACAAATCCAGTTGTATGCAATCACAATGCTTTATTACCCTTCCAAAGTCTCTCCCTGAAATACTCTCTGCCAATACGTCTGCCAAAATGAGAAAATCTAGTTAACAGGTTTTCTTTGATGACTTGCTTCATGCTGACGAGTTAATATTTATTCTTGTATTCTCCACATTCACTCAATTTATCTACCTGTGTTCAGGAAGCCATACTCCAGTTAACCTTAATACAGGCATGATGGCACAGGTTTCAGTGAAATCTCTAGGAGCATAGCAAGGATTCTGGATACATGCCTAGATTGCTAGTGTATTCCGAAATCAATAGTGAACATCGTTATTGCTACTGTTTTGCATGCTAGTTGTATTTAGGCAGACATTGTTATGACAAAATGAAATATTATTATATGTTTTGCTCCACTGTGAATAAAATCTCCGAGTCTTCAAGACTGACATAATCGATTCCTTAGACATTAGTAGAGAATCTACCTCTGACCTCTAGAAATCACAACACTGCTACTAATGTAATGCTACTACTAGTGCTAGTACTAAGAAGCACATGCAGATGTTTAAAATCTCAAAACCACAATCTAACAAGGAATCAAGAATGGTAATAATGTAAATCCACTCCAAGGTCACCAGGGTAGTACTGTCAGACTGGATGGAAATGATCAGTACAACTTTTCATTTTTATTACGGTCTCCTGTCAGAAGTTTCAGAAAACCCTGGAGTCATCTCTGAAAGGGAAGTTTCTGGATGGCATCTGTTTAAGCAATATTGGAAATCAAATATGTTATTTGTTTTTCTGCTATTCTAACAACAGCCCTGATAACACACAAATGATACAGTTTGCAGACACATAAAAACCAAAGCAGATACAGACATATCTGCCCTTTTTCTGCCTGCTTGCTCCTTAAACTTTGCAAACATATAGTTAAGATTCTGTGCCACCAATTTTAAATTATAAGGCTCTTCTTTTCCTAGGAGCTGTTCTTTGTTCATAATTATCCTCCTTTGTATACGACAAATAAAACAGGTATTTGGTTTATATCTGAAGTGCCGAAGTGATACCGAATGTAGTAGAAGCTGAGTATTCCCTATCAAAGTAGAGAAAGCTAGATTATGACACTCCTATTTCACATTCTAAGACCAAGAGAGTCTTTTTATCTGGGCTATCCCTTTCCACCAATAATTTTGCTATGGCCTGATTTTTATAAGATTTGTAAAATCAGACTTTGAGGCAGCTCCTCAGTTAGAGTATATTCACATACCCCCTCTAACTGTTTTACCATATTTTCAACCCAATTTAATCAGACACAAAATTAGGCACATATTTCATTCACAGTGGTGTTATAAATAGGTAAATATACTGGCTTCATAGAGTCACTCAGAAGCTCTTTGCATGGGGTCTTTGGCTGTAATTTTGGTTTACAAGAGCTTGCAGTTTGGCAAGTTAAACATTACACTTCTGATTCTGACTTCCAAATCTCATGGCTCTCAATATGAAGAACCGATTAAAATAGAAAAATCATCTCTCAGCTACCTACAGAAATGTCTACTTCCACATTCTTTGCAATGCCTAGATTTCAACTTGAATGACAATGACATGCTATCTAAAAATCTTTCTCATGCTTTCTAAAAAGTATCATTAGACCTGGCTTAGAATAGCTGCTATATATTTGGGCTTCATTCATTCCTGTATGGATGAAACATTCAAATGTAAATATTTCGCTTAAGTATATATTGATGACAGCTTTTGTTCCCCCTCATAAAAACTGTTTATATTTCATTGGAAAATCAAGTGATGAAAATACTTAAAAATTTGAAAACAGACATTTTTATACAGAAAGACTGTGACAGTTTTTACCCCAGACTGATAGCAAAAATGGTTCACATGCTTTCTGTTATTACCATCCTCCATATGACAGATTCCCTGGCTAGAATAGGAACATTTTCCTGTAACGCACTCTTGCCTCCTGCTCCTGGGACTTCTATATTTAGTGAATCATTCAAGGCTGAGTCTGACTGGAGAATGCGACCAGAAGGAGAAAGTAGTGATAGCAGGAAATTACACTATAACTTCTATGACAGAAGCATTTCTAAATGGAATTATCTATTTTCAGTGAGTTTACATGAGATTCCTATGTGTAGTTCTCCAATTTTTTATTTGAAACTTTTCATGAAAGTATGAACTTTCTAGTCTTGGACAACCATCACATCTTCCTTCCGACTCGTTGCTGGACATCTCTATCATATTTTAATCATGCCTCAAAACAGCTTTGTAAACATACATTTTCAACTGCCTTTTTTAATCCTTCCAGTTTTGTCAAGTATGTCGTCAGTTTGTTGACAGTGCTAAGGTTGCATAGAAAAGCTTGTTGTGAGACAATCAAGGAAAAATAAAGTATATAATGAAATATACAAAGAATCATAAACAATTAAAAAGCTCACAAAAATATATTAGAAAAGGTTGAGCAGTATAGGTCCCTTTGTAAGGAAGACGAACAATAATTGTTGACATGGAAAAGAATGAATTTGCTTTTTTTCTTTTTTAGATTATCTAGCTTATTTTGAGATTCTGTAACAGTTTAATAATAGCTATACACAACATAGTTAAAATGGACAACAGAAATAGGTCAAATCAGAAAAAATGTTACTTAATGTTTAGAGTTGTCAGAAAGACAAGAAGTATACCGCAGGATTCCAACAGTCCTTGGCAGAGCACTCTGACTCTTTAGAAGATATCTTCAGGAATCCCCGGAGGAAACACAAAACCTCAAAGATCCTTAATGGGCAAACATAATAGCTATCTTTTAAAGAGTATAAAATGAGTGATCTAGGTATTTATAGGTCAGGCAGACTAACTTCAGTATCAAAAGGGATCTTGCAAAAAATCATGCAATATTAAATTTGTAACTATTGAAATATTCTTGTTGATAAAGGGAGAATGGTGACAAATTATTATGCCAATTACATGTATTTTTCTTCTTTAGCCTGATTTTTAGACCACTGGATAGGAGACAAGTAGATTACACCATAGATGTTGCTTTGAGTAAGGTTTTATTGTGTCCCAAATTGTAAGCAAAATAGAGAACTGTGATCTGGATGGAGTGATTTTGTGAGGTAGATACTAACAAAAATATAATATTCAAAGACCAACCAAAGACTTCAGCTGAACTGCAGGACTCCTATCATGGGCATCCCATAGCCCACATTTGGAGAGCGCACTGGGGAAATTCGGTCTTGAAGTCCAGGATTTGGGTCCCCCAAGTTGCCATAACCAGAGTTGGCTTGAGCACACTGTGGGCCACCTCTTCCCTCAGATATTGCCTGATATTGCTTTCACAGAAATGAAGGAGCAAGAAAACTGAAAGCCAAGAATACAAAAGGGGGAAAATTGTGTAGGTATAACTCCCACAGAATGCATCTCAGCTTGGACTGGATCACAGATGGAATATGTCACTGGTGTAATGTAGTTATTCAAAACTAGCAAGGATGTTACACGTAAGACATGACAAGTCCTCAGAACTAGTTATGCTTTGATGGAAGTACATATGTCTGGCACTGGAATCCACACCTTAAAAACTGCAGGAAAGGTAGCAGTCAGAAAAAGTATAATAGATAAAACAAAGCATGGGTAGGTTGTAATGTTGTGTGACTTGGAAAAACAACCAGAAGACAGGAATATGTATGTCTCTGAAAAGAAAATGCTGATGGATTATTCCATCTGTGTGTTCCTTATGGTCAGGATGAGCTGTACCAACTTATTTTGCAGCAAATCTGATTTAGAAGAAATATTAATAAAATTAGTAAAAAATCTTTCTAACTTGAGGTTAGTTAAAGTACTTAAGCAAACTGCATCAGAAGGTCAGCAAATTCCAATAAAACATGATTTTCAAGAACTAATTAGGCAAATATTTTGAAGGGCATCATGTGTAGTATACATTTAATTCTGCCTTACAATATAGGATGAATTGCAGTGCCTCTTGCAGCTCTCCCTAGTCCTACATTTTTATTAGTATATAGAGAGAGAGCTTCAACATCAAACTGTTTTCACAAGTTACAAAATAATGACCTGAATGTCAAATTACTTACATTGATTCATGCTAATGTAATCAGCTAGGTAACTGGTGTTGCTCCTGATAAGACATAACATGGGCAGGAAAAAGAGCATAATTTTGACTTGGGTTTGACACTAATTTAAATGCAAAAGGTATACTCTTCTCAGTATTATGATTATTTATTCTGGTCTCTCTTAGTCGGTAAACATTCATCTTCTTGGAGATCTGAGGAATATTTGTATTCCTTATTCATAGTATTCAATGAAAAGAGGATCACACTTAATTTCATAATAAAAAATAAAATAACCGTTGCAGTGATTTAGGATTTCTTTTTCTGTTTGCCTTTTCCTCCCCAGCTGTTTTGTCAACAGCAGAGGGGAACACAGGAGCAGTGAAGAATTTAACGCTCACCTTTCTTCCACCTTCAACCCTTTCACAGACCAAACAAAATCAATACTGAATGACAGTCCTTTGTTGATATGTGACATAACTTGCTTCTGGTTTTGTTTCTAGGTTGGGTTTTGTGGGGTTTTTTTGTTGTGGTTTAGTTTTTTTTGTTTGTTTGTTTGTTTGTTTTTTTGGTTTGGTTTGGGTTTTTTTAATGTGTCTTTTTGCATTCTGAGCCAGCCCAGGCTCTAAATAGTATCTGTCATAATCACATAATCACATACAAGTTTTGGGCACCCTTGAGAAACAGTAACTCTTGAAGTGTTCTGCTAGAGACAGCAAACACATTAAAATATTACAATTCTTATAATCGCTCTCCTTTTCCTTAATCTCTTTTAGGGTATCTCATGACTACCACCATTATCATGTCCATCCTCAGCTTCAGGAGTGTCCTACCTAATACTTCTTAGAAATGATGTGCCAGCTGGGTGGTAGACTTCTTGAGTTCTGACAAATTGTTTCTTAAATATTATTTCCTAAATAGGCAACTACCTCCTCTTTTCTAGTGGTTTCTGGAACCTGCAGATGCCATTTTTGTGGGCTAGCAGGTTATTTTCATATGGCACAAGGTTTCTATGAATGGAGTAGTGTGCCCCTGTCTTTTCTATAGTCTTTATCAAATATTTTCTCACTCTTAGAG
The DNA here is from genome assembly GCF_001715985.3 of Manacus vitellinus. Taxonomy (NCBI): domain Eukaryota; kingdom Metazoa; phylum Chordata; class Aves; order Passeriformes; family Pipridae; genus Manacus; species Manacus vitellinus. The sequence continues at coordinate 33,869,701 of NW_021940208.1, forward strand.
AGCTCTGCTTTGCAGTCTCTATTTCTAATTGACAATTCCTTCAGCACTGCAGACTTCTCAATAGAAAATTCCTGAATCAAATATTTTCTTTAAATAATGGCACTCAGTAAAGCATTAGATTTCTAAGTCATTATCTGTGATATACCTTTATTATCAATTCAAATATATATTTCTATCATTTGGCTGTAAAGCTAGGAATAGAATATTTAACTTTATCCACTGCAATCAGTAAGATGAAGTCATAATAATTACTACCAGCACAGTAAGAACTTTTCTGTTAGTAAGTGACAGGATATAACAAGGTGTGCTTTGTTGATCTGTATTAAGTTCATTGACTTGCCCATAGTTACTGAAAGAATTCTGGTGGGTTTTTTTCTTTTCTGTGTATAAGTTATTGAAATTCTTTTGTTCCTTTTCTCTGTACTCATGCTGGCTCCTAACTATAACCTTCCAATGTGATTTAAATAATTCACAAAACATGACACCTGCTGATGCCAGGGGAGGATATGCCGGGGAGGCATTGTGGTTTCCATTGGAAACCTTACAAAGCTCTGTAGTTTTACATGGGAACATAACACATTACCCTATATTTTTCTTTGACCATTAAGAGTTTTATGAAGCCAGAACTCCCAGTAAGCCCGAGAGACAAAAGAAAAATCTTACATGAATTTAGCAAGGCACTTGATGATTGTCACAGAACTCTGTTAATGACTAATGAAGTGTTCAAAATTTTGTGTTGGAACCAATTTTTGCCAGTTCACATGTATTTTCCTTTTGCTTCATTAGCATTGAAAAGAGGAGGGTGGAATTGCAGTTATCATATTTGGGGCTGCACTTGTGATCTGCCTTTTTTCCTTTGGACATGGTCCTACTTCTTCAGAAATTCAGATGAGAAAATTTGGAGATGAATTTTATTTCCAGGGAATCTTGATCACTGGCTTCTGTGTTTTCCCTTACTAGCAAAAACCTATATTTTGAAAATATTAGTACCCTAATCTTTGACCATCATATGTATTCTCTATCTTTGGAACTGTGCGACTATACTGCAACTCAGGAAAACTTTGCAGTTGGGTTAAAAAAAGGACCTTTGCCTTCACCATTATCTTGGCTGCAGAGCATCATCAGTGGTTCCTGGGTCATTACAATTTTTTGCTGGATGATTCATAATTACCTTCACAAGTACAGATTTAAGTTTTTCTAATACGGCCATGCAATTTATTTCATCTTGCAATAGGCCCCTCCACTCATCGACTGCTTTGGAGTATCAGAGACAGGGAAAGGAACCTCACATCTGTAACCAATCACACACTAATGTGAAGATCAGTTCCTGCTGTTTCATGGAAAGAAAGCACCGTTGTTTGAAAAAAACACAGATGCAGGACATACTGTTATAAAAAAATCCCATCAGTGGAATTGTTCATACCAATGGGATGATACACCTGATTCTTGGTGGGGAATAGTGTTGGATAATTTCATTTTGCATGTCACAAATATCTCTGAGATTCAGTTGAATGTGAGATTCTTCTTGCCTTACTCAGTTGCATATAACTGTTATGTTCTGTTTAATGACTACTTCTCTCTCCTATTTTTAATACAGACATCTGTATTTTGTTGGCAAGAAATGTTTTTTCTCAGTGAATTCTTGTTCAGAAGCATGAATTCCATTAACATGTGAAAGCATTAAATTTTTTATGAAAGATGAAATAGAGTATTGTATTGGTTTGGTTTGGGTTGGTTTTCCTGTTGTAAATGAAGGATTTCTTATTCATCAACTAAAATTGCTATATTTTACTCTGGAATTTTCAACCAAATATAAAACAAAAAGGAAGTTAAGTAATGTTTATGATTTAAATCATTAGAAAGAAAGGTGATAAGCAACTGCTTTCAAAAGGAAAGATGCAAATCATATTTAAGAAATGAATGTGTTTTCCTTCATTCATTATTTCCAGATTGCTTTTAGGCATAAAGGGCCAGAAGGCCAAAAAAAACAGCTACAGTCATAGATGTGGTAAGATCTTTTACTTTTCTCTCTTCAATGAGGTACTGAATCAGAAGTCAGTCTCTGTAGAGATCCTTGCCCCTGGCAATAGCAAAACATGTAGTCCCAATATTCTGCAAGATATGATGCATTTCCAGAATTCTTCAGCAAAAGGGCTATGGAGGCTATTTAAATATGATCTTCACCAGCAGTATTCTGAGCTATACTTCACTGTAGCATTCTACCTGTATCAGAATGAAAAGCACTGTGTTTTGCAACAGCTTAGAAACAGTCAACATACCGGTGTAACTCATGCTTGGATTGATTGCAAAAATACACTCATTAGAAAACAAACTGATCCACAACAGGCAGTCCAGTCACATGCATCCAGTATTGCACAAGGTACTATGGAAGAACACTAAAACTCGGGGAATAAGTCACCTAGAGAGAAGTCACATTCACTCAGATGTTCCCTTCAGGTTTGGTTTGTGGCCTTAAAAAGTTTCATTCTAAATATATAGAGAGTTATAGAAATTTGTTTAGTGTTCAGTCTTAATACTTTGGATGCAGCTGTGGTTTGTTAAATCATGATGCTGTCTTACAACTGCACAAAGGCTTGTGGACAACCATTTGGATGTAAAAATCTTTGAACAAGAGGATTCCTGTCTTTGTATGTGTTTCTTAAGAAACAGCACCTGGATCTTATCTCAGCTCCTGTAGTTAACAGTCTTTCACACCTGGAGACTCCTCTCTTTCCTACCAGTACTCCAAAGTTTCTCCTCTAGAAAGTTTTGAAAAGCTGACTGTTAGAAGGAAATACAACTCACTTTTGCAATTCTACAAAACTACAAACTATTTCACTTCAAAAAATTGACCAGAAAACAAAATAAATTTCATTCCTGATAGCATCCCAGCTATAATATTTCAGATCTTTTCACAGTAGAGATAGCTGCTTCATCCTAGAGCAAGCTGCCTCCCTGTCCCAGAGAACTTATTTTCATTTCATTAAAAAACACAACCTTTTAAAAATAATTTTAAAAAGTTTCATTGTTTTGTTAAACGAAAATTTAACCAAACACTGACCAGGAACTGTAAAGTTTTTATCCATTCTGGTTTTTATATGCTGTCACAGGGTATTTTTTTTTCTTTTTCTCAATATGTTATTTGCTGTATTTTATACTGTTTCCCTGAAACAGCCTCGAGACTGATACTGTCTGCCAGACAGCCCTGTTTTGTTCCATGCAATTTGCTTGGGGCTAGATGATGATCACTGATTCTTTCCAAGTTTCTGTCATAATGTTTGTTCTCTGATTGTGCTGAACTAAATAAATTATTAAGAGCTACTGTATTATGTTCTCTACAACATTTGAGCTTACCTCTATGTAGAGTAAATAACAGTATACATTTGTAGTTAAGAGATCTTGCATCAACTTTCTCACTGTCCTCGCTAAGGCCATTATTTCATCCAGCTGCTGACAGGCTGACTTCACAGTCTTCTTAGTTTATTTTATCCTCTTGTCTTTCACTGCTGTTTTAAACTGGCATTACTCTCTAAATTCACAGATGATGAAACCAGAGGGTCTGCAGGGGAGCACAGGGCTTCTGTGGAGGTCCTGGGGAGGCTTCATGCTTGTAGCAGGAGCATCAGACTGATCTCTGCTTCCTGGCCACTCTGCTTTCCCATGCTGTGAGCTCCATGCGGCCCCCCAAGAGAGCTCTGCACCCTAGCTCTGACAGCTAGACAGCGATTGCCAGAAACGTAAGAAGCCCTTAGTTTTCATGTTTAGAGGTTTAATTATTCTCTGACAAATAGTTATACCTCTTCATGAAAGACAGATGTGATGACTGGTATTGCTATTTTGAACAAACTGCTCTCCATCACTCCTTGACACCAGCTGTATTGTGATAGAATTTTTTAACACAAAGCACATGCATCACAGCTCTGTAGCTCTAGGCAGCACCGGCACAGCACACCGATAAGTCTCAGTTCACTCTGACACTTGCCTGCCTTCACAAATGTGCACGACTCTCCTACCCATACACTTATACAGCCAACATTGTCACTCTCGAATTTAGAAAAAAAAAAAGGGGGTTAGTTTTTCACCGAGGGAAAGAACTAAACTCTCTTATTTTAAGTGGAGATATTGACTTATTCTTTATTTAAGTACAGGAACATGAAGGTTCGCAACTGGTATTTGTTTGTTTGTTTCTGTGTTCTTACTTTTTCTCAAACCAAGTATCTAAGGGAGACAGCAATAATAAGGAAAGAGTGAAAAGAATGTGTCTAACAATGGAAAATAATTAGAAAAATAAATAGTTTCCTCTCTTACAAAGCTGAAATGAATTTGATAGCTTTAAAAAGAATTAATAATTTAACACATTCTGTGTAAATACATACAATCACCCACTAAATAATGTATGAACATGACACGTAAAGTCCGATCTGAATTACTGTAATGTTGAAATAATTAAAAAATAAAGCAAAGATCTTAAATGTATAAAATTTGAACATTAGGCTACACAAAGTAGTACACAAAAGCACAGTTAATTACAGATAAAATTGTGCTTTACAATTTTTGTAATTACTTTCATGTGGATAAAGATTACTTATGCAGAAACAGATCCATACAAATATCTCACAGTGGATATTAGTGACTCCAATACGAAATAAATAAAGTTTATTGTTGGGTCTCTAAAGTACGATAACATTTATTTTCAAGAAAGTGAGGCATTTCCATGACTTTATTTTTGAGCATATTTGCCAAGTGAATAGTAGAATTATCTCCATGGAAATAAAAAAAGATTTATTAGGAAAAAAACAACCAATATAGTTGCTCTTGTATACTCTGCTTCAAGGAATTTCAGCAATAATCAAGTCCAAAAAAGAACAGAGAAAATGAGTATCAGTAAATATACACTGCAGAGCACATAAACACTGCTATTATAGCCAAACTATGCTCATTCATGCCCAGTAAGTTCATTTGTTCATCTCATGTTGATGTAATAGATCAACATATATACAGTCTCCTTACAATAGGCACTTTCCTGTGAAGAATACAAAATTAAATGTGTAAGTGAGAGGAGGATGGGTAAGCACTCATTGGTGGGGTTTTTTTGGTGGGTTTTTTTTCGATTGGGGTTTTTTTGGTGGTTTTTTTTCGGTTGGGGTTTTTTGGGGGTTTTTTGGGGGGGAGGGTTGGTTGGTTGGTTGGTGTGGTTTGTTTTACAGATAACTAGAGGGTATGGAAAGAAAACCCTAAACTGTGGGGGTAGTTAAAGTCCAGTGTTCAAGCTCATCCCCTGACTTTCTTTATTTAGTATATTTTGCTCCATGTTATATGGTTTTAAAAACAGTAGAAGAAAAAGACATAGTAGCTTTTTACCTGTTAAGCTCTGGCTATTTTAGCAGTGCCAAAAAACTTAGCTCTTTATTTCGCTCCTGGGCCTCTGTCCTTATATTTTACATATAGCATTAAAGTTATTTTATGTTTGAGTTTCTTTTCTGTATGTTCCTTTCACAACAAAACAAAGCATGACAGAGCAGGAGCGACAGCATCTGCCCTGGCTCCCTCACCTCCTTGCCAACACCATCCCAGCAAGATCTGAGAGGTGGGTCTCCAAGCACCCACCCATGACTTCCTGTCACATCCCTTGTCATTCATTTTACACCTCTGTTTCTTGTCATAAAGAGTAGTGCTGTGGCACAGCCCTCAGAATATTTTGCATGCTTTGCATAGGAGACGGAGAGAGGGGGAAAAAATAAGGGAAAAAAATAGAAAAAATTCTCCAAAACCTCAGAACTAAATTAAACCCCAAGCAAGGAAAATCCAGTCACCACAGGTTTGCCACTATATGCACAAATTCTGTGATTGCGTCCTCTATTTAAAAATACAGATGCACTCTGTATATCATTAATGACGTAAGGTGAAATCTTAACAAATTCTATTGTAAAAATAAAATTATTTGTGAACAAGACAGTTATAAATAGTTTAATGTCACTCATGTCTTCAAGCAGATTTTGTACCAGCCTGGGAAACACATTTGTTAGTGTCTGGGTCTTTCTAAATCATGTTTTGGAGCTTCCCTAATGCAGATTAATGACAAAAAGAAAGAAAGTAGAAAAACAACAAGCATATTCATTTATAGCTTTAACTAGAGTATTCCATGAGAGACATCAAGACATTGGAGAAAATGCTGTAACTGAAATACTGTCTCTTTATTATGTAAAGAGTCATTAATCACAGGAAGAAAGACTATATATTTTTTTCTTCAGCTTCTGTCATTTTCTATGATGGATTTATATTTTATTAGACACATGATTTTACAGGCAATAGACAGAAAATTGCCAGTCATATCCTGCTATCACAGAAGATTTACTTCTCACATGCAACTGGCAAGGTGCAGCAGATGGTGGTTGAGACCGTTTTCTGCAAAGAAATAAAAAAACCTCTAAAAATCCATCTACAATATAGGGTTAACTTTCCATGCAAGGAAATTCTGGATTAAGCTGACTTCCTCCAAACCTTCACATGAGCTTCAGTAGCTTTAAAAACATTTCTGAAAATACATCTGTAAAAAATACTTCAGAGCAACATGTCAAACAAAGGAGCAAAACTAAAGAGTATTTTTGGAGCATACCTAGGAAAGTCTGCTGACTTTGACTTTCAGAATTACTGGTTATGCTCCTAGTGAAAAATTTCCTCATCTAAACAGCTTTTAATCTTTTAGTACAAGTCATATAAATGGTGAGAATGGATATGACTGCAAAGAAAAAGTATCTAGTTCCTCAAAAGAAAATAGATCTTCATATAATGTTTGAATCCAGAATTTAAAAGCCAGAGAATTTCAGTCATGTGCATATGAATTAGTGCTCCTAACAGAGTTATTAATGAAACATTTTGGTCTTCTAAAATAGTTTTTTTCTACCCTTTTTTTGATAGGGAAACAACTACAGTACAGCATGCACTGTCCACAGTGTATTAGGGGTTTTTTTTATAATTAGAAGAGAGAAAAATAAGGAAATTTTGATGAATTGTATACACAGAAGATACTTTCTCTGTTATAGCTGGTTGGAGGGTATAGCTTGGGTGGTGGTCTGTGTGGGAGCCCCATGCTGAGCAGGCAGCTGAGAACTGGCTGGGGATGTGGGGCAGAGAGTGAGAGAGGGAGCAACCCAACTTGCAAGTAAGTCCCTGTGCCCATGACTGCCCTCAGGGATCCCAAAGAGACAGATGCCTGTTGCCTGCTAGGCTGGTGGCTGTGGATGGAGATGCCTACTCTGCTGAGCTGCATGGCATCTGTGTTGATGGAGGGGTTCTGAAACAGATTGCATATGACCAATATGATCCACAAAATGTCTGGTTTATTTACATAAGTTACCCTTTTTATACTTTTTCTACACACCGGCTCGTGATCACTTTTACATTATTGGTTACATGATAGTGCCCACGGTCTAAACATGCCCTACTGACACACTTCTAATTGGATTATTGCAGGTGTCCACGTGATATGAAGACATTGTTTACCTCTTAGGACTCCTCCTTAATTTTGGCACAGATTTCTCTTTGTTTCAGCCTCAGAACCTGAAGCCATGATGACTGTGCACATGGTCTGTGCCCGGCCATGTCAAAGCAAGGCCTACAGAAATGCAGGATAAGTTGCTCACACAATCCTGCTCTCTCCACACATCTGTGGGTATGTTCTGCCTTATGGGAATCCAGAGGAGTTTAGAAAGGGGGTTGGAAAATGTTTCAGACACATCCAGCTGTTTGACTGTCACTTCCTGGTGCTTGGATTATGACTGGCAATGTTCTAGCAAGGTTCAAGGCAGTAGACTTACTACTGTCTGTGTCACTAAGCTGATGCAGAGTCAGTCTGAACATAAGATAAAGAGACAAAGGAAAAGTCTCTTGGCTATCTCAGGTTCCCTGCATATCAATGCAAGAAATACAGGTTAAACCCAAAAAAACCTCAAGAAATACAAGTCAATACTTTAACTGGCTTATATTAATAGAAGTGTACAACTTGGTCAGATAGCAATGAAGAATATTTACTTGGATAGAAGTAGTATAGATAGATGACTCAAAGTATTTGTCCTGGGCATTTTAAAGAGAATGAAAGTGAGAAGAAATATGAAAGCATTCTTTAAGTATGTACCTATGGGCTGCAAAAATGAATTGAATAAGCTCTTTCCACAGAACCTGGATGAAGTGGTTTATTTTTTGAACACGTATATATGTTCCTTTCAAGGTTAAGTAAGGCTATCCACCTAAGTAAGGCCAGTAAATTGTAGTTTTCAGGTAAGATGACACATCATACTGAGTCCCTTTTAGCCCTTACCTACTATCACTTCTAATCTCTCCTCAGGCTTTCGTCACCTACATGAGCTCTTCTTCCTTTCTTTCTCCTTAGGCTCATGAATCCCACAAAAATCAGTTCATTAACAGGCCAATTATGTTTATACAATAGTTTGTGCAATTACAAGAGGATGAATTAGTCTAGACTTGAGGAGAAGCTTTCTACCAACACTAGGAACTGAGCACTAGACTAGTTAAGTGGCATGACTACGGCATTTCCAACTTAAAAATAGTGTAGAGCTGCATGAGCATCTGTCGGACATAGTTCAGTGGTAGCCAGTTCTGCTTTAGGATGCATTAGGTTCCCCAACACAGCACTTCTATCAGGTCCAGAAATCTCCTCTCCAGTGAAGCATTGCAGTCACCAACACTGATATGTACTTCAGGACTTTCAGAGGTCCTAACGCAGAGTCCATCCTGCCATTTTTACAGTCTTTTCCTACTAGTATAATTGTCGAGTAGCTTTGTTTTTCATCCTAGGACCCTGCCTGATGAAGTTGAAAACAAGTCTGAGTGCATCTCTCACCTTTTCTAGCATTGCTGTGCCTCTTGGGGGTATTGTACACCTCCTGGCTTCAGCACCCCTTGCTCGTGGCTGAAAAACAGTGATGAAGCAAGTGATGTCTCCCACACCAGGAAAATAATTAAGGATGTTTTTTCATCATCACTGTGGTCTTGTTTCTTGTCTAATAGCAAAGATCAAAACCAGTGCTACCTGGTACCAGTGCTCTCTTTTCATGGGGCAGAAACAGTGGAACAACAAAGAACTGGGAAACATAAAGCTGTGCTCTATTAAAGGGATTTCTACCCCATTCCCCTTCTTAGCTTTCTCCAAAAGCCAAGAATAATCTAACCATACATTCTACGTTCTTCACAAAGCCTGTACTGAAAGATAATGGTGTTATGTCTTCCTTTTTACTCTATGCAGGTTATTTGTTTTCACTAACAGTAATTTATTAAGACTAATCATGCAGAAGGTTACTTTTAAAGGATTTATTGCCTCTAAATTAAATAAATTAATTTCATGAGCCATCAGACCTCGGCAGTTTTCCCAGATAGAAACAAGACATGAAAGTGTCATTATAATTATTTTTTTTAAATCACTTTCACATTTAACATTTTAGATTGTTGATATTGACTGTTTTGACAACCATTGTTTAGGAGACAAAGCATGAGAAATGTTCTTTATTCATGTGTGAAGTATGAAAGCATAGAAATGACAGATGAAATGATTCTTAAATTATGAAGTGATTTAATATTAAAATTAAATTATGACAAATACAAATATTTTAGCAGAGGGAAAGGTCTCTAGAGACATAAAATTGCCACAGAAGTCACTCCAAGGAAAAAATGATCTAACAGTCACAGGATCTCAGTGATTAGAAAATTATTTTTTTTCCAAGCAATCTCATTAGTTTTGGGAAACTATTCATAAATTTTAACATGCATAATAAACCTAAAAATTCTGGAAAATTTTGACAGTCACTTGCACAAATGATACAATTACACAGAGAAGTATTTCCACCCACAAAATTATCTGAGAGAGTGGGGAAAAAAAAGATTTCTAGCAAGTCATTAAATACTACATTATGTGTTTAGGCAAAGTCTTTGGGTAGCAGTGAATAAGTGGTATAATTTCAGTAAAAATAAGTGGTATAATTTCAGTAAAAATGCTAGCATCAGGTTATATTTTTTCAATGAATATGCTGTCAACCAAACTCCAGAATGCAGTTTATTCTCTCCCCTAGAAAAGCATCATGAGTAAAGTTAAATGACTATTAGAAATACATCCTCATCATCTCTCATTCTGATATTAAAAATGTATTTACATTAACTGCATCTTCTCCTCTTGCGGGCTTATCTGCATGATCATTCCAGTTGTTGCATTCATTGTATTTTCAAAACCTAAATACTCAAGACTGATCTGGAATGAACTGGAGTTATTGTAGGGAAACATTAAGGAACTGATTTTGAACAAATAATTAATTTCAAAGAGATTAAATAGCTATTTCAATATTTTCCTCAGTTCTGCCTCTGGTATCTGATTAATAGTGCTTGTGACATTTAGAAAATGAAAGCAATCAGCTTATCAAGCAAACCACATCTTAACTTAAAGGATGCAGCTGAGATGATATAACTGAGTTTGCTTCATACACTTACGGACATGATGTTTGTAAATTCCTCCTTCCAAGCTGCAATAGTGTCCTTTCCCAGAAGGCCATGCTCAGTTGTGTTTCCGTGGGCTGTGAGGACGAGATTCACTGCAGATTTTTACATGAAGGCTAAGTGCTGACAGGTTCTTTGTTCTTTGTAGTGATTGAGGAGAAAATGGCATTCCTATGGCAAGATGCATCCCATCTATGAAAACATTTTGCCTAAGCATTTTGTCTACATCAAGGTCAGTCTGGCTCATATGTAAGAAAGTATCTTATACAGATACTTGACTGTAGCTGTTTAACATATGGTGACCTCGATCTCACTGGAGTTCTTAGGACCTGCACAGAAACTAAGAACCCATGGAAGCTAGATCTGAGCACTACGTTAAGTGTTGAACTATCTTGACATACAGAGGCTTCAGGGTTTCCAGGAGATGACAATCTGACTATGACAGATCTCTGCTTTCTTGATCCCTCCAAGTGGTCCCACCACAGCACTGACAGCAAAGAAACTTGTGTAAATCAATCGCCTTGCTCACAACAAGGGCAGCAGTGACCAGAGACAGGGGACAGACAGAGCAAAGCTGTTTCCCCTCATTCCCATGGAGTCAGTGATAAGCAGCTAAAGCCCTCTGCACAAAGACACACCTGCACAAAATGCCCAGAAAGATGATATGCTGTACTAGACTTTCACCAAATAAATCAAACAAACAACTCTGTGTAAAACTGTACTATATTTTTGTAAGTACAGTGCAAAAAAAGATACTGAATGGACATAAAATCTTGACCAGTTTCCTTCAGTAAAAAGTACACACACACAGAAACATACAAATACAGGATGCACATTTTTCAATAAAATTAAACTTGACTTTTATTCTTTGACTTAGAATTTATCATGAAATTCTATAAAGCATGCGAGAAAAGAAATAAAAGAAAGAGAAAGGTAAAATTAATTCTTTGCCTGAGCCTCTTTCATGCCTCACGCAGATGCGTGCAAGGCTGTGCACCTTGCAGGTCTGTGCGATGACTGCAAATTGTCTCCACAGCACCATCCAGCGGCCTTTCCTTGGCTGTAAAACACGGCAGGAAACCTGCGCCTAGAAACCGCACACCTCAGGGCTGAAGTGTACAGCAACATAGCCATATTCTCGGCATGCTCGTTCTTTCCTCTGCCCCGCCCAGCTTCTGCCACTTCTGTTCAGCCAATAATTATGGGTACAACACACTGGAGTAACTGGGGAATACAGTGGTATCTATTTATTTTAGGACAAATAGAAGCTCAATCTCTCAGAATTAATCATTAAGCAATGTTCTGGAAATCTATGCCACAAATTATCTTGCATTTCTGTTACACATAATCAAATGTGAAGTAAATTTCTGTCAGCATTTAACATCACTAAGAGAATGTAATACCAAAAATGTAGCTAAAGACTGCATTAAGTGCTTTGAAATCCAGGAAGCCAATTTCATACTGTTCTGTCACACAGACAAAAGGAAAAAAAAAAATCAGAAAGCTACTAGAACACTCTAAAATGATAATAATAAAAACACGAGTCAATTCTCTTTATTTGTGCCTAGCTATATAAAATCATAAAAGGTACTGCAAAAGAAATTGTTTTCAATGTTAAAGGAAAGCAACTTCAGTCTTGAAATATCCTTTGATATCCTCTGCCTCTCTTAATGCCATCAATATGAGCTGCCATAAAAATATATATATGGCCATTATTCTTAACTATTAATGAGTCTCAGTAGCAAGTATTGTTACAAGCAATCCTTTATATATACAGATAATCCTCTCCCAGCGCTTTACATTCATGAAAAGTATTTTAAAAAAATTAACTATTTTTATCCAAAATGCAGAATCAGTGCAGCATCCATTATAGGCAAAACTCTTATTGTAACTGTTGTTGCTACTTACAGGTCCTTTAATGGTTTTACAGGTATTTATGATGTCTTCCTAGATATTGAGCACACAGTCATAATGGAGCAATAAAGAAAGGGGATTGTCATATCATAAGTAAGAAAATCAGGAACAGCACACAGGAGGTATTTACAAGGCAGGAAGAGAACTGATGACTAAAGCCAGAGTATCTTCCATCCCCTACTTGTTCTAATAACTGTCTCAAAAGAAGTGAATTTTATATGCTCTGAGGTTCTACACACTTTCAAGAAGCCCCACCTCCCCACTCCTGCCAAGCTGAACTGTTGTCATTCTGCAGTTTTAGGAACCAGATAATTAATATCCTGTAAAAGCCATATATTTTTAAAAACTTCTCCCTTTCTCACACATTAAAAGAATTACTGATGTGTTTGTCTGGTGGAGAGAGAAGGAGAAGAATTATATTTTTTAAAAAGCTTGGGTAATTAATCTGTGATTTGAAATTAAAACAGAGTTCCAAATACAGGTTAAGGAAAAGATACATATGCTTTATCAAAATGTTAGTTTAAAAAAATACAGAAGTGATAAAACTGCCAAAAAGCACCTTTAGGACAGGACTCAGTTGCATGGTGCCATTTTAGGCTCTGTGGAGCTCCTGGACACTGGAATATCCCACCTGTTGCTTTAGGTGGGTTTGGACCTGCTGTAGGCTGGGGTTACACATGCTGGCCCTACATGAGCCTTCGGGGCACCCTAAGGAATCTAAAAGGGTGTCTGCGGTTAGGAAGTTGAATTCCTCATTTAAAGTCCTACTGCCTCAAATCACAATGGACACAAGCCAAAGTTCTCTGCTTGAATGCACTGGTACCTTCCTGGCTTTTATGGGACTCTATCCAAAGGGAAGAATTCCCCATTTTCAAATGTATTTAGTCTCTTAAGCTACATATGCTTCCAAAGTTGAATCACACTGTTCAAATGGCAACTGAGAGTGCAAACAGATTGGCTGCACGTCTTTCTTAAAAGCATGAAAACTCAGTTTGCCAAAATATCATCTATAAAAAGGGGTACACTAAGTTTTGGAGGAAAAAATGGCTCATTACAGACACTTAGAGAATCCTAAAGTAGAAAAAAACCCCTTACTTATAGAAAAAAAGTTACATGTTTCAAAGATACGGATTCCACAACTTTCTCATTTGAAATCTCCCAGTATTTACCTCTTTTTATAGTTAGGAACATCCTACTTATGTACAGTTTAGGTCTTCCTTGCTAAGATGAAAAAATGATTACCACTTCTGCTTCTGGTGAATATGTTAGCTGTCACTTTAGCGCTGTCTTTTTTCACAACTATAAACTATATGACATAACTCAAAGGTATCTTTTCATGGGCAGAACAAGCCCAGTTGAAATATTCCTGAGAGATCATGTTACCTTATGATCTATGACAGCCTCCCTGCAGGTTCTTTTTATACACCACTGTCAAACATGAGGTCTGAAGCTGATGTAAACTTCTGCTTAGCTAGAGCAAAACAACAGTTTCTCATGTGTTACACTCCTGGTAATACATTCTGAATGTCTACTGCTTTCTTGACAATATTGCTTTTTTTTGCAACAACTTCTCATGGTTTAATCTCTTTGAGCTCCATTAAACTCTCTGAGTTCCATCAAAATCTTCAAACTTTTCCTACCAGACATCTAAATATGTCACCACCTTCTTTTTTGGAAGTGCTGTTCTCAATCCTATTATTTCAAACTCACTTTTATCAGGTCTGAGAGGCCTCCATCTTTACATTTTTCAGCTGTTTCACCCCATTAAGAGATAAAAAAATCTAGGTATATACTCTACCTGTTGAGGATCACACAAAGAATCACAGAACATTCTGAGTTGGAAGGGACCCACAAGGATCATCAAGTTTAACTCTTAAGTGAATGGTCCTTAAGTGGATCACCCTTGTGACCTTGACATCAGTAGCACCACGTAAAAATGCAGCTCCACAATTTTAAGAAGAGCCTCCTTTTTGTGTAAGACATTCAATCACCTCCCACACTGATTTAAGGTAGACCAATCTTTTAAAACCCTGTTTTTAGTTCCGTTAAAAACTTTTGATGTCTGTCTTCTCTTTTAGCAGATCATAAACACATTTTTGGTAACACAATGTTGCCTTCTCCTTTTCCTAGCCTTTCTTCCCCGAACAGCCTGTACCCTCCTCTATGAACACTCCAACCCGTTGATTTATCCTACAAAGTGTCTGTCTTGCCGATTAAGTTATAGCTTTGTTTGTGTAGCAAGACATCTCGTTCTTTCTGTTTATTCCACATACTTAGAAATACCTAAAATGTCTGGCTAGTTGCCCTGGAATTCTGCCTCTTGTTTTCTTTTATCTCCCAACTGAAATATCCCATTTGTTTCCAAGATTTCAGGTCTTTTACAACATTACGAGCCTTATAAACACAGGTAAAAGTTCCAGCTGCTTCAGAAAATTAGAAAGGGATAATTGCTTAGGTTTACTCTTCAACAAACTTCGGTTTGCCATTGCTGTCTTATGACTTTTGTCATGCAGTTCTAAGGATGATGATTCGAACATCTGATTCTGTGTGTCTATAATGCCGGTATTTACATAGGAGATTTGATCTCCTATTAGAGCCAAAAGGGACATAGTGTGGATTCAGGTGCTGTGTGTAGGTATCCAAAACCTATCTAATTTCACAGAATATTTGGTCTAACCTTGAGAAAAGTAAAGATCACCTATAAGACAGTTTCCTTGGCAAGGTGAGGCAGGTCAAAAACTATTTGTTCACCTTCTGCAGGCATCTTGGATAGCCTTGGGAATCTCAAGCAGTACGAGGCATCTCCGCTTTGGTTTTTCCCCTCTTCAGTAGAATGCTTAGACACTATTAAGCTCATCAAGAAGTCAAAACCCACACTCAAAGCTGAGGTTTTCTCTAAGCTCCCATCACTGTATTAAGACATTTAGCAATTCAAATGCATATACTTAAATTTAGATGTCTCTACTCTAGAGCTGCATCCCACTCCAACACTGAGTTTGATACATTAGACCTGTACCTTCCTAAAACTTCTACAGAAAGACTGACAGAAAAACCTCAAAAATGTAATACCTGAGTATTCTAACAGAATGTAAGTGCTTAGTAGGAAGCACAGATATCTGAAAATAATCATGGACGACAAAAGTTGAATGGCTTTGAAAAACACCAAAAACTTCAGTGATGTTATTCTGCTATTCATTAAAAAATTGCAAAAGAAAGTAGTGAACCTCAGTGCACCAACTTCCATCCTCTGATATCAGAAAAATAAGCTTAAATTATTCAAAAACTCTGGCTAGGAGAAGAAAGGAGATAGAGCTTGTAGCATGTCAGTAAAATTAACAGATACAAATTCTGTAGAAGTGATAAATGTAGGCAAAGAAGTTTAATTGCTGTCCACCAAAAATAGGAATTGTTGCAATTTAAGTAGTAATAAAATCGGATGTCTGCACAGAATTCTGCACGCTTCCAAAATAAGCTGTGGAAATAAAATTAAATAGCAATTTAACTGTCAATAAAGCTAAGGGACTTGCTTACCTCTATAAAATTACAAACCCCAAATATCTTCTCACCTGAATAACTTGGAAGTCTTGAGAAAAAGTCAGAAAAGAACTTGCTTGTCATCACATGAAATTAAGGTTGAGTAAACACTAAAATTTGGTATTGGAAATTTTTTCCAGTAGTTCACTTGTGTTTGACCCATTCTATTTTTTTTACCTTTTAATGAAAACAAACTAAGAACTAAGAAACAAAGAAATATAGTTCAAGATTCTAGTCTATCTGGCACAGAAGAACAGCCTGAGTGAAAGAGACCCAGAGCTGAGGTCAGTACTTGCCTGTTTTAAGGAAAGTGTTACTATTTATACACATCCCTGGATCAATGTCTCCCTTCCCTTGCATGTTCCTGTCTCTCTCTTCACTCACAACCCGTTTGCCCCACTAAACCTTCATGAGAACTATATCTCTGCCAATAAATGTTCCATACAAAAAAGAAAGATTTCTGCTGGGGTCTCCTCCTTCTTTCATAGATTCCTTGTGTTCTTCAGTCGTTCAATGAAAGGAATCTGTTTTTCTCAAGTCTTGGAAACTTGAGTTTTGTCTAATGATATTTAAGTACATAAATGGCAATACACTGAGTTATGCAAAAGAAAAGACTTAATAGTATGGAATGCTTGGTGCGGGCTGGCAAGAACAATTTACTGCTTGCAAAAAGTTCTGTCTGGGAGAAGTGCATGATCTGTAACAATAGAACCAATGGAATTAACTTGTTACAGATTTCATAAATCAGATTAATATAGAGAAAAAAATTATAATCCTTATTCTGTGTACCAGTGTAGTCTCCAAAACAAACATAGAAAAAAATCTAAACTGCCCCAAGAGATATTACTGTACTGTATGATTTCACATTTTACATCATGCTAATGAGTAATAGATCAGTAGAAGCATATTTAAAATTACATAAAGTAATAGAAATATGAGGAAATCTTCCTCCATTATCCAAAAATAATAAAAATTAATGCAATTAATGTTTGAAATAATTGAATAAGATTATTTTTAATAGTTTAAATTTCTTTCTTACGCATATAAATCTCCATCTTTGAAGAAAATGTCATAATCTCTTAAATATTCATACTACTAGTAAGAAAAGCTGTCATTAACACATAAAGAAAAGAAGCTGAGATACAGAAATATTATGGCACCTTTTACCTGGTACTGATTGAGAAAATATGGTTAAAATTTCTACATTGCTTTTTCCTTTCTTCTTTGAATATAATGAGCCATCTCTCCAGGTAAGACAATTCAGTTTCACTGATTTGCGTAAATTAATACTGAATCACAGCTCCTGCAGCTGTTTTTACCTGTTCCCATTAATATTAGAAGGTGAAATCAATTAGTTTTTTCTAAGTCCTCCAACCTTATCTTCTTTTTTAAGCTGCCTTTAATCTTATGTTTTTCTGTTTGGAGTAGTTTATGAAATAAAATTGAGAGATACATCCTAGTGATATTTGCACAAACTGCAGAGAGAAGGGAAAAAACCTCTCTGCTTGCTATTTTTAATATATAAGATTTGGCTGAATTGCAAATGGTCAGCACCTCGGCATGCATCAGTAGGTGTTTTGAGGGGGATGGTGTAACATGGGGGGTAGAAATGGAGAAGATCCCAAGAGGAATGTAATTTGGTGTGACACTGTGAACAGGTTAAAGGAAGGTCCAGTCATGCTGTTACCGTATCACCCCTAAAACCTCAATATGTGATACAGGTTTCAGAGAATGTTTAATTTTTCCCCTTTTGCTTGCTCTTCTTGCTACGGTACTTACTGCTGAGAAACATTTGGCAGCTAGTACGTGTTAGGAATAAAACATACTAGCGTGCACTCAGAATGTTGCCAATATCCAGACCTGGCTGTCCCAAATCAGAGATAAAATTCTGTTTACTTAATTTTCAACTGAGTAATACCACAGAGATTTTATCTGAACATTAGTTTAATAGCAAATTACAAGATTGGCAAGATCCACAGGTTATCATACGTAAAACGCCAGAAAACATAAAGCATATTGATAGTGCTATGTTGCATTCACCCCTGCAGAGCAGAAATGTCATATTTCTTTTCACACACAAAGACAAAGAAAATACTGTTAATTATAGAGGTATTTGCTTGTGAAAAATAAAAATTACACTCAAAACAGAAGTTGGCTTCTCAAGATCTAATAAGGAAATGTGTGGGGAAAAAAACCACTCTCTACTTGGGGAAGTACCTCTGAAAGTAACTTCCAATCTGTAGCAACACACTGCAATATCAGTAGTGTTGGTAGCCTGCACAAGGGGTACCAATACTCCAATAATAGGTAGATAAGCTCACACTACCAATTTCAATGCAATGCCATAGCCTTCATTGCAGGCTCTCTGGCTGTCTAGGGTGCTTCTACTTACCCAACTCTCTCTCCTTGCCTTTATGTGGATATGCATGTATGGGTCTACGTGTGTATACACATACATATGCATACACATGTGTGTTTACTCAAATGACTGGCTCAGCTTCCCAAAGCAGCTGTTTTTGGCATTTGATCTGTATTTGAACCAATATGCATGTCTCTTGCTAAGAGATGTTAACTGAACACGAGAGAACTCAGAGACCTGTTATAGCCTGCCTGTATTGTGCATTGCTCAGTGGCACGAGGCTGTTTTCTGAGCAGGTCCCCAAAGGCAGTATCTTTCTGCTGAAGTCTCAATGGTATCTAATTTGGGGCACGTCTAAAATACGTATGCCAGTGGTTCCCACAGCAGCCTGATGCAGAGGTTTGATGCTGCAACCGTGGAAGTTCCAGGCAGAAGCCATCTGGCATTTTCACTGCTCAGCTTAGTGCAGATTAATTGCATCACCTCTGCTGCCCGTGGAGGTCTGGTGCCTTCGAGTAGTGTGGCTGGCGATTCCTTCACATTCGCTGTAATGGCATTTTCAGGCTCGCCTGCTTCATCAAGAGCTTCATTGCTCAATGCGCTGAAACCTCTTCCAGGGACGCCGGTGAAAGCCAGCACTACGGATACTCTCGCTCTTGGCATTGTTTACACCCCACACCCGCCGTCCTGCATAGCCTGGCCCCAGCGGGGCAGGCAGCAAGGGGGCTGTTGGCGGCTGGGTTGCCAGTGCGCACTTTGCTGGCATTCGGCCCTTCCCGATGCTCCCCTGGGCTTATTTCACCCCCCTCCTTCCCCGGAATGCCAAGTTGGAAGCTCTTCACCCAACGAGACGGCCAAAGTCAGAAAGTGGTGGCATGCTGCCCGGCAGTGCCACGCGGGGAGCAGCCTCCCGGTGGGGAGGTGAGGCAGGGGTGGGGGGGAGTGGAGGGATGGTGGACCGGGCACGGCGCGCTCTGAGTACGGTGGCAGG
>NW_021940208.1:33891068-34038059 GCF_001715985.3 Manacus vitellinus
CCCCCCGGGACTGGCGGCCCAAACTGGGGTGTTCCCGCAGAGGTGCCCCTGCGGGAGGACCTCGCTCGCCGCCGGCGCAGTCCGCAGGGACCCTTCAAAAAAAGTCGGGGTCCTGTCAGGAAGCCCTCCCGGAGGGACCTGGAGGATGGTGGGATGCAGGTGGCTGGAGTAGAGGAGGATGAATTTGGCCGTGGGACGGCTCATGGAGCACAGAAAGGTGGGGTTCGTCCCCGCGTGGAGTTTACACCTGCAAGGTCCTGATTCTTGAGGAGACGGGACATAAGCTATGGTCCTGTTGGGAAGAACCAGCTGATGCTCTTGAGGTTTAAATGCCGACAGAAATTCACCACGCTACAAAGGGACGCATCTGTGAAATTGTCTTCAGCTGGCAAAACCTGCAGCCTTGTTAATCTAATATTTCCCCGTTTTTACGAGGAAATGTTATTTATGCACTTTTGTTTTACTGGACTCGGTTGAGTGATTTCCTGTTAGCATGGCAACCGAATTTTATATTTCTCTAAGCACGACTTGTGAGATGGCTCTTCCAACGCAACAACACCTTTTAGGTGGAAGTAAATAAAAACACTTTTTAGTCTGTGTTTTTGTTACAGAGAATGAGTACTCCTCAAAAAAAGAAAACAGTAACAGATTGCATCTTTGTTTCATCTGAGAAAGTAATATTTCTTTCTGTAAGAAACAGTGCACATAGAGATCTTCTATAAAATGAAGTATAGACAGAATGGGAAATAGTTTATTTTAACTTCTACACACTAAACTAAACACTAACATTACTGCACCTCTGAGTCCAGTCTGCTTGAAATTTCAAATCTAATTGTGACAGAATGTTTCAGTGTTTACATTACTTGCTCCAAAGCTCAGACCTGGATAGTTTAGCAAGGTTATCTGTGCAAGCATACTGAATTTTCCATTAATTTAATCTCATTCACATAAGCAAGAGTTTTATGTACAGTCAGAGAAGGCAGGCATCAGAGTGATACTGCTTTAGACTTGTCTTAGAATAGCAGAAATTCTGGATTTACAGAAGACCTGAGTTTACATCCCTTTTTCAGGCAAGACTCAGAAATGAGCTTTGTCCTTTAATGTTAAAGTAGCTGAAACCAAACAGTTTGGTTTTCCTTTGGTGTTGCCTTCTACAATGAAAAATCTTGATTTTCTTTGCATAGGGATTGGGTTCTTTACTATTGTTTTTCCTCTTTTTCATCAGACTTGTTAGATGAGACTTTATTTGGAAACATCTAAAAATATGTCTGTCGTTTAAATTTAACTTCAACCACTTACTCTGACTCTATGTATAGTAGTCATTGCCCTTAAAATAGCTCCAGGAAAAAATTCCATTTCTTCTTATCTTGTGTTATTTAGAGCCAGATACTGCTAACTGAAATTTAAGTCAACTGAGGTCACTACAGATCTGGTATGATTTTTATTATCTTTCTGAGATATCCTTGCTTATCTCCTGAAAATGTTGAGTTCCAAGCAATGAGGTGACAGTAGACTTGCAATGTGGAAAGCCCACCAACAATATATCAAAGGACGGACATAGAGAAAACTGTTAAGGGATTAGCTTTCACCTTTGCATTTGTGTGTATATATTGCCTGAGTTAAATGACAAGGGAAAATGAGCATGACTGCTTCTCCCAGTTCCTGAGACTTGTCCCCATGCCAATACAGTTTATTCTGTCAGCTTTTTCTGGTATTTGATTTACTGGTGTGAAGAGGAATCAACAGGGAAAATCCTGTGTGGCATCTCTGCCTGCCTTTGGTGATGCTGGTAATTAGTGCTAAAAGGGACTGAATTAATATTGAAAATAATGACTAAGTCATCAAAACTTTTCTTACAGAAAGGCAACATAGAAGCAAGAAGAAAAGACTGTTTTAAGAAAGAGCAGACAAGAATAGATGAAGCATTGTTCTATTCAGACACTTAATGATTTTACGAGTATCAGATTTGTCATTACTTTTTCTGTTTAGTTTTAAGTCATGTTGGGTTATATTCTGGTTACTTTCTCAATTATATTTTTAGTTACTGAAAGAAGGTTGAAGGTAAAAATTTCTGTATACATCAGTCTTCCATCACCATGTTTTGTGACAACAAACAAAATTTCAGAAACCATGTGTTTTAGGAGTCCTGGATCCAGAGGCCAAACTTGCCTTTACGTTACTACACTGAAATTAGGTTAGGTAGTGTAGCATATTGTTAGTAGAACACCAGCAACAATGTTGCCAGAGTCCTCAGGTCCACTGGGATTTGTTGCTGCGAAAAAAAGATCACCTGACTAAAACTATATTCGTTAATATAGTTTCATGTAGTCAACACAGAGAAAGGCTGAGCAAATTAAATCTTCTTTCTGTAACAGATACTTATGCAGAAATGCTTCGTAGGTGCTTCATCATTCAATCAAATAGAATTTGAGACTGTCAAAAGGAACAACTGAAAATAAGACATAATTTCTTTGCTCAGCAAAGAAATTAGCGGTTTTTTAGTGTGCCGCAAAGACAAAAGCAACAAATAAATTAGTTATCTATTGTATCATGTTCTTGAAGTTGTGGGTTGGGTTTTTTTCAGTTTTGTTTTTTTTCTTTTTTCCCTTCAAACCTCTATTTTGGTTTAATTTCTAAAAGTATTTCTTCTACTGTTTTACAACCACATATTTCTAATTTAGATCGTGACTGGTGTGAGACAAAAACTGAAAAGAACCTTGGATAAAAATTAGGATTTTTTTACAGCTAAGCTATTTTTCAGCAAATGTGGGCTGAAGTGGGACAGGAAAACTTCCTTGAATTTGAGTGAATTTTAGATCTGTCTATGATTATGGACTGGTTAAACCTAATCTCTGAAGTCTGTGACAACTTCTGCAATTGCTTGATCACTGAGTCTGTGCTAAATACACTCATCTCAAAAGCTTCTGGCATACTTGTGCATGTGAGATGAACCATTTGAATATTATAGTAATATTATCTGGTATATTAT
This sequence comes from Manacus vitellinus, assembly GCF_001715985.3. Taxonomy (NCBI): domain Eukaryota; kingdom Metazoa; phylum Chordata; class Aves; order Passeriformes; family Pipridae; genus Manacus; species Manacus vitellinus. Next base: position 33,894,058 of record NW_021940208.1, read on the forward strand.
TCAATGGGTAGAAGGGGGAACAGTAGATGGAGAAAGATTTTTCACTGTGCTTTTCTGAGACAGGGGTTGTAGGTACTTTCCACATATCATTGAAAACTTCTGAGGAGCAAGCAGCCTTTGCCCAGGAGGCAAAGGCCCCCATCCTACCACTGGTGCATGGACAGTCACTGAGCAGCCAAGCCCTATGGTGATGTTCCTAAGCTCTTCCAGTCCTAGCTCAGGATGCGCTGGTTTTCCAGGATACACAAGATCTTTTTGTTTTAGTTTAGTTTGGTTTGGTTTTTGAAGTGATTTTTTCTGATACCAGTTTTAAGGACTACAAATACATCCTTCCTTGGATCAGAGAATAATAAATCTTATGCTACCTGCATTCACACCTAAGACCATACTGGAAAACCAGGTACTAGGCTCCTCATGTCCTTGTGCCAGCTAGTCATGCAAAGTGCAGTTCAGTTGACTTAGAGATGGCACCATAGGAGGACACTAGTCTCCTGTAGGTCTTGTAGCATACAGGCTATCCTTTTGTGGCTATATCTGGCATGACTGAACTGACATGAAATATTTGTCAGCTACTGAGGTGAACCTGTAGTGTTTCTTTTCCTTTCTTTGAAAGAGAAAGGCAGAACAAGCAGAGAGTAAACCATCTTCTGTATTTTGTTGTCTTCTTTATAGCAGAACAAGCATCCTCTAGAGGTGCCTGTCTTTGTTAACTATGCAGCAAGAGCCAAGACAAGGAACCTTCCTTCTTAAGCTAGATTAGCTGAATCCCATTTGTGCAGAGCAGGCTGTTGTAATACATCATAAAGGTTGAATAAGCACAGAGGTCAGTAGATCCATGACAAAACCCAAAACAAACCAAAACATGCATACATGTACTCATATACATGCATATGCTCCAAGCTGCTATGCTAACAATCTGTAAATAGCAAAACTCACAAATGCCTGTTGGACGTACACTTCTGTAAATTTGCCAGCTGCCACCTCTACAATCCAACTTCCTTACACAGAATTCTGCAAAACACAGAGTCTTATGCAAACTTTTGTCACTTTTCAGCTCAGGTGTCTGGTTCTCATGGCTGTGAGAGAGAGGCAGCTGCTGCCAAAGAACCCAGGGAATTTCTCAGTGATGGCCAAGTAGTGGGGATGGTTATTAACCCAGTTCATAAAGCATGAGAGGAGCATTAATACAGCTCTGTATGGTGAGAAGTTTGCCTGGCATGAGAGCTTTGCTCACTCCTTATGAAGAGATGTAGGCATTCTGGTGGTAAGGACCTTACTGTAGTAGACTTTGCATGAGATTGACTGAGAATTCAAATTTCTCCCTTTTCTCCCTTTAACCATCATTTAATCGAAGTACCGACTCACATCAGGGAAAATTAGCAGTTCTAGGAAATCAATACTGTCCTATGTTCATTAAATTAATGGACAGACTTTTGCCTGTGTTCCTTCTGTGGTGCTCTAAATCAGGTGAAGAATAGTAAAAGCTACTATTCTGAAGATGATGTCTGTAGTATTGCCTAGCATACAGATGTTTTCAGCAGATTAGCAGTTTGATGTCAGACCTGAGAGTACTGGATAGAGCACCAAGTTTACAGTCAATGAAAATTATATTGCCCTGTGTATTTTTTTCTTCCTGAAAATTGATTGTCATGGGTTTACTTGTTCTAGAAGAAAAAAAAAACCAAAAAACAAAAGGGAATTTTTCTTTCCCCTGCTACATGTGGGGGAGGGATGTTGAATGGGGAGGACAGCTCTCTGCCTTGGGTGATTACCTACACAAAGGAGCTGGCTGGCAGAACTACATTCCAGCCTTTCCAAACCTGCAGGGAGGGGGAAGGAGTTTTCCTCCTCTTCTTGCAAAGGGGGGACACTTCACTTTCTGCCTTAATGGAGGCAAGGGGTGTGTGTGTGTTGGAAAAGCTTTGAGGCCGTATTGCTCTTGACCTGGTCATCTGGCTGCTCTATGGCCTTGGCTTGCCTGTCTCCAGCCCGAATCTCCTCAGATTCATCGCAGAGTTTGTGCTCACTGACAAACAAGGGGGAAATCCTGTCTACAGCCAGCCGCAGACAGTGTGAGTTTAGTGGGAAAGAAACCGCCCTTCTTTCCCCTTTTTTCCCCTTCCCTGCCTCGGGGGGCAGGGGGAAATCTCCATTTTTTGGTTTCTTCTGCAATCTGGGCCCCCTCGTGGTGACCACCAGAGCCAACAGCGCCCCTGCCGACCAACACCGAGCACTGCAGGCTCTGCTCCTCCAGGGATCCAACAGCGCTCCTGCCCACCCACCGTGATCAGAACCGCGCTAGAGGACAGAGAAGTATCAGACTGTTTCCTTTTTTGAAGGGGACTTTTGGGTACAGGATTATTGTTTAGTTGTTTTTGTGTTCTGTTGCTGATTTTGCCAGTATACATATATCCTTTAATAAAGGGTTGTTATTTCTTCCTTCTTCCATACTTCCTCGATTGGAGCCTCTTAATTTCGGATTTACGATTGCTCACAGAGAGGAGTTTGGTCTACCTCATAACTCATCCTCCTTAGCAAAACACTCCAGTCTCCTTAAACTGAGACATTGATGTAATTTAAATGTAGTTCATCTTGCCAATAAATATTTTGTTCTATGCATTGACTTGCTACTGTCCTTCCCATTATAAAAAGTAAACCAGGCCAATTTGCTTTTTTGAGTAAAGAAATGAACAATGGGATTGCAGCAGAAGATAAGAGGATCATATTATCTCTGATTTAAGATTACCCCCAGTACATTTGTATATAGTAATTTAAATTAAAAACATTTTTTATGACAAATTTTGAAAAGCTGTAAAAAGGATTTTTGCAGCAAAGGTCTGTTGTTTATTTTTCACCTAACCCCCACAAATTTGACTGTAACTATAAACACCAATCACTTACGTTCCTTGTATAGTCACTAGAGAGAGACAGAAACCTCTAGTGAACAAACTAATCCAACTAATCCAATTTATACCTGACATAGAGTGGAAAAAATCAGGTATTTGTTGTTGCTGATTGTTGTTTGATTTCACATAGCTGAAGTAAGGCAAAAGGAACCTTACCCTAGTGGTGTCAGAAACTCCTCCACCAAATAACCATTTTCAGAGGAGACAATAAATAGATATGTTTTTCTTCCGAGGTGTCTTAAGGTCCTATTGACTTTCATGATATTGATGCAGATATCGTTACAATAACAGATGGCTACAATATAATTTAAATATCCTGTTGTCTGTTCTCAGAGTTTTTAAGAGTTTGTGGTTGGATTGGGTAGCTGAAATACAGCTTCTAGCTGTGCCAAGGGAAATGGGGGTGTTAGCTGGACTGTTGCAAAAGACGAACATACAGTTCTGGGTGCTCACATCCTGCCTCCTGCAAGTGCAAGGTGTCTCTTTTCTGGAGAGAACACATTGCATCTGTGGAGCAAGGGAAAGCAAGCTCAGATTCCCTTCAAATGCTCTCAGCATTGCCAGTGCCACAGTGTACCTTGGTCTGCCGAACACATGATTACAACAGAAATTATCCCTCAAAGATTACGTTGTTTTAACTGCTGTTCATGTGGAAATGTTTGTTATTATTAAACACTTCAAAATCAATCCTCAGCTGTGCTTCAGCACTGATTGCTGTATGGATCCTGCCTATCTTTAACTGGAAAATAACTAAAATATCCCATTTGTGTTTTGCTTATACTGACAGCATTTTTTTAGATGGGAGAGATACTGGACATTCATTTTTGATAGTAATCACTGAAAGTGATGAGAGCTGCAGTCAATCCCTTGGACTTGTTTATGCTGGCATAGTGAGTTTGTTTTTCAAATTTGGTGTGTTCTATAGTACGTTTATACCTGCAACGCCATCAGTTTCAAAAACATATGCTTTCCCTATAGCGGCTTTCACTGGCTAGCAGACTCTCTACATAAAGAATTTTGGTAAATAAAACCAAAAGCAAGTTGCCTACAAAACAGTTGTCTAATTTGCCTTAAACCTCTTAGCTACAAAACTGTCATTCAAAAGGCAGTAACTAACTGTTTGTCTTTGAATTCATCAAGACACCGTAATGTCAGACCTGTGCGTCTGTATAGCTTTAGGAAGAACTTAGTAACTTCATAGGGTGATTCATATGACCTATCTTGAAGAAAATTAATTGCCCTCTGCAGGGGGTGCATTTTTTCCTTTTTGTAATAAAGGAAAATTGGGGTGACAAACCAGCTTTGGCTGTCAGTGTTTTGAATTCCTAGCCTATCCAATATGTGTCTCACCTTTATTTTTCAAATGTTCTAAATTGAAGTACTTTATCGTGTCACATAATGATTAATAAAGTTTCCTAAGTCTAATATGAAGAATGTGCTGTAGTAATTTTTCAAAACTACTAAGGAACCTGGTACCTATGGCACAGAGATCACGTATTGCAAATTATTGGCATAGGTACGTATCTGCACTAATTCCTGGGCTATAACTACTCTTGTATTTTCTTGTAAAAGACATCAAGGTCAGTGCAGAGCGATTGAAAAATAATATTTTTGTCTGCCCACTTATATAAAAATATGTTATTAATTATTGTTTAACTTAGTGATATTAACTTTGAGCATATTTGTTTACGCACTGATGCCAGTGGTACCAAATACTGATGTGATTTGAGATGATTACATTTATTTTGCTGCAATGTCTTTACATAGAATTAAACTTCCACATAACTATTTTTACTTTTCTTCTTTTTTTTTGAATTTAAAATTTTCTTCTTTCACAATACTTAAAGCAAGTAGATGGAGCAGAGATTTGAAAAACCCTTCTTTTTAGTGTGATTTTACTCTCAGAGGAGGGAAGCAGGGGATGCTCAGAGAGCTGGGTTGCATTTCATTGGTTGTGCACTTGTCTGGAGCTGACTGACTGACTGAACTAACTGACTGCATAAGCTGGATTTATAGGGATGGGTTAGGATCAAAGAAGGATTTCTCACTCATCCTGAGTAAATTGTGCTACCCAAATCCCACACATCAGGGTCCTTATTTTCGGGAAGAGTCATTGATGATTAATAATTCTTTTCAGTGGTAATATACAACCAGGCTTCTCTTAAAACCAACGTTTGCTGACTTTGGGCAAGATAGCAAGGACATGAGTATGGCTTTGAGGAGGATAGAATGGACAAAATAGTAGGCGCTTTCATTTCAAAGCAGTCATGTAAATAAGTGTCAATGGAGACCATGGCTATTTAGAGACACTAGCGCATTCAAATAGGACAGCTTGTGCCCATCATACTCCCATTGACAGTTAAGTAATAGACATCTTTAAAGGCTTGATTTTCTTCTGAAACATAGTGCTTTGGTAGACAGTATACTGGGGCAAAATGGCATTTTAGTTATCTTACTCCATTAGTGTTTTTTTGCCTAATTGCCTATTTACTGTTATTTTAACACTTTACTTAAACCTATTGCTGGAAAACAAAGTCTACAATAAAAATGACCTAAACCAATCAACAACTCATAACAGCAGAGCTTTATTGTCAGTGCATGATGGAATTCATTTTAAGAAATAAGATACTATCTGTGTTTTCTAATTAAATCTTAATTCAAGAAAATATTCAAACATAAAGAAGCTTTGGTGTTCTACTGAAAGCAGAGCTTCAGAGAATGCTTCTTGTTAAGCATTGGCTTTGTTCCTCCTCTCAGTATGAGACATTTGCCTGAATATTTGTGTATTTGTTGTAGATTGCTACTGTGTGTGCTCTTTAGCATTAGAGAAATATGAAGGTCACAGATGAATTTAAAATGATGGTAATGGTCAAAGTAATTTGAAATTCTAACACCCTTATGTGAAATTTTACAAAATACAGAATGAAACAATTGTGCCTTCTCATCAATCATACATGTGTTGGTTCAGATGGAAAATGTAACTTTGAAAATTTGTCCCCTTGCTTTCAAGAGAATTATAATGCTCTGGCAGCTTCTTGTTTCTTCTCAATAATTTAGCAGTTTATGAAAAATATATTGTGTCTACTTCTCCACTCTGATGCAGTCAATGCAATTACAAGTTGTGGAGAATCTAATCCAAAATCTTGCCACTCTTGAGTATTTTAGAAAAATATTTAGTCCTAAAACATTTGCCATCGTTGCCATGGTTGCAACCTGCATCTGTCCTGTGTAATGCACAATTTTCTCCATTCCCTGTCTAAGTACTTTTTTCTGTTGCAGTTTACAGACTCATATATTGAATCTTCATGGAGGGAAGCAGCAAATCATTCTTTTAAGTATACTACTGTAGTTAACGAGAACTAAAATCTCACTGCATCTAATTATAAGATTTCCTGCTTCTTTCTGTTGCTGGGAAATTTGCTTTTAGAGTGAAAATCAAGTAGGAAACGACACGTGCAATTTTTAAATCAAATTTCCTTTTTGATAGCTTGTAAAACATTCAGGAGCTGTTCTGAACAGGTTTTTATAGAATTACCAGAAAACTGATTGCCATTTCAAGGTTAGCACATCAACTGAAAAGAAAACAGTCTTAGAAGTCTCTATTGTAAGCAAAACTCTAGTGTACTGGTATATATTCAATATGTTCAAGCTGCTATTAATACTTCTAGTAGATCCCATATACTTCATTGAACCTAAGGTAAAATGATTTCAACATTTTATCTACTTATGTCAACCATGAAACCAGGGTGTTCTGTTATGAAGGAATGATGAAAATTTATGTTCAGTTTCCTCAATTTTGCTTAAAATCTTGTGACATTTCAATAATTCTGAGTAGCAGCTCAAAACACTGCAGTAGAGTTAATTTCCAATGTGGGTATTCCACTACCAGGCTTAATAGGAAAGGCAGATAAGTCTATTTATATTTTGATATTTTTGAAGGTAATGATAAGTGTCTGCATCCATAATAAGAATGATTTCCATATTTATGGATGCTTGTATTCTGTGCCAAAACATGCTTATAGATACTTACAGTTTGGTACATACATACACATAGCACATGTCTGTATATACACACATAACAGAAGAACACATGTATATATACATGTATAGAGAGATATTTATGTGCACTGTGTGACTGAGACACATGAAAGGTTAATTTTTGATTTACTGAGTGAAAGAGAAGAACTACGCAGACGTCAGGAATACAGCCCAATAAAGTGTCTATATTGCGTGTGTACTGCAGAGTGATATTTGTATCTTGTTGGCTGGGAATATTTACCTCTCTCTGCACTTGCTTGTATGATTTAAATGCTATGTGACTGAGTCCAGTTCTTGGCCAAGTATGGCTTCTTTGCCACCCCAAACAGAGAAGAGCTGTGAATTTAACTTAATGGCAACCAGGACGTGGAAAATTTGTAGGCAGTTCCTTTCCTCATGAGTTTAGAGACTCATTGAAGGTGGAGGCTTCTTAAAAGCCAGCACCTTCTGGCCACAGAGCTGACAGCTCTAACACTGTGAAAACTTAGATACAGTTCCTACAAAGGAATTTTTTTCTTAAGTCTAGTAGCAAATACAGCTTGACCAGGACTGATCCATTATCTTTCACTTTGTTTATTATCCAGAAGGACATTTTTTGGTAGACTTTTATATAGAAATAATAACTCATCCAGTTAAAAACACAGCAGTTTATTATTCAGATTCATGTAAGTCTAACAAAAACATTTTTAACTGTTTGATCCGTAGATAAGCTGCACATGGCAGCTGTCAGGGAAAACTTCTGAAAGGAGGCAGGATACTCTTGTGCTACACTGCTTCAAAACTTCCTCAGAAACCTGCTTTTGATTGTAGAGACCAAAGTGTGCATAATATGAATTGAAAAGGTAGTCCAGAGAAGGTGTGGCTACCCCATCCCTAGGAATGTTCAAGGCCAGGTTGGATGGGGTTTTGAGCAAGCTGAGCTAGTGGGTGGCATCCCTGCTCATGGCAGAGGGATTGGAACTAGATGACCTTTAATGTCCCTTCCAACCTGAACCTTTCTATGATTCTGTGATACAATCCTTCAGGATACTCGTGGAGGTTTTATGAAGGGTCATTGCAGCAGCAGAAGCCTTGGAGCTGATTGTCTTTTGCGATCTCCAGCACTTAAGTGTAAGAAGTGTTGTAAGAATAGAGGAGGATACAGGCACAATGAAAAAGGTGGTCTTAGAGTAAATGGTGTATATGATCAAAGCCTGAGTCATCAATCATCAATATCTATCATCTGCAGATAATTTATCCACTGCCTTTCAGTGCTAGGTGGTAACTTATGCAGTGAAACTGGTAGCTTCCCAGATCAAATAAGGTAAGTTCTAAGTGCTACTAATAAAATATGAGGATTTGACGTGGATTGCCAAGTCAGAAATGAAGATGACAGCCAAAAGCTGTACACAAAATAGATTTGCCAGCTTGAGTGAAGTCAGTAGCAGCTGCTCTGAAGAACAGATAAGGTCCATTTTTGCTGAGGTCCATAAAGCAGGCTCTTTTCTTCATGGATTGGGCAATAGATTTTCACAGACATATTTTCACAGTTTTTTCCTTAAATAGCCTATTCTTATCTCCTTGTTGTTTTGTAAGCATATATTCCATTTTTAATATTCATAATTATTTCACCGTGTCATACAAAAAAACCCAAACTATACCAGGTCTGTCCAAGTGCTAGAACACAGGCAAACCTGAGGGTATTGAGATTCCTCCTTCAGCTGTCTAGGCCTTGAATGCCGATGCAGCGAAACTGAATAGTCCTCTTCCAGGGCAAATCATTGTCAATGAATCTGTTTCTCATCAGAGGGCTGAAGTTGCAAAAATGGTAACAAGTGCCAGCCTCATCTCTCCCATTTTCCTCTACTGCCTTTCATGGTTTTAGTAGTGGTCAGAAACATGACTGAAGTAAACCAGATAAGTACAGGCATCCCCAAGTTTCCTATAATGCTGAAAACAAGGAGAGGGCATTTCCAAAATGTCTATTTCAAGTTTTATTAAAAAAAGTAAAAAGAAAAAAAGAAAAGAAGTTGCTACAGGATTAGAGGTGTAAACTGGATTAGAGTTGAGAACAGAAAGCAATAGTAATTAACACTATTTTTAAAGAAGGTTTAACAGGTGTCCAATTTCAAAAGATTGAGAATCTGTTCAAGGAAAACACACCGACTAGGAGGAAGCACACCGGGGAATAGACAAATACTGAGGAGATTACGAAAAGGTTTTAGGAGTAGATAAAACTGTGGTTTGCTGAAGGGAAAAGAGGTGACTGGAAGTAGAAGATTAGAAGATTGAATGGTACAATAAAGCTAGATCAAAGGGAGTCAAAAAGTTACAAAAATCACTTGCTCTGACATTTTCTAGTGCTGATGACTGAAAGGGTAGTAGTAATTTGAGAAACAGTAGGTTTTAGGCTATAAAATAACTAGAGCTATTGAGTTGCATTTGTAGTGTAGTTGTACTTATACACATGTTAATTCTACATTGCTTTCTGACCTATACCATCTGGTACATTTAAACAAAAATGCTATAATAATGAATTTATTTATTGTTTCCTTAACCCCAGCATACCTAGCTAAGTCAAAATTTGCTTTGCTACTGACTTCCTCTATGATATTACTTCAGCTACTGAGTAGTTGTAATGCCTTGGATATTTTAGCAGCAGTCAAGGTTGAGAGACACTATGAGAGGTGGGACAAACTGGCTTACTGGAGTGTTGGCTGTAGAGGATGGAGCATTTTACCATATACCATTTTGGAGACTTTACATGAAAGAAATCAAAGGGTACATGAGAATGTGCTTAAAATTTCCTGGGAAAACACAAAGAAAACAAAATATGATAATACCATTTAAATACCTTAAATAACATTATCTGAGTGACACCAAAGTCAGCTATGTAGTATCATGGATGTAACTGCTGAACTATAGCAGTCCTGGCAGCTTTTGAGAATCAACTGAATCACGTATTTGGGTGTATAAAATTCTTAATCATATTCAGTATTCTCTAGATGTTGAATAAGAAGCAACAGAAACCAAGAACTAGTTGGTGTCTTGGCAGTCAAGTAGGAGAGACTCCAAACAAAGAAATAGTTAGAACAGATCTCTGAAAATGAATATACTCTACTTGAACAGATAGATGAAGCTGGGCAATAAAAACAATCAATTTTTTTTCAAATAAAAACAATTGAAAGACTACCATTTGAAGTGTCAACTAATCTTGATAATTTGTCTCTTTCAAAGTACTGTAAAAGTTGTATTATTACTTTCTCTAGATGTTGATTTTCTGAGTGCAAGGTATGTAAATCTCATTACCTGTGCAAAGTAACACAATGAACTTGTAAACTGTAGTGGATTACAACCTGGAGGATAATAATTCAAGTGAAGAAAATAAGCCATTTTGACATAATTGGACATTTTTCAACTGATTTGAATACAGTCACAGCCTTACTGCCTGCATCTAAATTTTTAAAGCCTAATAGCATGTGTTCAACAGTGGCAAAATGTCTATTTATCGACAGAAGTACAGTAACAGAGTACCATCATATACCATTATTTTTTGTAGTACTCTCCCAGACTCCAATTTTAGTGCACAGACTTTCTTTGCCAGATACAGTTTCTCTGTGTTTTGGAATCCTCTTTGGATTTTGGTTTCATAAACTCATCCAATCTTCTGTGTAACCAATAGATAATTTTAGCATCTTCAAAATCCTTCAGCAATGAATTCCTCAAGTAACTGCCTGGGGACTCATTAGCTCTTCTTTTTTCTTGAACCTGACTCTTTTTGCCTTTGTTCAGTTGCTTCTGGGTCTCATACCTGAAAAGCCAGTGAACAATTAAGCCGTGTCTGTCCTTTACTAATTATATAGACCCATATTACACCTTCCATCTCTAATTCTTTTAGAGAGTGAAGATTTGTGTCTTACTTTGTCATTCCACTTCTGGGAGGCCTTGTGTTTAATCATTCTGCTGCCCTTGTCTGAGTGTTTTTTGGTACTACTGGCTCCTTTTTTTGAGATAAGTAGCCTAGAAATGCATGTTCAGTCCTTTGTGTCACTCTGAAACTACAGATACGCATACATTTGCATTAGTGTGAGTGAAGCAAATTTTGTTTGACAGGAAGTGGCATAGTAATTAGAGAAAATTCATCTTATCTTTTGGGAACCATGAGTCCAAATCGTTTGCCTTGTCCCTTTTTATAAAAGAAGAGTTACAGAGTACTTTTTTTTTCTCTCAAACCAACTTGGCAGAGGTAGCTAAGGCACGTGGGAATATAACTGGTCGTGACTTATTTAGGCATAGACAAGAAAGGAAGATTTGTAAATTATCTTGAAGTTTGTTTATGGCAGTGTATTTCAATGCTGGGAGCATATCTTCTATTCTTCTAACTGAAGTAAAGATCAAACAGCTCTGAAAAACCTGAATCATTATCTTGTAGAAATGCTTGTTAATGCTAGTAATCAGCTCTTTTAGTTCCTGTACATGTGTTAAAATTCTCCTTATTACTCACTGTAGCATATGGATTTAACGCAAATTGTAGAAGAACTTTCACTATTCACTTGAACTTTCACTGGTTTTGCACTCTAATGAGTCTCTGCCCAGCTGAACTTGTCATTCTGAGTTTGTTAAAAATGTATCTCAGGCTGTGGAACTGTAGAATTTAAGAGAATAGGAATTTACTGAGTCATATAAGACTGAAGATAAGAGTAGGGAGACTACTCACTGAGCCATGGAGAATCCACTGTTCTTTTCTCGCTAATTACATGTATCACAAAGTTACAATCCCACTTTTTCTTCAGACTTGAAGGGTATATTTTAAGTGTATGTGTTTCTCTTCAAGACAGCCAAAGACAATAAATAAGAGATTCTTTAACAAAAACTTAACACTTCAGTTGGTTTTCCATTTTGCCTGTTGGGAAAAGGAGTCATCATTTAAGCTCATTTCTCTCACATCTACCTGAAAAAAGTAGAATTTATAATATTGTACTGTTGAGATGCATTCATAGTCAAGTTCCTCTCAGTTGACACTGACAGAAACATAACCCAGCCATGGGCTAGGACAATTCTGATTTTCACCAGAGTAATGTTGATAGTATTGACATAGATGGTACTCTCTGACAACATTTCTCTGCCCAAAACCATGGGACATCACACATTTGTGCTACTCTTTCAGAAAGAAAAAGGCTCAGCCTGTATTGGTTCATTTGGGTCCTTAGCAGAGGCTTCAGTCCTTCATGTACTGTTCTAGTGTGGGTCCCTTCCACTGGGAGTAGTTCTTCAGGAACAGACTGCTCCAGCACGGGTTTCCTCCAGGGTCACAGCCTCCTTTGGGCACATCCATCTGCTCTGCTGTGGGGTCCTCCATAGGCTACAGATGGATCTCTGCTCCCTCATTAAATCTCGTGGATTGCAGGGGGACTTCTCATTCACCAGTTTCTCCCTTTTCTTCTTGATGTCATTGTACTTACCTGCAATGGTCCAAAGCAGATGTTGTTTATCCTGAAGAAACACATTTTCTAATGACACTGTTATTATTGACAAAAGCACATTATAACAAAGGGATCAGACTGATTGGTTGCATCTTATCTAATTTTAGGAACATGAATAAAGAAATAGACATCCAAAATTTTAATTATTCATTGGTGTAAAATTAAAAGTAAGTATCTTTTCATTTTAAGGCTGCTTGGGATGAAATAGTATTTACACATACATTTTGGAGGTAATTATCAACAGAAATTATTATCTTGTTTATGAGAATCAAGAGTGAGTCACAGAGAAACAGGGGAAGAAAGAATTCCTGTGAGCCAGACAAGACAGACCTCTGCTCCATCAGCACTGCTAGAAGCGTATCTAATGAAGGAACAAACCGCAAAGGCAGACACTGGAGATATATTCCCAAGCAAGGCATCTAGATCTTGCAATTGCCAAATATGGTCTGTTTATGCTCATCATAAATGTTAATGCTATGACTAGAAGAGAAGAGGGAAGAAGAGGGCAGGACAAAACAGCAGGAGTCATTGCAGTAGAAGAACATGGAGTAAGTCATCCTTCCTGAAATGGATTGCTTATGTTACAGGACATGAGGCTATTTCTCATTCTTATCACCAGATTATGCATTTGCAAGGTGTCGATAATAACTACGGTCTTGGAAAAAATTACTGTACTTTATACAGGGACATAAAATTTGCAGATGAGCATGGTTGGACTGCACATTTCACTTAGCTGACTGTAACAAGAAAAAAATACCAAAAAGAAGAGTCAGAACCCATGCTGAGTTAATGGTTGAACTCAGTGATCTTAGAAATGATCGTAGAGGTTTTTTCCATCCTTAATGATTCTATGAGTCTGTAGTTTGGATTTTTCATAGTACTTTTAGTATGTGGTACGAAAAGTTAAGAACTGAAAGACAATATATATAAAAAAATATTGCCAACAGTTACTTCCAAGACAGAGACTGTACCAGACTTACAGCAGGGAACTCTATAAAAACCCCTGTAGTATGTGGGTGGTGCTACTTTTGCCATTTATAGACAATAAATATTATTTCCCTTTTCTTTAAGAAAGAACACTTAAAATTGCAAAATAGTTGTCACAGTATAACCAAGAAACCATCTTTTAGAAATGGTACTGTATTGCTTGTTGTTTATAGCTAAAGAATCGAACATTAAAAAATTACTTTTTAGGGACAATATTTCTAGATCTTTCAGCCCCAGTCATATTTAAATACACGAAAAAAATTACTTGCAATTAAAAAAAGTTTAAAAATATGTACAGCCTTATTTGAAAATAATCACATCTATATTGTTCACACAGGTACCTGAACAGACCTCCAAATTCTTCCTAGAAAAAACAAACTTTTTTTCATTGAAAATTTTTTCCTAAATTACTACCTAAGGAAAGTGCTGGCTTGTGAAACGGGTACCATCTAAATAGTTTGGGAGAAGAGATTCCTTTTGTGTACAGCTTCCTTTCATTAGCAATTATTATAGAAAACCAGCATTTTTCTTACAGAGTTACCATTCAATAACTGTATATTTCTGAACATTTTAACTTAATATTCAGAATTGTTTCAAACATTACATAAGATGAGCATCTGTTTTGTAATTTCGAAAATCTCTATGTACTGGGCAAAGCAAAAATTAAGTAACCACATAAATTTTTAAAACTTTTTTTTTGTTTAATTCATATAATGATAGAATCATAGAATGGTTTGGGTTGGAAAGGACATTAAAGATCATCTAGTTCCAACCCCTCTGCAATGGGTAGGGACACCTTCCACTACACCTGGTTACTCAAAGCCACTTTCAGCCAGGCCTTGAACACTCACAGGAATGAAACATCCACAACTTCTCTAGACAACCTGTTCCAGTGCCTCACCACCCTCACAGTGAAGACTTTCTTCCTAATATGTAATCTAAATCTCCTCTCCTTCAGTTTAAAGCTATTACCTCCTGTCCTATCGCTATCTGACCATGTAAAAAGTAACTCTCCCTCTTTATTAGAAGCCTCCTTCAAGTACTGGAAGGTTGCAATGAGGTCATCCTGAAACCTCCTCCTCTGAAAAACCCCACTTCTCTCAGCCTGTCTTCATAGGAGAGGTTCTCCATCCCTCTGATCATCTTGGTGGCCCTACTCTGGACCTACTCTAGCAGGTCCATGTCTTTCCTGTGCTGAGGATACCAGAGCTGGATGCAGCACTCCAGGTGGGATCTCGTGACAGCAAAGTAGAGGGGCAGAATCACCTCCCTTGTCCTGCTGGTCATGCCTCTTGATTCAGTCCAGGATTGTCTCAAAATAGCAAGGCATGTACAAATACCACATCATATACATACATGTAGGCAACGTCTCAACAGTTTAGTCACTGAAGAACAAAATACTGTCTTATAAAGTGGTCACCCCTCTCATTTTTTCTCAGTCACAGTAGATGGACTCATATGAGCTCTTAACTTTTTGGGTTTGTTTCTCTTGTTTTTTTGTTGTTGTTTTTTTTTTTGTTTTTTTTTTAAATAGGCAACACAAGTATTTTTGATTCAGACCACTATGTCTCTGTGCATTTTGGATGCATGTACAAATACGTCCAATGGCTTCATCCTAAATGTATTCTAACTTGTGAATATTGACTTCCCTTTAAGTCTTGAATTAGGTCAATCTTCAGTTTCTTCATTAAATTCAGCAGTGGCAGTAGTGGGCATTTTTCCCCCAGCAGGAAGGAGAGAACATCTATTCTGTATGCAGCTCTTGACCCAGGTAAAATCAGTTTCAGAGTCCTGATTCTGTGAGTCACTGGGCAATGTGACTCACTCAATCTCACCCAATGGTATCTTGAATTCCAGCCTGATGCTTTTCTCACCAGGTAACTGAACAGAAGTACAGCTATTCTGAAATCTTTTGTTCCTCTTCCTAAGAGTCTCTCCTAAGCATATTATATAAGCATAATCAGACTTCTTCTTGACACAAGAACAACTGTGACTATATATGAGTGTATATATAGTTCTGCAATATGGAGCTGCTTGTATGAGTTCTTTTACTCAGTTCTGCAATATTTATGGATTTTTGGCCCTTTTAATGGAAGTGAAGGGGGTATGAGCCATTCTTCTGGAAGTAAAACATATTTGTCATTCTTAAATAGGTACTTAGGAGTTAACATGTACACAGTGAACTCAGAGGCTCCTTTACTTTTAATAGTTCATGATGAATGTCTTAATTGTCCCATGACATGATGAATGTCCCATTTAAATGTTGCAATGGGATCTGTAAGTTCAACAATTCCACGAAAATTTTTTTAGAGAGGCTTAAGTTAGATTCACTGACTACTCATTTATTTCCTTTTAATTGCCCTCCCTGCTTGCATTTTGAATGAAATTAGCTTTTCATTTGTATTAAAAGTTGCTTTTATATGGTGGTTCTACAAGAATAAGAAATCTCCACATGTGCAGGAAGAAATTCTCATCTGAATACTTTATATTACTTGGCATTCAAGGACCTGAAAATGTGGCATGTTTCTTGAAATCCTATACATAATTTTGTAGCTATATTCTAGGATGTATTACTCAGTCTAACCCAGATCGTTGTGTAGTTTCTATCTTGGATTTTTGCTTTTCAGGATACGGTAGACAGGGAGTGATGCAAAACAGAAAGCTTGTAAGTAAATGTAGCCAACAAAATGACCTGAAATAATGGTCTCCTTAGAGGTTTGCTTCATGTAAAGTAGCACAACTCAAGAAAAGATGAGAAGGCTTTCATAAGCTGAATACATTCAATCTTTTATATGCCTGTGCTTTCACAACGTCACTTGTAATGGCTTTATACAGCAGAGCCTTCAGAGTACCATTAAACCTCACTGAGATTTAAGTGCTTTCTGAATCAAGGTTAGTATTCTTCTAGCTCTGTTTGTAGGACTGTTTTTTGTGAAAACACATATACTATTTATAGTCATATTCATGTCCCACCTCTAAATTTAATTCATCACAGGTGCCATTTTAGAAAAAAAGACATTGGCCCTACTCACAGTAGCTGTGTGTGAGCAAATGAAGAAATGGTAGAGAAGAACAAAATAAGTGTTTGTTTTCTGCATAGTGTCCCCAGCA
Organism: Manacus vitellinus; assembly: GCF_001715985.3. Classification (NCBI taxonomy): domain Eukaryota; kingdom Metazoa; phylum Chordata; class Aves; order Passeriformes; family Pipridae; genus Manacus; species Manacus vitellinus. Next base: position 33,910,562 of record NW_021940208.1, read on the forward strand.
ATGCTTGAGCTCCACTGTCCCTTGGGCCTTCTCACCAAGGTCTCAGTGCTAATACACTGCCCCACAAGATCTCACTGAGGTAACTCACTCAGGCCAAAGATCTCCTGCTTGTGTGTAAATCTCAGAAAGGCAACTGAGACCTGTGCCATCCATACTTTAGATACAGGCAGTAGAAGCCTCTGGTTCTTTGTGGCATGCTCCCATTCAAAATCTGTTCTTCACTTTGATAGACATAGTTCAGATAAAATAGGAAACATGGAAACACTCAGGCAACCATTAGGCTTACTGACCTGAAAAAGGACCTGGGTTTTTTTTCACTTTTAGGAGAGGTGGAGGAAGGAATGTCTCCCAGCTAGGAGGGGATTTCCTTTTGCTGCTTTCTCCAGTCAGTGATCTTAGCATCTGAACAAGTCATGATTGGTAGGACAATCCCTTAGGGTGCCATTTGGCTTTTATGGATAAAATTCTAGTTAAGATAGGATCAAATGCTGTTGGCATAGCATCACAATTATTTTTGAGGAGTCTTAGGGAACTCCATTGTTGGAGAGCTTTTTTTGACTTGTTCAGTCTTTCACTGGTTCCCTACATCACAATCCCAGCTATCTGAAACCCAGCTCCTTCAATACAGATCTTAGGCAGACTTTGTCTCTGGGCAGTGCTGTGAGTGTTTTCTAAATCGTCATGGACGACGGTCACGGGAACTTAAGGAGATGGGACCCTGACTGAGTATGGTGAGTAAAAGCTTTTACCATCTGAGTTGGTAATCATCCATGTTCCCTTATCAGGCAAAAAATATGTCCATCATGATTGGTGTCCCACATTAACAGAATCTCCCAAACATATATGCTCCTCTCTGCAGCATGCACAGGCATGAACAATGGTTTTCCCCGTCCATCGTAGTTAGTGTGCCCCCTCTGAGCCAGGCTGGGGCTTCCATACTGGGATGGTTCCCAAGTTTATTCTGACAAGTCACCACAGATATAATGAAAATTCATAAAATCATGTTCCATCTAAAATACCAGAGGGGTAGACTTTCATTCTAAGTACAGGTCTTAAATATGCAATTTTAAATTCTTCGATAAACTGGTAGATCTGGAGAATTTTTCTCTTATGTTCTCCTTTCTGAAGCTGCTTTAGTGCTGTCTTGACTGTGTCACCTTGTTTAGTGATAGCAGTTCAAGTTGCTGCCTCTTATAAGATGATGATACATTTGGCAGATTTCATCTAGTGTGGCTGGTGCAGTCTTGTAATAGAATGTAATCTGGTCTTCTTTACAATTGGAGAAACAGATGTTCTCAGGTAATAGCTATTTTCCTTTGCTGTTGCTGCTACTATGATGTTGTTTTCCTTCTCACTGCATGCCCAAAGGTATCTATAGATCTTAAATGCAATCAAATACAGCAAAATAGCCTCAACAATATCTTGTAGGCTTCAGGAGAGAAAGAGATGTGATTTGTGAGATTCCAGATGGGTGAGGGAGGAAAAGAAGAGGACATGGCCTCTTTCATGGTACAGCAAGAAGCATGGGGCTCAGAGAGTGCTGATGATGGGCAGCTCCATGACTTTGACAGCTCTCCTTTTCCTCCCCTTCTCTACACAGCAAATCCATGAGTAACTCTTCATCAGAATGGTGGCCAACACTTTCAGTCAAATAAAAGCTAGTCTCTTCTTTCACGCTTGGACTAAGACATTAAAGACAGGACTTCACCTCCCTGAGCCATCAGCTGAATTTAAATACATTTAAATTCAGCCTCAGACCTTGTTAAAGAGAGATAATCTCTCATTCAGGGAACAATTTCATCTGAGGCTTGCTGGCTTATGGACATGGAGAATACAACAATGAGCTGACAGTATGGCTGTCAGCACCACGCCCCTCAGGGTAGCAGGGGGGAGATCCCACTGGCAGTGCTGTAGCAGTAACAAAGTGCCATGTACTTGAAGACAGACCTGAAAATAGACACATTTTCTCATTTCTATTTGCAACTGTTTTAGAAGTAAGCCTTCTCACAGGGACTGTGAAGTCCAGAATTGTACCTGGATAAATACTATAATTCCTTCTTTATCATGTTTTCTTGAGTAATAACAGCAGACTGTAGAACCTCCCCGAATGCATGTCTTGCAAGGACTATTCATTGAAGTGGTCAGTGTGATGTCACTTCAGTGTGCTATATTTGAGTGTCAGTGCCATATATCACAAACATGAAAGTAATTTCCTTTAAGAATAATCAAAAGAGTAGGAATGAAATTAAAATGAAATGCTTTCCCTTTCCTGCATCTAGCTTGTGCCTCTTCTGATATCATCAATTGAAGCAAAATGTTCCAATAAGTTTATAGTGAGTTCCAAAATATTACAATCTTACCTTTATTTGAGCTGCAATATTAGAGCAAATAAGGGAAAATGTAGCAATTTTTATTCAGTATTTCTTGATTTGCTTTTCTTTGTGATTAATCCTCAATATGTAATACAGAACTGTGTCATTCCTAATTAATTTTTACAGTTAAATATTGTTTAACTGTTACATCTTTCACAATTACTGTGAGAGGAAACGTATGTCTTTTGCTGACATGTTCCCTGTGAACAGACCTGCAATTCCTCTGCATAGATCTGCTGGTCAGGCAGAAATGAAGTGTGACGCTAGCTGTGTCTGGCCAAAGGTGGGCATTGTGGTCCTCAGCTCTGTCCTTGCCTCTGTGCTTGGAGCCTAGGACTCAGGAGAAGGCTGCAAATGGTTTCACTCAAACCTCTCAGCACATGTGAGCAGAAGATTCAACAGCAGCTAAATTCTCTCTAAGCACTAAGGCATCCTGCCTTCCAGCCTCAGTGGGTCAGAGGCTTTTGCTTTCCATAACAGGGTGGAACATTTCTTGTGCTATGCAGATCCTTTAGTGATGCTGCTGCAGTGCCTTTTGCAGTGCATCCTGGGTTCTTGCTAATTCTTTCTTCAGTATAAGTGTCTTTACATGAGCAAAACAGCTACTGAGGAAATGAATGAGTGTTGCATGGTTTGCCTCTTGGTTTATTTCAGGAAGTTAAACATGGGCACATGGGACTTTTTTTTTAAAATTCCTGGTTCCATTAAGGTGTAATGAACTTTGCCTGAGGATGCTTTATGCAGATCACCTGAATCTTTTATAGCTGCTATTTGCATATTTTATATAAAGAACCTTGAATTTCTATGTGGCATTTCTCTGACTTCATCAAACAAATATGAAGTTCTTCCTTACAAGAACTAGTGGGGAAATATATGAGGGACAGAAATTTCTTTTAATATAATTTGTCATCTATTGGACTTAAAGACTATGTGAGTGCTTTTAATGAAATCACATTAAATGTTACATACGCTATATTTGTAACCTTACATTTTGATCCACAGGTCTGTTTAGTGTCTCTATTTCAGTCTTTTACAACGTAATTATAATTGATTTTTGTCTTTATATATGTAATCATAACAGAAATGCCATCATTTTTATAGCATATATAAAATATATTTATAAATATCCAAATATAATTATAATAAATATTCCAATAGGAATGCAGATTTTTTATATGGTAGGAGCACCTTCGGTAATTATAGTTTTTTAGATAGTTCATATTACAGTTTGTTCTGTGCCCACAGATTTGTTATTGTGTACTTAAAAAACAAAAAGTTAAAAAAATTTACATCATTGCATCTGAAATCTGTAATAGAAAGAAATTAACATAATCCATTCTGCTCATGAGATTCATGAATTGTCATTCAGTGTAAATCAAAGTCAGTAATAACTAAGAGACAGTAAAAATAAGACAAATTAAAATTGCATCCAACATTTAGCAGAATAATTGATATCAGAATTTTATTTTGGATGAAAGCTGCAGGGGGAGATTATTATTTCAGAACATTGAAATAATCAATTTAGATATATTTGGAACAACATTTCAAAAAGTTTTAGTTATTTGATTTTTTCTTTCATTTTAAAATTATTTAAATGCACTAATAATGTCAGAATTGTAATTTTTTTTTTTTTTGCTTTTGAGTCATCAATGTAGTCTCTTGTCACACTTCCATCTCTCAGCATTTTATCTTTTTGACTAATACTGAAATAGTCTCATTTGGAACAAAGCTCAATTTTGAAGCTTTGAAATCCACTGTAAAATGGCATCTTGATCCTCTGCAAAGCCTTGGTCTGTCATTTATTAATGACCCCAAACTAAAAGACTTTGTCAGTATTTCAGCTTATAAATTTCATCCTATTTTTTTGGCAGCACATTTTGTAACACTTTATCTAGTAAGAGTTGATTTGCACATTCATTAGCTGTTTGGACTGTTCATTTGCTGACAAATTTTTAATCTGAGTTATGCATTATTGACATAAAACATGTTAAGAATGGAAATCTGCAAAGAAGAGAAGACCCAAATAATGCACTCAGACTAACCAGCTATTACAAGTATTGTGCATTTCAGTCTGGCTTTCTGGGCAGCTGGGGCAAAGCTGCCACCTCTGGTGCAGTCTTTCCATGCTGCTAAATTTTCCTGCAAAATTACTTTGTGATAAGTAATAGAAAAGATGAACAGAGAATTGAGGGACAAACTGAATTCAGATTGCTCTAAATTTGCATGTTTCTAAAGAACCCAGAGCTCTGTGCCTCCAAGTTGAAGGTTTTCTGTACCAAGAGAAGAGAGGAGGAGAGGGGGTCAGTACACAGGCAGCGATCTGTTCATATTAGCTTTATTTTCCTGAACATTTCCTTGGGTTGTTTCTGTGCTGGGCAAGACAGCAGAGATTATTAGCTAGTACAATTTAACTGTTATACCTTCTCTCTTCTCTGAGAGAGGTTAAATTAAATGGTTCCTGGAGCTCTGTCTGCAGCAATATTCCCTGCTTGGAGCTACACCAAGGTGGAACAAATATCTACACTGGGAAATGTAAGAACAAATTATCTAATGAAAATTTAACTTTGAAATTATATGAAGAATCACAGAATCACAGAACATTCTGAGCTGGAAGGGGCCCACAAGGATCATCAAAGTCCGACTCCTGGCCTTGCACAGGACAGCCCCAAGAATCACACCATGCACCCGAGAGCGTTGTCCAAACACTTCTTGAACTCTGTCAGGCTTGGTGTGTGGCCACTTCCCTGGGTAGCCTGTTCCAGTACCTAAGTACCCCCCAGGTGAAGATACTTCCTAGTATCTAACCTAAACTTCACCTGGCACAGCCCCATGCTGTTCCCTTGGGTCCAGAGAGAAGAGATTGGTGCCTGCCCATCTGCTTCCCCTTGTGAGGAATTTGTAGACTGCAGTGAGGTCTCCTTTGTCTCCTCTTCTCCAAGCTGAGCAGACAAAGTGACCTTACCCCCTCATGCCGCTTCCCGTCAAGGCCCTTCACCATCTTCATAGCCCAAGGAGGAGACGGAGGGAAAAAAATACCAAGAAAGAAGTTTACTTTTATTGGCAGATTTGACAACATGGTGTCCCAGCTATGGTCTCCACAGGCTGGAATTGTGTTGATAACTAGCCTTTATTTCCCCCATTTCTGAGTCAAGCTCAGCTGGTTGCTGCACCATGCTATATGGACCTACGTATTCACATCACAAGCTGGAGCTTATGCTTAATTCAATGACAGCAAATAAATCCAGCAGCAAACATAGCTCTGACTAAAATACAGAGGAGAGAGGAAGATGTGTGTCTATACACTGTTCCTGTGCCATGTACATATACTACATAGGCACTGGTACAATCCCTGGGAAAGATCTGTACAGCTGTGTGCGGGCATTCACACCACCCAACACAGGGGCAGTAGGTGCTTTCTGGTAATTATGAAGGACTGAATCCATCCTAAACCTACCAGCACAGCTTCTGAGCATGTCCAAAGAACAGGGGTAGGTTATGTTTTCATGTATCAGCACAGCACACACTGTTTTTATTCAGAAAGGCTACAGGGAGTGTAATTTATTTTAGATTATAATTGCTGGGTTTCTCTTCTTTCATACAAAGGAAATAGAAAAGCAGAGATTATTACTCCAACTTTAATTAGATACTTCCACACCCTCTAGCTTTCAAGTTATTGTTTTTCCAGTAACTTTTCCAATCTCTCTTGCTCTTCTGTTGAAGTAGAGGTAGTATGTAACAACTACAGCAGTCCCTTAACAAAATAAATTCTCATCTAAACTAGTTGTACCTGCTACTAGTAGTTCATACACATAGTTCTGTGTGGAAAAAAAATGAAATTTGTGTGTTTTGTGTAGAATTAAAATTATATAAATTGAACTTCATATAAGTAGAAAATAATTTCTGTCTCAAAAACTTCTTGTCTTAAGCTATTTCTGCAAGCAGAAGTATTTTTATGCTCATGGCAGTGGAAGATGATGCAATAATTCACCTGATTATCAGTATAGCTAGTGATCTCAAATCTGAATTTGATCAAACCAGAAGAATAAGTACACGTCAAAAGGTCATGTTAAAAAATGTTTGATTTGCTAGCACACAGGTTTAAATAGAAAAAAACCAAACTAAACCAACAAAACAAAAAATGGACTCCTATTGTTCTCTACGAAGAAATACCGTAGAAGATGGTTCTAGAAATTACTAAAATAATCTCATCTGTGTGTATTACTTACTTTGGAAAATTCTGGTGGGACTTAAGAAAATAAAGATTTTTTTCCCAGCTCTGATCTGAGAAAAAAACAAGCTGGAAAGAAAGCTGCTCATTTCTAACTCAATTGTGCTTCCCCTTGAGGGCACTTCTTGAATCAATGTCTTTCACACCTTATTTAAAAGATATTCAGTAAAGAAAAAACATCAATTGATGTTTTAAGGCAAAAGTTTATGATCATGAATTTAAGACAACAATTCATCTATTTTATTTTAAAAGTAAGAATTGCACCAAAGACCCACTCTTGGAACTGTATGTAATTGTATCGTATTTGGTGTTCTGTGTTAATATATTTTGACTACTTGCAAAGTAATTTATCACTCGGTAATCAATTTAGTAATCGTTTCTGCTTTGTGTCCCATTACATTTAGTAATTAAGTAACAGTCACTGTTTTGGGTTCAAGGTCTTAATTTCAACACTGCCTTCAGTAATGTTCATTTGGAGACGACACACTATATCCACTCAGTGAGTAAATGTCACTGATTCGTTAAAAAAGCCCCACAAAAAATCTCAAAGCAGTTTCTTAAATACAATCTTTATTAAAGATGAGAAGTTAAGAATTTTGACATGATCCAGAGAGAGGGAAGAAAATATTTAATTCGTTAGAAGCCTTCAGTCTTTCCAACAGGCTTCTTGCTTAACTTTGGAGAGATGTCTTTTCAAATATTTTCCTCACATACTTATGTCATTTAGCTGGATGAGAAAGGCTGTACTCACCAAAACCCACAGTATACTTGTAAAAATGCTATGGCAAGGGACAAGTGCTTTTGTTGGCAAAGAATATACCATTAGGGAAGTACTGGAATTATTTTGCATGAAGAGTCCCCTGAAACATGAGACTTATCCCACATCCCAGTCTTCATGAAGCATATTTGTATCCAGGGTACAGTCTTCTACAGAAGGAAATTGGTGATGGCTCTCCTCCTAAACCATTGTCTTCTTCCTACCTGATAGTGAGGGTTTTCTTTCTCCACACTTTCTCCAGTCTGCAGTGGATTGCACCCTCTTTCTACCAGCTTTCTGCAGCTTCTTTTCCTGGGTGCTGGCATGTGAACTTCCCAAGCCATTTTACTGGATCATGATTCCCCCTCTCTGCAGGTCTCCTGAATCACACTCTGACCCCTTGCAGACCTGAATTAGATACGGCTTTCCATGTGAGCACATTTTATTTCTCTCAGTTTGGACTCATCCTGATTGTTGATCAGTGATCTCAGTCCATTACTGAATATATTGTAATTTAAACTAGCTGTTCAGTAGAATTTCATTATAAAATCAATGGTGTTTTTGCCTCCTGATTTAATAGAGGTAGATGCTTCTCTCAACTAAGTGGCCGTCTGAAGGTTAGCTGTGGAAGAGCTTTCTGTGCTTAGAACCAAACAGGAAATATGCAGTAGTTTCAGTAATAAGCAACTATTTTCACAGCTTATTGTCAGGGTGCACATGTCATCTGGTTGACCATGATCTTTTTTTTGAACTACAAGGTTGTTTCTAAATGTTTATTTTCGTAGTTTCCTATGTGGTCTTACTGTCTCTTTAAGGCTGTTGTGTGGGAATGAAATGTTTAGTACTGAAGGATCAGATCCAAAAATAGAAAAGAAATAGTTCTGAACATAAGCAATGATCTGGAGTACAAAGTCTAATGATGAATATAATTGTTAAAAATAGGAAATGATAGTATAAATGCTACTGAAATATTTGTTTCTAGTAACAACTTACTTGTTCTGTCTCCAGTAAGATAAGTGTCCTGGAGAAACTGTGTGAAAGAATGTGAAATTGAAGGTAGTAAATTAAAGTTTCCCACCACCATGTTTTAAAAGCTATAGTGCACACTCCATTGCAGCAGAAAGTTTGGAGAATCCTGCTTTCTTGCTGCTCTTAGGGCCAAATTATTTGCAAAATTAAAATCAAAATTTGCAGAACCTGACATCTCTTGGAATTTTCTCTTTCAAAGCTTTACAAGCTGAAAACCCTATTAATAAATGTATGGGATTTAAAATCCAGTTAATTATTTACAATTCCTGTCATACCTTGAAGGTGGCTCTTCCTAAATAATGTGTAAGAATGCTTGTGACGATGTTTCATCCCACATGCCCTCTTTCTGGAGGGGTGGTATGTGGGGCGGACACTGATGTTTCAGTTTACAAGGCAAAGGGTCATGGAATGTTTTGAGTCTTGATTTAAGCCCAGGAACAAACCCTGCGGCTGCTTGGGAAGAATATTCTAAGCTGAGAAGCAAAACATTCCATGGTCCTTAACCAACTGAAAACATCAACATCTGACCTTCACACGGTGGTATGAATGAAAGATTTAAAATCTGAGAATTGTAACATTTTAGATCTGAATTCTCCAATGTGCCTGGAATTGTCATATGGTGATGCTGTAATTTTAAGTTACATGTTGTACCAGGAACATTGTGTTCACCTAACAAAAAAGGGAAAAATATATTTTCCAGAAGGTCTTAATTCCTTTTGTATAGTAAGTATGTAAATGGCTACTGGATTTTCCAACAAAGTTGTTAATATAAATTCATTTTATATTAGATGAAAATAAAAAGAAAATTTCCTTAGAGGTACTGTATTACAGTCTCACAAAACTGGTAAAACACGTCGAGCTTCAAAGTAACTACTTTGAAAGATGAATTAAACTAAAACTTATTTTAATTAAGGTTTAAGTTACAAATAATTGATCAAGTGTTAAAACTAGGCATGTCACACTTTTTATTTTACAAATATAATTGTTGAAGTTTTTATAAAGGTTAATATTAATTCCACTATGCAAAACAACTCTAAATCTATAAATATGTATACTACAGATCTAAATTACCATCTATCCAAACACAGTTTAATACATGATTAAACCTTCTCCTGCTGCCTTTCATAACTCATGTGTCCCACATGGAAAGAATTTGTAGGCTAAATCCATTTTCTGGATGACATACTAAAAGTCATTCTACTTCATTTAGGCATGCCAAAATCTAAACAAATCAGGGTTAGCCTCCCTTGTAGCCCACAAGGAGGAATTAATTCAGGAGGAATTAATCTGATCCTAAAGGAAGTACCTAAGATGTGTGTGAGGAATCTGTAGCAGCCTATTTCACTACACTGACTGTAAAGGAGGACTCCCCTTAGTTAATCAACTAAATTTAAATAAGACTACTGTAGACAACTAAATTTAGAAAACTAAACAGGTGGGAGGAATTCCTCCACAACAGTTTACATGCCAGTTAGAAATGATGATCTCACTGTCGTGGGAAAAGATGAAACTGGCTGTTTGTCTTGGTGGGAGTGAAGACATAGTATCAGGATATGGGGAAGATTTCACAATTGCCCCATTCTGTGTCTTGAGAAGCTACTGAAGACAGGCATTAGTCACTCCAGTATGTTCCTCATGCAGTTCACTTTAAAACTGATTGATATTTATTGCATTATTATCTTTTCATGATTAGATTATTTTCTTTGCCCGTGTCCTCTCACTAAGGTTGAAATAGTTTGTTATGTTCCTTCGTTTGTTATGCTCCTAAACTGGGTACACTCACAGTGTGAATTAATGGCCAAGGAGCATGAAAAGTACAGGAAAAAATCTCAGTTCTTTTTTCCAAGTATGTTTCTGGCATAGTCATGTGATACAGCACAATTTGTAGTTCTGTTTCCTTTTTCATACATCTTCTGTTACATTCCAGAGTAACTTGTACAATAACCACCACAGTTGCTTTGTGTTTTGGGTGTTAGCTTCTAGGTATTCAGGTAAAATAATTTATATAAGTAATGAGGTATGTTTTATTTGTTAACTAGACCATGGTGGAAGTTGTAATTCAGAACATCTTATTTTAGCTACATTTTTTCTTGATTTACAAGCTTGGGATGGAGAAGTTAGAAATATTTACCAGTTGGCTGACAAAAGCTTAGAACTTTGCACTTGGCAACTGATTTGTTTGAGATGCAGAGTGAAGGTGTTATAGGAGTGGTAATTATTTGTAGTACATTAACCTGATGCAAGATGACAGCCTTTTCCCATAAAGTCTGTACTGCAAATTTGATGAAATAGTCCTTGGAGTTTTGTTATTCTGCAAAAGTCCACCTATTAAAAAAAAGTCATAACTAGATCAACTTTAAAGGTTGTTTAAGCAGCAGGAAATATCTCAGATCCCTTTTACCTGACAAGCTACCAGATGGCTTGTCATTTCGGTCTCCATTCTCCACCTGCATTTTACAAAGTACACAAGTAGAAGATTCAAGTCATATGAATGTCTTTTCAGAAGAAATATCCGTGATAAAGATGTATTTGATCCAAACAATCCCTGTAATTTAGAATACTGCTATGTCTACTGAAGCAAACATTTAAGAAGGACAAAGCTTCCTCTCATGTGAGGAGCTTTTTTTTACATTTCTTTTAGTAATAATCAGAAATAGTATCACAATACAATGTAGCTCTATTTAGGCATTTGTAGATGGTGTGTGGAGAACATGATCTTAAGAAAAAGAATATACAAAGCATCTTTATTCACATTCAGCATAGTGGTAACAGTTAAGCAGATTTGCTTTTAAAAAAATCACATGGTAATTAATTCAAAAACTCTCACAATTTCCTAGATGACAGAGGTGGTTCAAACTTGCAAATGAACATAAGCAATTGGAAATCCCTCAATTATAGGAGACTTTTCCAGATATGTTTTTAAGCATGCAATAGTTTTTCTTGTCCTACCATCTGAAGCAGTATTTCATTACCAAGGCTAACTTGCAGAATTTCTGAAGGATAGTTAAAAAGCCAGTGAATCTTTCATAGTATTCTACTCTTACCAGTCCATTATATATAACAGTTACAAAATTAGAAAAACAACCACAGAGGTTTGTTTTCAATCAGGAAGGAATAAGAAAATAAATTAGAGGTAGCTGGAGACAAGTCACTTTTGACTTGTTGTTGAGGTCAGTACAAATGGGGGATAGAGTTTAATAACTATAATTTTTAAAGTCTGTAGAGTCAGCCAAAATAGAATGACTTTTTTTTAATATTATATTCCACTTACTTGATCTGTACTATAGAATGCATAGAAAGCATAAATCCAAACTCTTTTCAATGCATGTTCAAAGTTAACATTACACACTGGCAGAGCAACATTTTGCTATGGAAAAATTATAAACAAAAAGTTTGTAGGGCAAAAATTAAATTATAATTTTCAGTTCATAGTCTCAATTTTTAGACCATGTAATAAATTTGAACATACTCTGATTACAGTCCTGTTATAATTCTAACACTGCGCTTGGTAAAAGGCCTACCTGAAGGTTTCTATTTTAGCTCCTGAGCCTTTAGTGCTAGCCAGTGCTGAATACAGAACTGAACATGGCTCTTTCAAGAAAGTGCTATAAGCACTAGTCTTTGGTATCAGGCTCTTGTCCCTTCTCCCTACTGTAATCAGTTTTGAATTTCTTTTTCAATAGTAAAATTCAGAAGGAATACTGAAAAATATGATGCTTCAGAACAACACTATGATTAGCATATTTGTGTATAAACCATCTCAGAATGTTCAGGATTTGACCCAGTACTCTGAACACTGAACCATTTTGAGAACATCAAGAATAACATGTCCTCCTGGTTTGAAAGGAGTGATCCAAGCTCATTTTCCTGAAAAGCGGATTATAGTGTCTTACTTTCAAGAGAAAGTCTGAGTGTCTTACTTGAAGAACAATTTCCTCTGAATTTGTGGAAAAGGGGAGGGAGTGGGGCAGGGGGAGACCTGTCTTTTCACAAAGAAGTGGCGTTTAAATAATAGAATCATAGAACAGTTTGGGTTGGAAGAGACTCAACACAGAGAGTAAGAACTTACTCATGTACTAAAGATCATGCTGTCATATAGGTAACTGAACCCTTCCCTTTATAAGGCCAACTGCTTCTTAAAAAAATTAAGCAATTCCATATACCAGCCACCAGAACCCATGGAAATAACTGGAATACTGTCAAGTACCAATGAAACAAGGGGGAACCTTTTTATGTATTTAATGATCAGAGCAATTTATGTCAGCACTAGAGTTTCAAATCTGAAAACAAGAGATTGAATAATTGTAGCTGTATCTACATTACTCTAGTATCATAACAGCAAAGTACCCTTTTAGTGTTTTTCCCTCCTGCTTTTCCTTCTCCTACCACACTTTGGCACTGCAGAGCGGTCTGGAGATTGTGGACTAGATTCCTCCACAGGATCCAAAGCCAGATCATTCACTCCAGGAGCATTCCTACCACACTCCAGCTGCTAACACTCAGCTTGCATGACCAGGATAGAGCTCATCTGAGGTAAATCACCTGAAATACAGGGCTTTCAGCAAGGAGATCTGCTGCTACTGTACTGTGATATTTGCTGAGGCAGATACAGTCTTATAGTGTCTATTCCTCTAGGCATGACAGCACGAAAAAATAATGCTCAAACTCCAGTGCATTGTCATGACCCACTGAATGTTTGCACATGATTTTGAGGAGCACAAAGCAAGTCTCAATAAGCAAACTAGTACTTTCCTTCTGCCTTAGTTCTGTCACATGCAGATCTGCGTGGTAGCAGGTGGTTTTCCGAATATAGCTGAGATAGCACAGCTCTTTTCATGGCACAGGTACACCTGTTCCTGCTTCCTCTTTGGTGGTTGCTCTTGATCAGCCTTGCTTTCCACAGTTAAAAGCAGCGTGGCAGAGATTAGCTATTTTAGCAGTCACACATCTGCTCTCATCAAATCAGACTGGACTTGTAGAAGTAGATCTGATCACCAGCCAATTCAGTTCTTCGCTTCCACCTTCTCACCTGACACAAACTGAATTTTTGCAGATAGGCTGCTAGCAGTGTTCTCAAGAACACTGGCTTAATTTCCTTTACACTTTCTATTCTTGGTTTAGTCTGGTCTGAGTTAAATTTTTTTTTTTGGAGGAGGAGAGGTGTGGATAAAACGAAAAGTTGATTGAAGAAATGTGAAGGTAAAGGTAGGGATAAAGACTCTTGCTTCAGAGGTGAGACATGTCACTGAAGCCATCTTATGCTGTCACATAGTGAAAATGTGACAGCAAAAGGTTGTGAATGCACTAGAAAGCTTTGGCCATTATCCCCTAGCAAAAAACAGACATATATCCAGTACACTCCAAATCTTTCTGGTTAATAGATGTCACAGATGAAAAGAACTTGGATGAGTGGTTGTCAGTAAACAGGCTGTTAGCAAAATTTACTTAAGTAGGTCAGTGTGACTATAATTAGAAGTAATGGGGTGAAAGTTAGCAAAGTAAAATATGAGCGAAATATCTGGAAAGCATTTTGAGTAGTGAAGTGTGTTGGACTGTGAAACGTTCTCTACTGGTGTTGAAATACATACATATGTGCTCATCATTTATATTCCGTGCTGGTTTGCCTTTCTAATGTGATATGATGATCATGTGTCTATGAAAATTATTGGAAAATCTTGGCACCTTTGATTTAATCCTAGCAGTATATATCTCTAGTGGGGCAAGTAGTGAGACAAATATCATAGATCAGAAATAACCAGATGGCAGGCCAGAAGGGCTCTGAGTTTGCTCAAATGTGGAGTAACAGGGTACCAAGCTGTGGGATGATAACACCTGGTTGCCTGTTAGCACTTTGTGTCAAGGCAAGACTTTAATTTCCCCAAAAGTAGAGCAGCGCCTGCAACAGCCTCATGTGTGCCAAACAATGGCTGCTAATGTATTATATCTTCATTTTCTCATCAGGTATAGATTTAATGGGAGACATTCTTGATTTTAGTATTAGTAGCAACAAGTGCATGGCAAACTCCACACGTGTAATGAGGTGCAACTCCACAGGTATCTCCCACCCACTGCAATATGTTGCCAGCAGTTTTGAACTCTCAGTCTTTGTTGACCCGCTGACACCACGGGGAAAAGAGACATGCTCCTTTCTATCCCTCTGCCCCAGTGTGTGGCTTTTTTATAGACTTCAGAGGCAGGGAGCATACTGACAGTAACACCCCTGGTGTTGCAGCTCCCTTACTGCAGACTGCATTCTTTCTTCCCCAGCTGACATCTAAACTCAGTGTGCTCCTTGGCTTTCTGGTCAGTAACTTGGCAGAGGATACCTGCCCTGGAGGCAGCCAGTTTCCTACCTGTCATGACCTTCACATGACCCAGTTCATCTCTGAAACCCTAATGTATCATCTTGTGGGCTCAGCATGCGGGATTTGCTTCCAGACCCACACAGGGTCTACATGCAAGTGCCCATAATAAGTATGCTAGGTGAGAACATAGCCCATGTAGCTGACTGGCATATTGATACCTCAGGTGACTTGAATCACTTTGCAAGTGCTGCTAGTTCTACTGACTAAAGCTGTGATAAAGTTGGCTAAAAGGTATATGTCTAGTGACATCTGAGATGGCATCCTTCTTGGATTCTACCTGTGGACAAAGAAGGATATAGTCTATCTGGCCAGTGCCCAGGGATGTCTCAGGCATGTAGAATATCTTAAAGGTCATTAGTTTCTCTGTTTAAAAAATCTAATCCTGTCCTTGTTATCCACCGACAACAGAGGGAGTTTTGGGGGCTTATCTCAAATGTCGATGTCTACATTTAGACATTTAACGTAGGTGTCTTAACCCTGAACTGAATCCCACTCACAGTTTTATCTTCCAAAAAGAAGTAGTCTAAGGACATGAGATTGCCTGAAGCAAAATGCCAAAAACTTGCTAGTAAATGATTGTCAAATATATGCAGCACTTTGACACAGCTTTCATCCAGAGAGTTGGTTGCTTTTCAGAAATAAATATAAGTATGCTTTTAGGGTCCCCTGCCACTGGGTGTAATTCTCAATTCTGTGTTATTTACCATATTCCGATGGACACATTCAGTTGCATGATCCACTACCCATTTCTTCTTGTTCTTATGTTGTTACAATTTCTTTTCTGGCCTGGTCCTGTCAGTTGCTATGCCACTGCTAAAAAATGGTGGACATTTATTACTCTTACAGATCTCTGTAAAATGCAGGATGAAGATACTCCTGTTCAGTCAAACTGAGTAATTGTTTCTGAGAAGTGTTTTATTAACAGCTGGTTTTTCTACCTTGAGGTTGACCTTATGTTTTGAGACAATTAGCTTGATTAAGTTCTCCCTGACATGCCACTGTGCAATGAGCTTTGGAACTACTCTGTAAAGGCAATATCTACTATCCTTGAATTAGTCCCATTTGTCTCACTATCTAAGCAAATGAGTGTGATTAGTGTAGAAACAGTTCTATCCCTGAAAAACAAAATTGCTCATTTTTACTATGAGAATGGTTACCATGGGAATGGTTCCATTAAAACCTTGTCCAGCATCTCCTTATACAAACAGAGGTAAGTAAGCATTTAAGTACAGTATGTGCCAATGGCAATTCAATTTTCCCCCTTGTTCCAAGCAGCGAGGGTAGAAAACTGAGGGATGCTTCAGTAACATGCTATCCATGACATCTGATAGTCTTGAAATTTTGCTGCTGTAAAAAAAAGTTGCTTTGAATATTTTGATTCCTAAAAGGAGTCTTCTTTCCATTCACAAGCATTAATTTTAAAAAGGTTTATTTTCATTTGTTTGTCCGCTTTTTCTCCTCAGAGCTCTTGTAAAACAGTATCAACTGCTTTTATGATGGATGATATTATGTTGACAGTTCCTGATTATTTGTTAAGGGCTATTACATGTCTGGAGCTGTAGCTCTCAATGGAAAGAATGTCGTAATTTTAGATTTCCTTGAATAGAAACCACTGATGTTTTTAGTACCCAGAACATCAGGGCACTAACCCACTTCAGCAGTGAGCAGCATTCAACATAGCTGTCTGTGGATGTCCTGGGGGTTAATGGGAGTCCTGTGAAGCAGCACAGCTCATCAGGGACAAATGGAGATCCCTGCCAAGGACACCGCTTGAGGTGTGGGGAAGCAATGGCTGGAGGGCACGTTGCTGTATCAAAATTTGTTAGCTTTGCTTTCAGGGAAGATGTTACTGTCAGGCCAGAATAACCTGTTCCTTATTTAGTTAATGAACCTCCTGTGTGTGGAATTTCTAAGAGTCATCGTTAGATTTTCATCATTTTCTTTGCAGTTTCATGTGTTCTTTTTTTGGTTTGTTTGTTTCAATTGCCCTACTGTTCTCCCTAAATACCTATTTTGGATATTTGTTTTTTCTTTCATCAGGTCCTGATTTCTCCATATCCTGATATGTGCACTCTTGCATACTTCATAGACCATCGTCTGTCTTGGTTTGCCTCTCATTTTAGCAAATTTTTCTGGCAACTACAATTCATCTTGGCCTGGGTCTCCTCTCTTGCACTTTCTTGAAAGCTGAAACCATTTTATTTGGTGTTAATCTCCTAAATTCCAAAATCTATGTGTAAATACTTTGAGATGTGTTCTGATTTTATAAAATACAATTTTCTAAGAGCCTGCATTGACTTGGATGGAACCTGATGTTATTTTTTAAAAATTATGTTAAAAGGTGCTTAAATTAAAGTTCAGAAACATTATGCTTTGGAACAATGTGCTGAGTGTTCAAAACATTGGCCTGATCTCATATTAACATGGCAATTTAATAAGTGAGAAGATGAAATATAAAATGCTGCAGCCGTTAGATAGTATCTAAACCTACGTTGTATTTACAAGCTCCTTTTTTTCTTAGTAGCTACACCAAACTGTTCTCATTCACATTAGTAATATTACTTTATTACAGGAATAAATTTTTTCCAGAAGTTCAGTATCAAAATAGCATTATTTCAATTTCTTCCTATTCCCTGAAGTCAGAAAGAAAGCTGAAACCCTTCTTAAAGGGAAAACAACAATGCAGGAATGCAGGTAGTCTGTCTATTACCACTAAAGATAACCTTCATCCTTTAGAAGTAAAAAAAAAAAAAACCTGAAAAAATGGAAACTCCATCACTAGCAGCTGTGTTTTAAAGAAATTCATACACTCAGTATGTTACTAACTGTGCAACGTTACCATACAGGGGACTATGGAGAATGTAGGATAGACCTGCACAGTGATGAATAATGTTAATAGCTTGCACATATGTATTTGAAGGTCAACTTCTTTATGCAGCTTAGGGTCAGTTTCATCTCTCAGAAAACTAATTTCAGGGAAAAGTAGGTATTACTTCCTTTACCAGCTATAATGAATTGTACGTATATATCCCTTGAACATGAGTGACCTTCTTTAATATTTTGGGACAGTTCATGAGATTTCTAGTGGCCACCAATGGTTTGATATGTTGGTTTAGCACAGCATCTGAAAGGGGACATGTGCCATAACTCATGGTGCAGTCCCTTATGTGCTGCTATTTGTACTTGTACATAGAAGAGAATTAGAGTAAGAAAAGAGTTTCCTGCAAAGGGAAATCTTTCCAAAATAAAATTGTCCCATAGCCTGCAGATAGGTTATTTATGTATCTGGTTTACAGTAGTGACAGGAACCTGCGTATCCCACATATCAGGAGATATTCCTGATACTCCTAATCAAGATAGGGCGTGCCGTCTTTTGTACATTTGTATTCCTTTGGTTTTGACCAAATGCAATTTCTTATTTGCCATTTTTTTCTTTTCAAAACAAACTTTCCGAACATCTTTGGTTCAGAGACTTCTTCAAATGCAGATGTTCAGGCCTAGATTCATATGCACCTATACCAGTCAAAAGAAAGAAATAGAGATTTGACTGAATTGTTTGCAGCAGAACTTTCCTTCTCTTTTTCTGCTAACTCTAGAAAGACAAGATAAATACATTCCAACTTAGAAACCTTAACAAGCTGTCTAAATTTAGATATATTGCATCTAGGTACAGCACCACTGCATATGGTTAATACCTACAGTATTTACCTCTTACATTCACTGGTATGAAGTGGATGTCATTTTACTTATTTCAAAAAAAGAGTAAACACTATAACTTTTAGCCTCTTGATGATCGCTTTTCTTTTACCTCACTGTTATTTATATTCCACCTATCTTACTCGATAAAATAAAATGGTGATGGGTATATTTAGAACAAAGTTCTCAAATATAAAGTTCATGCTGTTCACAGGGAAGGAACATTTGACATTCATAGCTACAAGAGGTCATAGAGTCAAAGACTTACTGAGTAGTAACAGAGTCAGAGACCTGTGTGAGACATCTAAGTAAAGAGAAAACTGACTAAAACTGAAGCACTGGAGAGGAAGAGGATTGCTAGAAGTAAAGAAGTTCTTACATATATGCATCATTGCAGAATTAAGTACCACAAGCATTTCTGTAATAATTTGTAAGTATAGAATTGTATTGTAAATAAATTGTAAATAAAGAATAATTTGTAAAATTATTTTTTTTCCTTTCACCAGACGTTTATTGACTGAGAACAGCTTAGGAGGGAAAGAACATGGGTTATTGGCAAATTGAAGGTTGATGATTATGATACAGACTTGAACAAGAAGATGGTAGGTTTAGAACTTAATCAAGTAAAATATCTAAGCCTAAGATAGAAAAGTATTGAAATCATTGTACAAGAATGCAGAGAGGTGTATCTTGGAGTAACAGCTACACTTCGGTCACTCAGAAGAAGTGGTATGACAAAGGCATAGTGCAAACATGAAGGAGACAGAAGGTTAAAGTCAGCTGACCACTTGTGGATGTCTACTGCCAGTTAAATGCCTGAGGGTACCAGGGGTGTGACATAAGAGCTGGAGGGGACCAGTGCTCTTTCAGGGCAGCAGCTGGGAACAGGTGGGGCATCCTGGGGTTTTCAGGTGACACCAATGTGCGAGGAATGGGCTGGAGCTGTAAAGAAGCCAGATTTGTGCAGCCTGGCAAAAGGAAGTCTAAAGAAAGTATAGTTTTTTTCCAAATATACTGGAGGAAGGATGATCCTGTCAGTAGTCCTCAACAGCTGAACTTAATTTAGGACTGAGGAAGTTGTCATGCCAGAAGAATGAGGCTTTGTCACTCACAGAAGCAGTGGAGGGGAAGGCGGGCCAAGCGGGGAGATCCCAGATACTTGTAATAGGGAGTCTGATTTTTTCAGAGTCAGATTGTTTGAGAGAGCTGCTTGTGTAAGAGGCTGGGTTTGGTGGCCCAGGAAGCCTTTTCCAATTCAGACTTCTCAGGACCAGGAAGCCATGCTGATTTTGTCTTTACCGGCCTTATGTCAAAGTTCAAATGAGATATTTTTAGTAATCCTTAGTCTGTGAATCTCTCATAGCATCTGGTCTACTTGATAGTTAAAGTATTGTTTCAAAGAGTTTCTTGTAATCAAGTTTCATTTTCCTGAAATTTTAATGTCACTTCCTGTTCTCTTCAACTTTTATTTGGTTGTCTTGCTGAAGAGGCATTTCTACATTAAGAATCTGAGTTAGGCTAGCTTGTGTTTAGAAGAACTTGTCCCTCTGGCTCGAGGTGCAGAAACACAGGTGCTTCAAAATGAAGTTGCTTACTCCCTATTTCCAGAGATAAATCTGAATGATTACTTTTTAAACTAGATGAGCGAAAAACTGCACTAAAAGCATGCAGAATTAATCTTCTCCCAGTTGGAAATCGTGAAAAGATGCATTTTCCACAGTGAAAATTTTATGTGTCAATTATTTGGTATTTTCCTGTCTGTCAAATATATTTTTTCTGTGAATAATATGCTGGAATAATGAATTATATGTTTGGGAGAGGAGTCATTATTTACAGTAATGGACTTTACATAATACTTCAGAAAGCAGTTCATAAGTAAGTGTTGAGCTAGATTTGTTGTTTAGATTTTCAAGTGACCTGTTTTTTAAAGTTTCTGTGTTGTAATGCACCAATGCATATCATTCTGACCTTTTCCCACACAAAGAAGAAAATACAAACTTCCTGAAGAGTGCTCCAAGTATTTGAGCTATTACCAATCTTACATAATTACTGCTGGGTCACAGATCTATAGAGCATTATAACAGACGTGCCTTTGTAAGCCAGGGAATCCCCATGACAGCTTTCTGGTTTCATCACCCCCTAGCAATGAGAATTCTCTTATTGTTACTATTTATATTTTTCACTCCTGTTCTAACTTAGCATGAGACTTTTAATCCTGAAATGTTATTTGGGCATAAGCATAAATGACAATTTGGCCATGTAGGCAAATTTCTGGAAAGAACTGTTCCCCTGGATTTAAGAAGCCTTATATAATACCTTATCAAGCTGTTCATTAGGGCATGTTCTGTGCTATACATTTAAAGGTCTTGAATTACATGAAGCTGTCATTTTATGACTTCTGGTAAATAGGAGTTGTCAGAGTTTTGGTTTTCTATTCTATTCTTTGAAGTCTTTATTGCTACAAGGGCAGGAAGGGCTTAGTCATCACATAAGTATACAATATCTTGAGAAAAATGCTAGCATTATTTTTGTCAGGCTTTGGTCCAGATAGTAATTAGGTTTTGCTGTTAGACTAGTTAACTAACCAAATTATACATTTGACAGATTTAAATAAAATTCTTTTGTTGGGTGTTTATCACCAATGTATAACCATTTTTTTCTAGACTTGTATAACTACATTTTGTGTTATCTAACTAATTAGATTGTGGAACATCATCTACTATTGAGTTTAAATGGTCTGTTTAAATATAAATTTGATTTTGATTTGATTGATCATTATAATTCTTTTTACTTGAGTTAGTGGGTTATTATTGGTAGGTGAGCTTACATAACAAGTTTTCTTGATTTTAGTTTTATGAAGTCCTTCAGGAACATGTATCAAAATGCACTGACTCAAGTGTCTCTAAGCAGTGAGAGGTCAGAACCACTAAGGATGTGGGTAGAAAAAGGCCAATAAATTCCAAAACCTGAACAGTTTCTCCTAACTAGCCTTTATTTATTGCCAGCTTTTGTTTTATTTTAGTTCAGCCTCTTTTGAGGCTCCCCACAAAATACACATACCACTCTGAGGGCAGCAGCCAGTACTAAAGTGCTTATGCGAGCGTATATGTTTGTACACAGATCTCTTCACAGCTGGCTTAGATACTACGAAGTGTTGTAACTTATCCTGAGGGTGGCTTCGCTTGTACATCTGAAAATGGACCCACAATGGAGAGTTTTTATTAGCAAATCTTTACTAGAAGTATTTGGGCAGTTTGCCCAAACCTTCCCTTTTCTGGCCAAACTGCATGCTGCCTGGAACTGCATCATGTGAAGCATGGGAAGACGTGGTTCTGTGTGAAAACGTACCTTGAAACACAGAAAGATCACTGCCACTTATAGCGTAATTCCCACAAGTAATGCTCCTGTCCCATATTTCCGAAGCTAACCTGCATCCTCTCTCCTTTCCTCCTCAAATGAACTTGTACAGTCAGACCTTTTCTGCCCAACCATAGTTTGATTTCTCAGCAGAAATTGTGTACTTTCTTCTCCTGTGCTTTCCACATTTGGAGAAAGGCCACCCACTCTCTCCAGGAGCAGGGGACAGCCCACTCCCCACATCTCCTGAGAATTGTTGCCATGCTGCATGACTGCTGCAGTATTACATCCACAGGGCATTAGATCAGCACTACTGTTGGAAATGCTGGAAGGCAGCCTTATGTGTAGCCAGATGATACTGAAGTACTTTCTCTTGAAAACTATTTTCGAGTGCTCCTTTAGTTTACCCAGGGGAATAACACCAGCCAAGGAGACAGGAAGGTCAGTTCAACTGGATGATGCAGTCACTCAAGATCATTATCTGTGTTATTGCTGTCTCTATCCTTCCCACCTCAAACTAGGTGCCTACTGGGTGTAGGCTGGACTCACATCGTTCACGCTCCATCATTTCAAAGAAGTTCATGTCAGTCAGTGGAAAGCAGACTTTGTCTCCTTTGCTCTGGTAGCAGGCTTAAATGCTTCACTATTCATTCCCATCTGAGCAAGCACAAATAGCTCAGGCTTCAGAGTCATTCCCATAGATTCCCAAGGATATTTGCATAATTCTACCCATCAGCAAGAGGAAACAACACATCTTGTTTTTTTCCAAACAGTATCTTTTTCTAGTTTAAATAAAACTGGGAAGATGAACTAATTTAATATTGTCATCTAATGATACTTCTGTGAGCTAGTGGTGCTCTTTCATGGGGGAGCTATCTGATTTTTCGCTCATAAAGTAAATAAAATTAGG
This sequence comes from Manacus vitellinus, assembly GCF_001715985.3. Taxonomy (NCBI): domain Eukaryota; kingdom Metazoa; phylum Chordata; class Aves; order Passeriformes; family Pipridae; genus Manacus; species Manacus vitellinus. Next base: position 33,933,276 of record NW_021940208.1, read on the forward strand.
CTCAGTTTTAGGAGTTTTTGAAGAAGGAAGTTCTTGAATATCTCTGATGTTAAAAATTATGCAGCTTTGCAATACTGCATTCCTGACCCCAAATCATCCTACCCCTCTATGATCAGTTAGTAATTTCTAATGCCTCTCTTAAAGGTTTTTTTTTTATACTTTGATATTTCTCAAACCTCAAGCTGATACCATTGCTGACCTTAAAGGTCACTGTTAAAAGAAGAACCTGTCATTCTCAACTATGATTTGCTGTGACATTAGCCCCAGAAATGCAAATTTTCTTCCATTTGGCATCAAATGAACTTACAGAACATTCGTATGCTATATATGAAGCACCATGCTTTAACCCCCCCCAAAATGCTATGAAATTGCATCCTGTCTTAAAGTTTGCAAAAAAAAAAAAAATGCCAAAACCCCTAAGCAAGTAGTCTGTGTCACTGCATCAAAGGTTTATCACATTCAGTGTCAGCATTTGCACTCTCCTGGGACTCAATCTTTTAAGATGCTCATATAAAATGGTGGTAGAGTTTATATCCATTGTCATATATCCATTGTACCTTGGCCCCTGAAAGTTGTTCTTTATAGCTGATATCCTGCCTTGCTGATTTTGAAGCTAGAACACAACATGACAGCTTGCCTCCCATCATTCACTGCAGCTGTAAGTCATCTTCTTTGCTTTACTGCAACTTGGATTATAGGGTACTTAAACCAGAGAACAAACAAGAGGTTTAGCTCTTTTCCAAAGTAATCAATGGCCTCAGAGGGAAAGTACACCATATTGAGCTATTCAGTTTATCTCCTGCATGCATGACTCAGTGTTAAAAGTCCAAATTGCTACTTTTGCTATTGTTAGCTTTCAAGTCTGAAGCTGATTGTAGTTCTAACAATGAAAAATTACTTTCAGGTGAGGATACTGTATTGCCAGCTAGAGCAGTTGTAAAATAAACAGTGCTAAAGGTGAAACTCCATCACCTGCAGCTGAAGTTGTTTGAGCAGTCCCTGGAATCAATCCAATTGTTGTCTCAGCCCAATGAACATCTTCCTATGAAATTTTCAGGCAAAGTGTGGGAGTTAGCATGGACCCCAAATTATTCCCAATAGACAGTTCTCATTCAGCTGTCCTATTTTTGGGTGAAGTATGTTTAACAGTATAGGCACGGCCTATCCAGTTGATCTCAATGCTAGAAGCATGTTTAAGTTATTTGTTTAACTTTGGTTATATACCAGTTTCTGGACTGATGCTGGGTTCAGAGATCAAAGACTTACTTGAATTTCTTTTGTGCTTGTTGAAATGAAACAATCTATTCTAGTGACTGACAGTGAAGGAACTTTATGCTTCGTTTGGACTGGGATTTATCAGAGCTACAGTCTTGCTTTCCAAAATGCTCTTTGAACATCATTTTTACTGTGTATCAAATAGGGTTCTGTGTCAGATTAAAGCTGGGATGTCACACGTCTATTTTAGAAAGAAAATTTCATACTTTCATGAACATAGCAAATGTCAGAAACTTTCCTTTGCCATGAAAATTGCATATAAAATAGTTTCAGAAGATAACAGTGAAATCAGCATGTTATTCAATTGTTGTAAGTTTTCTGGTTTCCCGAGTAGGGTGACACCATAGTAATGAAGTTTTGGGGAATGGTTTGTTTGTTTGTTTGTTTTTCATGCAAATAGTCTGAAAAACAAACTCATGAGCAAAACCAGAAGTGTGCTTTTGATGACATCAGAGAAGAAGCTATATAGTATATATGCTGCTATAGTAACAGTGGTCAATGTTGGAAATAACGTATTTTTAGAAGGGTAGTGTCAGTGAGGGTTTCAGAAATTGCACATGTGGATACTATGGAGCACATCCATGTCCCTCCAGCTGCTCATCTGCTGAAGAAGATATGTTGTCATTGGTCTTTTCCCGTCTCTGAAAGGGTTGCAATCCGTAAGCACAGTTGCTGTGACTGGCAGTGGAAATGGCTTGTCACAGAGGCCCTTGGTGCCTGTTAATGGGTCACTCCAATACGTCTCCTGCACCTGGCTATTGATAGTGTTTTGGCATAGGGGACAGCATGCAAGGGAAATGCAAGTCAGGGTTTCCTGGAAAAATAAGGAAGATATGGTCATATGTGTAGAGGAAGCAAATATGGCAAACACAGAGGTCGGATAAATGCCAAGGAATTCTAATTGCCTTTTTTTTTTTTTTTGAGCTGTATCTTTGATGGGGAAATTTCTATGTACCTGGAATTATAATGTGCATGTGTGTGTATATATATATATATACACACACAATATAGCACCAGAAGAAAATGTCCTATTGTTTATTTAGCATCAGTAAAATTCATAACATCAGACTTTCTTAGAATTATCAAATTATTAAATAATGATAGAGTGCAAATGTTAAAGGTTTCAAAGAAGGTGAAATGTTACTGTTCCCACCTGAAAAAAACCATTCCCATATAATTTGAAATAGTTGTCTGTAGTAGGTGTAAATAAAACTGCATGTTAAGAAAAAAAATGTTGTCTCATAAGAATCTATTTTCTGTCAAAGTATTACAGTTTCCTTTTTTATATACTTTTCCTGCTCAGGTGCTGATGATATTTCCTTGGCATGGCAGGAAGCACTATGTAGTTATTTAGAGAGTTATTTTGTCTTTGTTTCTTTTGAGAAGTCTTTTTATTATGTGTCTGATGTGTGGACTCTTTGGAGACTATAGTTACAATTTTTCAAGTTTTGAACCATATTTTTTTTTTCTTTCTTTTTCCTCACACTGTTCTAGTGTATTGGACCTCTTGGTTTTTTAGCCTCTAGTTCCTGCAGAGAAGCTCAAAGCAATTGGAGACTTCCTTAGCTCTGCTGGCTACTCCGAGCACTTACAGCTCTCATGATATGCCCATGTAAATTTGTCATATGCGTGCATTTACATGTGACAGCACAGTAACAGTTGTCATACAACACTATCTACCTGTAAACAAAACAAACAAACAAAAAATTATTTTTGTAAACACCCATGAACTATTATTTCTGATGTTTACATCACCTTCCAGGATCATACTGTATCAGCAATTAATCTCTGCTTTCCAATTGCATGTAAACATAGATTTTTAGTTAATACAAAACTTTATGTATGGATGATTGTCCTAGTTAGGACAGTTGAGATCAGTTCATCATGGTGGGTGTAACCCAAAACTGTATTCTATAGCCTTCCATGTCATTTCCCAGAAACTAGACTATTGTTGTCAATAGACTATTCGCACCCTCTGCCCATAGAGCCTGACTCCTCAGGCTATAAACTAGGTGTTAAGAGGCCTGTGAGATAGGAGGATGTTTCTGTCCTCACACCCTTTGTGGAACTCCCCGCCCTGAGGGGAGCACTGAACATTCCTGCCTGAACTGGAGGATATATAATCTTGGAGTTTTGGAACATTTTTCAACCCACTCGTGGGATCCAGAGGACGGCTGCATCTCATCGCTCTCAACCAGACTTAGACCACCACTGGACTGCGATCACCAGTTCTGGCCAGACTGCAGCAGCTCTCCCACCAGCAGGTTCTTCCCCTCTCCCTTTACTTTGGACTCAAACAGGGCCCAAGGAACACCACTTTGTTCAGGCCCCAGGGCACTGGGTTATACATTTGGGTTTTTGTGGGTTGAGACCAATTGTTGGTTTGTATTATTGTACTTACTGTATCATTTTAATAAATTGTTATTCTGACTTATAATCTCTCCTTTGAGTTGAGTTCATTCCCCCTGCTGGTTAACTTTTAAACCAGCACAATGATATTTTCAGGAAGTGGTGCAGGCAAGAAGGCTTAGCAGAGCACAGCTATTTGGAAGAATGACAATGCGTGCTTTTAACGTGTCTCTTTCAGAAGAGACAAACTAAGCTCAGATCTAATTTTCAAGAATCATGTGAAGGTAAGCAAAAAAGGTTCCAACAAGTGTTTTCCTTATGGCATACAGTGAGACAATAATACATCTTCCTCACACTTATAAAAATAAAGAAACAAGGAATCCCCAAATGACCCTAGTGAAATTATGGTAGATCCCATCCATAGGTTGCTTTACTCTTCTTCTACCATAAGCATCTCTATGATGCCTGGTTTCATTGATATAAGTTAATTCCTAATTTGACTCACAATGAACAGGGAGATAATGATCTGTTTATTAATTTCTGTGCTTTCAAGAGAGAGAAGTTTATAGCCTTGACCTTCCAGTTGCAGTCCCTCAGTTTGCTCCACGTGTCTATAATGTGTGTGCATTATTCAATGTCTGCCTGACAGATATGAAATAGAGTCATTATTGAGACCGAAGTCATTGTGAGGTGGCAGCTGGACTCAGGTAGGATGCCCTTCGCATCCAGTACCAGACCACAATTTGTGAGCAGAGGAATGAAGCTGTAAATCTCTATGGCTATCATGGGAATGTAGCAGCCCACCTTCCTGGTAGATACCTACTTGTGAACTTCTACACTTAAGTCTGTTAATTTGGGTCTGAACATATACTTTTTTCCTTCTTGAATCCAGTTTTGAAAGGAAATAATTAAAATCTAACTGGTAAAATAAAAGTGCATTAACCATAAGAATGTGATATCTGTTCCAGGAGCATAAAACTGTGCAATGAATCTGAAGTGTATTTTACTTAGAGTGAGATTAACAGAACATTATCCACAAACTGTGCAACCTCTAGTAGCCCAGATTGCAGACCGATACCATTTTGTTGGGAAAATTGGGAAACGTCTTGAAAAGGATTGCAATTCCCAAGCTCCTGTATTTGGATATGGAGGAGAATTTTTCTCATGTGTCTCCTTTGCTTTCTTCTGCCTGCCTCAAGTCCTGTTGATCTGCTCTGAAAAACAAAGAAAACAACTCAGTAACAGCCTTCGTACTTTTGTACTTACCTCTCATCACACTGCATAAGAAGAGTGGAGAAGATAAATTACTATGTTCCTCACTTACTGTTAGTGACTTTTTTTTTGATGAATCAAAACCTAAAAATAATAAAAACATATATTATCTTTTTAAACTAGGATCTCAACAGAGATTTTAATGACTACAAGGAGTAAGGAGTGGAGGAAAAGGCAGTGGTTTACTGCAACTTGCATTATCAGCTGAGATAATTTCAAGAAACTGCAGTTCTTCATCAGATAAACTGTTCAACCTCTAATTGAACAGCCGGGGGAAATATTTTTTGTGTACTTTTTGCTTTGAGGTCAAATTTTTCTCTTCCCTCTTTCCTCTTCCTTTTTTTTTTCTTACCCAAGTAGAAGAAGAAAGGAGAAAATCATTCTGTTAGAAGGAATTATTTTTGCAAATTCCTTGAATAAAGTATCCAGAATAAAAGGACAGACATTAAATGCTTTTTTATAAGTAAGACTTTGGAGTTGTTTTATAGCTGCTATGTTTTTGTATTAATTCTGGTTTAGAACTGAAGAGTACAGAATCAAAATTGTGACTATTATCTACCACTCCTTGGAAATTTATCTCCTATGGATTTTGTTTTTTCCTTTTGAGTTCTGAATTTTAATTTATACATTAGTAAGTGCTGCTTAGAAAAGCATTTTATGTGAATGTTTTTCTAATAGCATATGAGATTGAATCAAAATCTTCGTAGGGAAGCTCACCGCTGAACTGTGCAAAATAAGTCTTCCCACAGATAAATAGGTAATTTGAGCACTAGGAAGATGTGAATGCTAATAACTATTCAAATTCTATCATATTCTTTCTGCCCAACCTAAAGAAACAGGTAGGAAGGGCTGTATTTAGTTGTCTACACACAACCCTTAAATGACACATGGCTTCTGTAGGATATCAGAGACATTTTCATGGAGGTACCAAACGTGCACAGACTTCATGAATGACCTGAGACATGCTGGAGTACAGATGACGTAACTAGAGCATCTCAGAGAGGCCTCAGAAGCTTATACGGGCAACTGAACCAATCTCTAGGTGACATAGCCACTACAATCAAGCTTAAAAGATGTGAGTGCCCTTAAATCTACTGAGCAGTGGCAACTGTGCATGAGCATACTCTTCAACTGTGGGAAACATGAGGTAGTGGAACTGAATGAAGAAATTAAGGATGAAATGGAGCTACACTTTTGGTGCAAACTACATTGTATCGTGTCATTTCATGTTTGCCACAGGTCTAAGAAATGCATACAAGCAAATGGTATGCTGACAGATATGCTTTCACTTGGTATGTTACAAACAAGCAATATTTTGGCCTCTACTCTTGCAGATCTTAGACGTTCTATTGATAGTATGTGTTTCAACATCACTTTTTAGCATGAGTTTTAAATACCTGTATATTGCAAATATTAATTTGGTGCACTGTACCCCCTGAATTATTGACTTAATCTTTATTTTCATCTTGCAGAGACAAAGTATTAGAATGGCATAAAATATGGCCCAGTTCTACTATAAAAGAAGCGTCAATGCTCCCTACAGAGATCGTATCCCTCTTCGCATCGTACGGGCAGAGTCTGAACTGTCTCATTCAGAAAAAGCCTATCTGAATGCCGTGGAGAAAGGAGACTATGCCAGTGTAAAGAAGGCTTTGGAGGAAGCAGAAATTTATTTCAAGATCAATATTAACTGCATTGATCCCCTGGGAAGAACTGCACTCCTTATTGCAATTGAAAATGAGAACCTTGAGCTCATTGAGCTGCTCTTAAGTTTTAATGTGTATGTGGGAGATGCTCTGTTGCATGCCATACGGAAGGAGGTAGTTGGTGCTGTGGAGCTGCTGTTAAACCACAAGAAGCCCAGTGGGGAGAAACAGGTACGTGCAGGATTTTCTCTGAGTTTGTGGTCTGCTCTAATGTAAAGATAAAAATTGGGCCAAGGGAGTAAGCAAAAAGAAAAACAAAACCAACCATCATCCTTGCACACAAATATTTAAAATCAAAAAATCAGTTACGTTGATGCTGTATGCATTGTATTAATCTGTGTTTAGACATCATAGAATCACAAATTGTTTTGAGTCAGAAAAACCTTTAAAAATCATCTAGTTCCAACACCCTGACATGGGCAGGGACATCTTTCCCTAGACAAGGTTGCTCAAAGCCACATCCAACCTGACCTTGAACACTTCCAGGGATGAGACATCCAGAACTTCTCTGGGCAACCTGATCCAGTGTCTCACTACCCTAACTGTAAAAAATGTCTTCCTTCTTCCCAGTCTAAACCTACCCTCTTTCAGTTTAAAACTGTTACCTCTTTCTGTGTCATTACAGGCCTTGGTTAAAAGTCTCTCTTTGTCTTTCCCATAAGCCCCCTCTGTATAATGATAACATTATTCCTGCTGGAAAGTCTTTAATCATTCAAAGAAGCAAATAATTCCAAAAAGAATAGTACTGGTAATATGTGGTCCATTTGAATTAATTATGAAACTCCCATAAAAGTCAATGAATGTTTCAACCCCTCCATGGGGAGGTCATCATCTCCCAGCTCAGCAAGGCAACACTGGGAGGCATGACCGAATTGATCAGAACTTCAGCCCTGTCTTAAGTAGTCATCCATCCTATCAAGTACACCTAAAAAGGTACAAACTCCTCTCCCTTTCTCCTGTCTTCTCTCAAAGGAAAAAATCATTACCTACAGGCTCATTCATAATGTGATACCTACTCTGCTTTCCCTTGCACTGCCTTGAGAGACATCTCCAGGAAGTAGTTAGCCTTCTCATTTTAAGAAAAGAGTGGAGACAGGATAATATGGCCCATTAATTCTGATATTCATTGGACTCTTCTAGGAAGAAAAACCTTAAAAGTAGTTATAATATTGTATTATATTTTCATCAATTTCAAATTTTATGTATTATTGATACTCTATAAATGTATTTCAGTGAATAGTATGTTGAATGATTACAGCCCTTTCACAGATAATGCATACAATATACTTTAATTACAGTATAATGTACTTGGTGTGGATATAATTGCAGATAATAGGTAAAAAGTATAATTTTTGCTGATAAACTAACACAAATTCTATGCTTTTTTGTTATGGAAAGAAAGAAATATGGTAGGTCTTTGTACGATAGTATATGCCTGTCTTGTCTTCTAGACAGTAAAAGCAGAGCTCCTTTAAAATGACCAGAACCCAAAATGATTAGTGCACAGCCCCATGCCAAACCAGTCAAAACACCTGTCTCTCCATTGTCCAGCCTCTGTAGTGGAAGTTGCCATTTGCAGAGCAGAGTTCATGTCACTTAATGGTAGCCATCCAAAGATAGGTCTCATCTCTGATCTGGCTCCTTGGGTTTCCCTTTGCAATGGAGAAAAATGGAGATCCCTGGAAAGCACCTCATGATGGCTTTTTCAATTACATGCTTTATGACAGCATAAACCACTTTTTAGCTTTGCTAGAGAGAGTCTACAAATTCACCTTAAAATAGCTGCCTAAATTTTAGACTGTTCTTCAGACTTTCAGGGCTACTTTTTCATGCGTACCACAGCTACTATATTGAAAATGCTTGAATACAAGTAGTAAAACTTGTTTTAGGTGAGCTTCATGCTATAGCAGTCAAAAGGTAGGATTACTTTTTGGGTGCATACTACAGTGTTAAATTAGCCACAAACTGATTTGCTCCAGTCTAGAGGTTAGATCTCTGGGCTGAAGCTTAAGTTTGTTGTTTCAGTGCCAAATTCCACTGCTGGCTTGTATGAATAGCTTTGCTCCTTCTGCTCTTTCTTGGTTTCCCTGGTTGCACTTGATGGGGGTTTTACTGTAAAGCATGAATATTATTCACAAATTGTTTGAACAGAGATATCTCCTTTTGTGCCTGTAAAAGGCTAGGCTTGCCCATTGCCAATGCAAGTACTGCTTGCAAGCCAGTGCATGCAAAAATGGGCTTTAAACAAACAGGTTATTTACATGTGTATGGTGTTGTGTGCACTGGGGACCCCAACAACCATTAAGCTTCTATGGGTGTCATATGTGTAGGTAGTCATATTGGTTCATTATTAGGCCAATGGCATGCTGAAGAGAATGTAATTGTGAATGACATTTTTGCAGTAATTCCACAATGAATTCACTGTTACCAAAGGTACCTGCTGGCTGAAAAATCATTGCAATGGGCTAAAGATATAAAATCTGGACATTGAGAATTATAGACTTTTTTTTTCCCCTGGAGAATCAAGTTCCTTTTGAAACTGTTTCAAACTACAACTTTTTTGATTACTATTATTTGTAAACATTTGCCATATTGTTTAGATGATGATTCATTTTCAGACTCTTTGCTTCTTTGTATAAATCTGGTCATGTGCGGTAAAATCCTGGCCCCTTGAAGTTAGTGGAATTTTTGCCATCCATTCAGTGAGGTCAATATTTCACCCTTTCTGCTGTTTTTTTTGGTTGGTTGGTTGGTTGGTTTTTTTCTCTTGATGAAAAGTTATTCCCAGAGGGGACAGATAAGAAAATAAAGAAAAATGCATGTGCTAAATACAACCAAGCACAAGAAACAGTTTAGGTTCCATAAACTGTTGGTGATAAAATTATTGAACATTGAACTAATTGAACTTATATTTTTAGTGATAAAATTTATGAATATTCAGACGCTGGAAAAAATCTGATATGATTCACAAGTAAATGAATTAGGTCTCACTATATTTTTCTATTAATGAGGTAATATCCTACATATGATACATGGCTAATTTCAGCTTCACCTTATACAATAATGTAGCTATATTTGTAAAATGAAATCATTTTTAATCATAGAATTTCTTATATAATTCAAGAGCACATTGACAATGTCAGAAAGCTAGAAGAAAATGTCTTCTTGTACCAACAGAAAGCTACAATTCTTCAGGACTGCTGAAATGTATCTTTTGAAAGAAATGATTTTTCTCCAAAATTTAATTCTTTAAACCTGTAAATGTTGAAAAAGAAAAGGGGGGAAAATGTAAAAATGTGTTAATTCTGACCAAGAATCAATACATATAGTTAAAATAATATGGTTTTGCATTTTTTTAGGTTTTCCAGCCAACATCTCCAAATTAGGAGATGCCACTCAATCTTACTCTCTAACACTTTCTCCTCAAAACAACCCCAAACAAACAAAAAAAGAACCCCAAAACACCCTAACAGAACCCCAACAAAACCCAAACCATAAAACAACAGTCAGATCTTGTTAAAGTTAAATCTAAATTCTCTAGTCTATTGACTACTCAGCTGTAGGGCTCTACGTAATGTCCGTACATGATCTGCTTTGCATTTCAAATACCACATGGATTATAGTGGTTTTAAACTGATTATCAGTATATGGATACATCTGGTGCCACCTGGTGACTGCAGATGAGGCATATATGTTTACCAGCTTTGAATTGTCATTGAACTCCTTCTGTTACTCAGTTTGTGAATGAGGTTTTTGCGCTATACATTAATACAACTCAGGAAAAGGTTATTTTGTCACTTGCATTATAGTCATTATATTTTCTATGCTTTTTTAGCTGTACCAGCTGCTAGAGCACATGTAAAAGAGAATAGCACAAATTAATGTGAATGAGTTGAGGAAACTTGTCCAAGTACTTTTAAATTACCATTCTGCAACACCATATGTCCTGAATTATCTGCCAAGTCACTTGTTGCTTACTCTGATGGATAGCTGAATGCCAAATTAAAAGGGGGGGAAAAGTTATTCTTTTAAATTTAGTATCTGCAGAAAATGTTTTAATCTTACTAAATTGCATGCAGCATCCACAGATGGGATGGGAGTTACCTTTATGTAAATCATAATGCAAGTCCATGGCATATACAGTTTTTTTCATTGGGTTTCATGGATTTTCCTGGCAATGTCTTAAAGGCCTAAGAAAGGCTAAGTTCAGACCATTGTCTAAATATTTGGGAAAAAAATATTTATTAAAAGAGAAGAAAACCAAACCTCTGAGACTTAAAATATACAGACAGACATTTCTGAAGGACTGAAAGATGCATCATATGGGTATCAGAGACAGGGTATAAGAGTCTGGCATGTGTTTAAGAACTCGTAGAAGATCCTGATACCTTAATTATCATTTCAGTACCTTGCTTGCTGTGGTTATGTGCTTTTATGTTACAAGGAATGGCATCTGAAAGAGATGGGTGAGGTCATATGTAAGAAGATAGCAGCTCTGATGCCTTGCAAATCAGATGTAAATCCAGGAATGCAGTGAAAGGACAAGGGGAAATGGCTTTAAGCTGAAGGAAAGTAGATTTAGATTAGATATTAGAAAGAAATTCTTTACTGGGGGGGTGGTGAGGCACTGGCACAGGTTGCCCAGAGAAGTTGTGGATGCCCCATTGCTGGAACTGTACAAAGCCAGGTTGGAAGGGGACTGGGCAACCTTTTCTAATGGAAGGTTGCCTGCCCATGGCAGGTGGGTTGGAGCTAGCTGATCTTTTAGGTCCTTTCCAACCTAAACCATTCTATGATTCTATGAATCTAACCCAGTCAAACATATTCTAATAGTGCTGTATGCTCGCCAGGGACATTTTGGAGTTCACAGAGTGTGTGGTGACAGCATCTTTGCTCAGACACCAATCCATCGTTCCACATCTGAGTGTTGAAAGAAGTAGCAGAAAGTTACATGGTGGTCTGGCCGACACTCTGATCTGGGTAATGGGCAGACCAATTCCTGAGAGCTTGCTCTGGCATTTATATGCTATTCAGTGTGTTAGCAGCCATTGCAAACTCTTGGACAGGAAGAGTTAATCAGTTGGATCAGTAGGAAAGCTTGCTATCTTGGGACTTTTAAGGAGGTGGGGAGAGAAGGGGCATTATTTTGCTGTCACGGGCTAAAGTTATATTTTATAAATCTTGACGCATGTAGCTGATTGATAATTATTTGAAGTGTGGGAAGGTAGAAAAGAAGAGGAGGTGTTGATAATACAAGTTGTCTTTCACTTGAATCTACTGATGCAATTCTCATCAGAATAAACAATGACTGATCTTATGCCAAAATGTGTTTCAACATCTGATTTTTTTTTTAACAGTGTTGCTATGTAGTTGTGGAGAGAATGAAAGGATGTGGGAGAACAACCAGGGTGAGGGGTATGGTCCTGAAGAAGAGTCAAGAATGTTGTACAGTATACTTTCTAGGCCACTGGAGCACGCTTTTATGTGGATATTCAGGCACTCACCTAAATCATCTGGAAAGGGATACAGACAGCAAGGCTAGATAGCTTTGCAGGCAAAGTGCCTTCAGTCTGGCAGCACTCCCAGAAATAGATAAAAGGTCTAAAGGTGAAAAGTCAGAAAACAGCATGAAAGCAGCACAAAGCCTGAAGAATCATTTTCCATCCTGAAATGCTGGCAGCATGGATTCTGCATGTCTGACAGAGCTCCTATCAAGCCTCACAGAAGCTCCTATCTCCTTGCAAATTCCCCACATGTGGTCACGTCACCCACTCTGTTCTTTTTGTGACTCTTAGTATCTTTGGACTACTTGAAATAGCCCTTTGAGGAGTCCCAGTGTCCTGAGATGAAGCCAGTGCTCTTTGGAGCTGCACATATTGCTCAGCTTCAGTCTCAGTCAGGCTCCTCTTAATGTGTACAGAGCTTTAATCAGCTTTCGCGTATTATTTTCCTTCCAAGCCTCATGAGATATCATTTTCCCAGCCCTGCACTGCCACACAACCCAGTGGTGTACGAGGGAAAGCTGCTATGTCAGGGTTGTTATTTCATCCTGGTAGCAGCATAGGCCATCATGAAGGAGACCAGGGAATGTACACAGGTTGTAGGCCCAGCACACTTGCAGTGGACTTTAACTACAAAAATATTGAATCTGTGTTTTTTTTTAATATACCTTCAAATTCTTACCTAGTTACTGAACTGGGAGGTATATTGGTAAATCAGGGGCAGAAAGAAAGATTTTATGAGCACTGCATGATGACCTGTAGTTTTCTTATCTAAAACACTCTCTGGTAACTTTGGAAAATACCAGTCTCAATGACTTGTGTAATGCTTTTTGGCTGTTGAGATTAAAGCATCATTTTTGTTTTGAAAATATCTCCCACAGAAGTTCGTGAACTATGTGCCTTTTTTTGAATGTTCTGATTAATGACAGTCTAGCTAGTAATGAGTATGGAGGACGCAATGTAAAGATACTTTTTTGGGCATAAAGTACACATTCTTGAAGTAGAAAGGGAGAGCACAAAGTTGGTTCTTCCCACTCCTAGCTGCTTGAGTGGGTAGCTGAATATTTTTTCCCAGATGCATCTGATAAGATACTATTTTCTGACAGGTTTTAACATATTGATAGACAGAGATGAATGGAAGAAGCTGTGTAGGATATATTTCAGTTTATAGGTATAATAGCCTATCCACATGTTCAGTCTTTCATATAATCTTTTGGCCACATGAAAAAAACGTGTAGCTTGTAAGGACAGCTGTACCATAAAGGTGGAGATGACTAATTGTATGTAAGATGGAGATATGGATTTATAAAAGTATTTTTCTTTGATTTTTGGAGAGATGCTGACTGTTTTCAAGTTCAAAAAAAGCTGCATATAAATGTCATTATGTCTTGGCAATAAATCCAAACTGTATGTGTTTATATGAATCAGAGGTAAGGTGGGTGGGTGAGTAGAAAAACCTGTGACAATTACTCAAGAAATACTCCAGAAGCTGATATCCTGGTGCCATCAAATAGAGCTGCTAGCAATTTCAATATTGAGGTAGGCAATGTGTTCTACAATATGCACCCATCACCTTGTAACAAATGCTAAATCATAATATTCCAAAGTTGAAGCAGTAGCAAAAGACACGTCAAAATATGGGGAAACATGATAGCTTCTTGACCTGTACAAAATAATGAGCAATTTTTTATTGGCAACATAAAAAAATTCTGGCTAGCATGATCCTTACAGATAGATTCCTGAAATCTATGTGGTGGTATTGAGTATGACTTTCACCAGCTGTGAATCTAGTCCTTTATTTTAGCAGTTTGCAGAAGTTCAGAAAATATTGATGATAGCAAATACAGTTTTATTTTAAAGAGAACTGGTGAACCAAACTTCTACCTAAACTTGAAGTGTTACAGATTTAGAAAGACGAAATACTTTTCTGTCATTATTTACTGACTTTGTCACACTTCTTGTGTGAAATGAAATGAAAGTATTTTCTACCATGAGGAGATGAGTGGAGATTAGGAATAAATATTTGAAAATCTAAAATAAATCAACATGTTTAGAAAAAAAATTCAAAATCTTTAGAAAGTTAATTAAAAATTGAGGTCTGTGGAAAAGTCAGATTTCTCCTTGAGAAGTCACATTTTCAGTGCTGATTTCTTTTCCCTTCTTTTTATATTTGTTGATTTCCCCTTTACAGCACTCTCTCAAGTTTTAAAATCAGAATAGGGATAGCATAAAAATAAAAAAAGAAAATGTCCAAAATCTCTGCCTTCTACAGTCATCTTCATGGTCCTGTGCTGTCATCTTCACAAACCTCTCAGCCTAGCATCCATTTTGCCAAACCTACCCATTTTCCCTTCCTGACAACTCAACAACTGCAAAGATAGTTTCAACTAAAGATTTTTACAGCCTTTCAATGCTTGAAAATAGATTAAGAATCAGCTCCGAGGCCAGTAGTATAAATCTGTTAAGAAGACCAAGAGGTTAAACAAATAGAATTTTTTTGAGGTAGTCTTGTCTTCTAAGGTCTAGAAGTCCCCATTGCCAATTACCTGTACATTCGGCTGTGCAATTTAACTTATGAAGTTAACAAATTTATAAGTATTAAAAGAGACCAGTATCTTCTCTGCCTAGAGCAGCCTCTCAGTGAAGAGGACGGTTAATGATTTTGCCCTTGATACAACAGACTGAGATCTGTGCTACATATAAATAAATGTATACAGTTGCATGTATGTAAGGGGGTGGAAGTCAGCTCCCCATTCAGATGCCTGAAGCTGAATGCAATGTAGCAGTAGAGCTAGGGGTCTGTGCAGAGATGTCTCCTGCTTCAGGGCAACCTGCCTGTCCTCCGCCTGCACTGCAGAGGGATGAGACCCTCCAGTTGGTCTTGTGTCACATCTGTGTAGATCTCTCTGATTCTCTAGAGTGTCTTAAGCAGTACAGTGCTGTTTGAATCAGTCTGTTTACTGCTCACATAAAAGCCAGATAGCTGAACTCTTAGTAAGGTCAGTGATGAGCAAGAGGGTTAGCTGACCAAATGCAAGTATCTATTGTAAGCTAAGAAAAATAGTTCTCTGGGCTCCACTCATTACATCAATTAGGGGCCTAGCTCAGAAGCTCACATGTAGTGGATAAGTGAAATATGAGGCATCCTAGAATATGTGTGAGACGGGTGGGCCTGGCCATTATGACACAGGACCTGTGGGCAGCTGAGATGATTTTCCTAGGTATAATAGGAGCTTAAAAACCGAATTAACATATACAGCCTATAATTCAGTGTTTAAATCTAGACATAAATCCCATCCTGTAGGTTCTGCAACCTATCCGCTTTCTGACAATGTCTAGTTCAAAAATCTAGGAAAGATTTTAGGAACAGGACAACCAGAGCCCTACTGTTGAAAGAGACTCAAAGGCACAGCAGTTCCTTATGGACACAAACTTCCAGGCAATCCAGTGCTGAACAGTGTCTACCAAAAAATATTTTCAAAGAGCCATTCTAGAATTCTTCGTTGCTATGAGGAACTACCGTGCTGAAATGCAGTTACCTTGAACTTGCTTATGGAAATACTTCTTAAATAAATTGTATTTAGGAAGTTGGAAGACTTCTAGTTGGAAGACTAGAATTTAAAAGACTTTTTAACTGAGTCAAATATGCAATCATGCCTAATAATCTATAAAATCTTTCCAAACCTTCAGCCGTGGGAAGATCCTATGAAAATTTAAAAAACAGAAACACACCACTGTCAAGAAGCTTGCTCATATATGGCCCTGCACACTCCACCATCAGCTTTGCACTTGTCACAGGGCATCCCTTGTCAAATTGCTCTGTGAGCAGTGAAATGTATGGAATCTGATTTCCACATAGCTATGTGCATCATGATTGAATTTTCCCTGTTTTTGATGTTATGAACAGTCATCAAAGCTTTTGAAGAGACTGAGGCACTTGTAGTATCCTCTTTTGTATGAATTCTCTGGTGTCTACTCAAATAGTTGTGCTCATACTCCAAAATTTTCTTCAGATCTCAATCATCTGTCTCTTTTGGAAAACTTGCAGGAATTTAGTATTTCTAATATTCCTTCCTGTTAACATCCACCTAGAGCAGTCCAAAAAATTCAAAAGTCACACTGGACTGACTGACAGAGTCCATTAATGTGATTACAGAGGCTTTCTTGTCTTGGGAGACTACGAATTTAGCCTGTCAATTTAGCAACTGTTTTCTGGATAGAGGATGTATGTCTCGCATACTGTGCTGACAGAAGTATTTTAATTGTACTTTATACCAGTGTCAGGTTCCATATCTTCCACATCTTTGCACCAGACTGGCAGGAGGCAAAATTAGTTCCCCTTTCAACTGAGCTACTAAAACACTGCTGGGGGTTGGTAATAAAATATTATCTAAGTTTGCAGGCTTGTCACAATGTGTGAGGCCTTCTAGAAGGAAAATAAAAAGGAAACCTGAAATATCTGCCCTCAAAGCCTTACATTTATGTACTACCGAGATACAACTGAATATTTGCAGAAAATGCAAAAAAGTCTGCCACCATTTTATTTGCACCAACTAGTTTTAGACATCTACTGTAAGTACAAACAATCTGGTTGATAACATGAAATTTCTCTTCCCTGCTCAATTAGACTTCTCCTTATTAAGCCTCTGTTTACTACCATGCACTGAACTGAGTAAAAATACACTTACATAAGCTCAAAGGAAAAAACTTTCCATATCCTAAAGCACATTAGGAATACCTCTTCTCCATTCATTTCTAGGATTCACCATGTATATAAGATCTGTACAGATCGAGATTCAATCAGCTGGTAAATTAAAGAGCAATACAATGCTAAGACTAACCTGAAACAAGGAGAGCTCACAGTATTGAATGATTTGAACTAATTCATTCCCCTTGGCATCAGTTTCAAAGACTTCCTTCTAGCAATCTACCCTTAAATACCTCTAAGTAACTATTTTGCTTCTGGTCTCTCACTGCACAGAACAGCTTTTAAAAATGCATATCTCCCATTTTTCCTTTGATCTCTTTGCAGTGGAAATCCAAAGGCAATATTTTTATTTCTAGCAATCTTCTATTGTTTAACACTACACGTTTCCAAAACCTCATAACCATTAGGATTGTTCTTTTGATTCTTGTGTGCAGAGAGGGTCTTAAAGTGTTTCTTGTTAAAGAATTGAACAAAGCTAAGAATATCACTAACCCGTGATAAAAATTGGTTGTCAATGCCTCTCAAATACATTTTTCAGTCCCAGCACATCCTAGCATAGTTGCATCAGACTTAGTCTCCTCTGTGTACTTCAGAATAAATGTCCTCTTTGCATCTGTGAAATATGGAAAACTTACAGTGTGGTTCAAAAACTAGAGCTGCTGCTAAATAACAAACCACTGAATAACATACCAGGAATACTTATGAAATATACTTATGAAACAGCTTACTATGAAATTCTTCTGCACCTTCTGAAGATTTAGGAGGTTTCTTTGTCCCTGCCATACTCTTTTATATTCCTTTTTCTTCATATTTTTAAAATAGAAAAAACATTCTTCTTTAGGTGTTTTGCAAATTTGCTTGATTCCCACTGTGTTATTTGGGAGTATAACCATTTTAATTTTCTCAAACATGAAATTTACTCCACAGCCATGAAGATATCTCAAATTACTTTGCAACACTAAATAATTGCAATAAGCTGTAAAGAAGTTTAGCTACTTCCCACCCTCTGAGAAGGGCTTGTATCTCCTAAACAGTTTGTTGATACCAAGGGAGGCCACCAATCTATTACTGTTCTTTCTGCCAAAGCTCCTTTTGTAAAACAATCTTTCTCATTCCTTAGCCAGTGGAATGCCTTTTCTTGTGTCTAGATCCATGAAGCTCAGGGATAAACAAAGGATCCAGATGAGATTTTAAGAACTCTTCTTTTTCTGATGTTTCTCTCAAGACGTCCCTGTAGAAGCAAGCCAATTTTCTTCCACCTCTCTAGGTAAATATTGGAGCCATTTTGGGAGAAGGCAAAAAAAACCAGGTAAAAACAAGAGCTTTCCCACACTTTTCTAATCAGACTAGAGACACAGGTTCTCAGGAGGTGGAATATCAGACATATACTTCACTAAAATGATATTGCCTTTATGAACCATTCTGTGTTTGAGTAAAGAATCTGTGCATCCATTTAAAAACCATTCAGATGGGAGGGACCCCACTAGGTTTACTTGGAACATTCAGGAAGTTTCAGTATTGGCTTCATTCATCATGCAAACCTTGAGAGAGGTGTATATGAGTTTTAACATGATGCAAAATAAATAATTCAAGTTCTTCTTTAATCCTTTCCATAAGATCTCTTTTCTTTCTTAGCTCCAGTGTTTTTCAAAACACTTTAATTTTTTTCTTTCACTGTCCCTGAATGAAAACAACGATGTTTGCTTGTCACTTCTCATTATGAGCACTCAAGCAATGCCCAGAACTCTTATTGGAAACACTGTTCTACCTAGTTTCAAGAAGATATGTGGTGATATAGCGAGTGTAACTTTCAGAGCTGAAAACGAATTCCAAATATCCTGACACTCTTTTATTGAATGTCTACTTTTAGCAGTTTTCCACCCTTGCTCAAGGTACTGGCATTGACTGATGGATCAGCATATCCATCCACTAATAATGGTCATAGGAAAACACTGATTGAAAATGACTACTTTTTTATACAGACTGTGTTTTGGATCAGCTCTCAGAGATACAGGGAGGAGAAGAAAGAGAATAAAGAAGAGAAAGTGCTGAAGCCCTTTGACATCCATCTCACAAATGCATGTCCTAAATCTATCAAATCCAATATCTTTTCCTCTGCTTCTGTCTGGAAACTTTTATCAATTCATTTTACAGCATTTCCTTTCCATTCTCTATTCTCCTTTTTCAAATTAAAGAAATATATACTTTTTTTACATCAGGCAGGATCCTGAAGAAAAGAGTCAAACATTCTGCTTGTAAGCAACTAGAAGAAAATATAGACACGAATAGTAGTCTACCAGAATTTGCAAGAACAAATCCTGTCATAACAATATAATTATCATTCATCACCAGATAGCAAGCTCTGTATGTTGGGGGAAAGCAGTACATATCATAGAGTCTGAGTTTTGTAAGACATCGTGTACTGAAAATACAGCCTAAGGAAACCACACTCAGGGTAGTTCCTGATAGTATATGGTGAAATAGGATGAATGAATCCAACAGAGGGATAAAATTAGCAATTCTGCAGGGGTCTATACCAATAAGTACATTCATTCATGACAAATTAGATGAAATAGAGGGTGTGTTAATTCTGCAGACAACACAAAACTGAGAGGGATCACAAGGCAGGACACAGAATTCAGGATGGTTTTGGCAAACAAAAAATTACTACTGTAAAAAAATAAAACAGTTCAGTGAGAAAAAAGGCATGGTTCTAAGTAGGGCAGAAATAATCAACCAAGTATTTATGGGAATTGAAAATAATTAAGATAACAGCTCTGCAAGGGATATTAAAACAAGACTGATATAAAGACTGGACAATACCATATTACTGTGCAAAAGTTAATACCACATCTGATCACATCAAAATGAGCGCAGATCATAGTATCCTAGAATCACAGAATGGCCTAGCTTGGAAGGGACCTTAAAGATCATCTGGTTCCAACTCCCATAAGAAAAATCTGAAGGAATAAGTACTTTAAAAACTGAAACTATTTTAAAGAAATAAAGTATTCTCTGTATCCACATTTCACAGAACAAGAATTTATGGGCTTAAACTGCACGAAGTTGAAACAAATTAAGTATTGGAAACATTGTCTGGAAATGGTACAACATATTCACCCACCACTGCAGGGCTTTAAGTAAAGATTGGACAAATTATTTTCCTTAATATGTTTCATTAATGCTTTTTGTGCAGTGTGGCTGTCACAGAGACTGGAAGTGATCAGTCCATGCTATGACTATTGTGACACACAAATTGCTTCAGCTGTAATAGGATGAGCATAAAAATGCATTAGAAAATGATAGGCTCATGTCTTAGGTAGGTTAAGTGTAACCAAAAAAAAAAAAAAACCCAACCAACCTCCAAGGTTTTTAAAATTCAGCTTGTATTTGAAAAAGATGTAATGAAAATAACTGAAACTTGTAAATTTAACTTTTCAAAATTCAGACAAGCAAAAAATAAAGCACTCCTTAAATGTGACAGGGATTTTGTATTAGCTATGGCAACATCCCTGTTCCTAGTAATGTCTCAGCAAAGCTGAAAGTAAATTTTCAGCAAGATAAATGAACATGATATTACATAAAACACAGTTATCCTTTGCTAACAGTAATGCATATTAGCCCCAAATGAGAACACTTAGGTGTGATCATTGAAAATATATTATCACATATGTGATATACATTGAGAAAGACTTACAAGAAGTCAAAAATGGCAGCTTCCCTCCCTACCAATGGGAGATATATTAAAAGTAATCTCCTAAAGGTAACACGCTCAGCTTTAGCTCTACATGCTTTCTTCTCACAAACCCTGGAAAAGTGTCCAGAATGATGAATCCAGTACTTTTGAAAAATACCTGTCTCATATCTCAGCATTACAGGTTAGGAGACATGAGCCATGGTTAACTGTGGGTCAGTATTGGCATGAGATAGCACAGCTATCAAGTTTTGAGTTGGTTGGCATATGGTTTATGTCTGACAAATAAATTCTGTTGAGCTGTATGCTAAGGGAAGTGTTTACCTTACCCAAATTAAGCTATATAAAAGTTGATATGTGTCTTGAGTTGCATATCAAAGCTTCTCTCTGCTAGATGCCTTTCTTGGCTGACATGAAATACAATCTTTTCATAAGAAAATTTTAAGGACATTTTATAAAATTAATAGTTAGAGTTTTCATAATCATATTGTATAACCACAGTGATTTAATGTGAAAAAACATGTTGGGGGATTGGTCCTTCTTATTGTTAGATTATGGGCAAATTTTTGAATAAAGGAACATTTCAAAATAAAAAAAAAAATCCAGAATATTTTGTTCAAAAACATCCACATTAAAATATCTGATTCTTTAAGTTTGTTTTGTTTTTTTTTTTTTTATTATATCTACCTTGCATGAATTCATAATTGGAATTACATTAGGCTCTAGAGAAAAGAAATCTGGAAGTCAAGCATTAAAGACCTTGACAGCATTGAGGTGAAATGTGGGCATGAGAATGTTAAAGGACACAATTTGTAATTAAATCTTATGAAAATTTGCATTCATAAGAAGTTACAATATTACTAAAAAATTTACGTTTAGTCCTCAGATTGTTTTTAGTCAATTTATAGTGCCTAAGACCCATGCATACATCTGTTTCCTGCATCTGTTTCATGTCTGTTTTCTGTATGTTTTGTGGTTACATCTGTTTCCTATGAAAAAAAATAGACATGGAGGCAGAGTATTATAAAATGAAAAATAATACTTCAGTACCACAGTAAGAGTGTGGTACTTACTTTTAGGAAATGTAATGAGTTCAAAGACAATGGAGAAACTGCATGTGTAAGAACCCGGAAGACTACAACTCCCATGATTCCTTGTCCCATTATTCCTGCCGAACTGAACCCTTTCCAAGGAGGGCAGGGAGGTTGCCTATGGAAAGCAGAAAATAACAATATAGAAGGTGGCTGTTGCGTGGTTACTGTCACACACGCTGGTCTGAAACGATGCTGTCCCTGAGCTCAGTTTGGCAACTTCCATCCAGATGTCTGCCTTACACTCTTGATGGCCGCACAGCATGCCAACTGTGCAATGCACAGCGAGCAGGAAATGTTTGGCCAAAGGACTTTGGCCAAGTCTGGGGCTACCATTGCAGACCTGCAGCTTATGCGGTCTTGTGAGGATAGCTGCAACATGACTTTCAGGATTTGCTGTTTAGAGACCCGTCCAGTACTGTGACAACTGAATTCAAGTTTTCTTGACATTGTATCTCCAAGTGGTTCAATTTAGCTGGATATTTATTAGTGACTTAGTGCATGTGAAAGGAGTTGGGGTAGGAGAGATTTTTGAACCCTTCCTGGTGGAACTAATTCCTTTGTTGTAATCAGAACGTATTTCAGCTGATAAAATAATGATACAATAATAGCAAACCAAAGAAGAGCAGAACTCAACAAACCAGAATGTAAATCATGAAACTGTATATGCATAGGAATAACTTGTGTGCTGTGGACTGTACTGAAATGTAGAGCTAAGAATTTTGAAGCTGTTTGGCTGATGACAGCTATAGAGCAATAGTGCTGAAGCAACTGACACCTCGATGACACACCTTTATAATTTTAATTTCCTTATATAATGTAGTACTGCATGAGATGACATCTATTCATCTAATGTCATATGTTCTTTTTTTCCTTTGCTTTAGGTTTTTCCTCCAATCATGCTGTCATGATTGACATCACTCAGAAATTTATTCCCCTAACTACTTGAAGCCATTGCAGGATTTGCTTTCTTTTATAAACAATAGGCAAAATAGTTGTAAATAAATAACAAAGACAGGAACCAGGGAAACTGTTTGCCCAGGGAAATAGATTTACACAGATTCTGAGCTCTTGCACCTAATCAGTAGGTAAATGGGCACTGCAGTTTGAGTTTCCAGCAATGAAAGCCATTATGAGATATCTAGATGGAGAAAAAGACGCAGCTGGGGTTCACATTCTACCTTTTCCAAACTAACTTTTAAATTTTTCTGTTTCCTGGATGTCTGAGAGATCATCATCTATCAATCTCTACTTTGATGTCATGGGGACAGGAAAATGTCTCAGACCTAAATAGCATTAATTTAACTTAGATTTCTCTTCCTGTCATAGCAAAGGAGCTTCTCTTCACACAGACTGTACAGGGAACATAAACACAAATTGGAGAGGACTGTTCCACTTGGTATCTAAAAGGATTGTTAGATATCCAAGTCAGAATGATTCATTCCCACGTACAGTGAGTGCAGGGAAAACAAGTGCAATAGAAAACGCTTGTGTCCTTAAGCACTGAAGTGTACAGACTTTGAGCCATGCTCTCTTATTTTTCTATTTTGTTTTCTTTTTGCCTACTCATCACCATAAGATATAACAAGTATACACAGTCACCAAACTGGTTTGCTCAACCCTATAAATAGTGCTGAAGTAGAAAATTTTCAACAAAATTTTAAAAAGACAAGAATCCTTTGACCTGGCCAAATTTAAACAGCCTCACACTTAACACACTAACTCCAAAATTTACAATATAGTTGCACCACTGCTGAGCCTTGGGAAGTTACAGTAACAGTCAATGACTGTAAGACCTAGTAGCTCCCCGTCCTCCAGGATTTAAGGAAGATTCATATGTTTTCTGTGAGTGTTCTGTCAAAGCTTCACATTGCATGGCTAATGTCAGTGTGTACTGGTTATTTGTTTTGGCTTCTGTAATGAGAAGTATTTTTCAGTACTTTGAAAGTAAAATTCGTTATAAGGCTGATAACTTAAGAACAAGTACTCTGGGTCAACAATTAACTGCTGAAATATTCTGAGTGCCATAGAGCACTCAGAACTTCAAAGACAAGTACTTCATTTTGCTGCAGATGAGGGAATAATTTGACCTTACTGCTTTGACATTCTATCTTTGGTTTAAATTAGTAGAAAATCTTAAAATAGGAAGTAAAGGGTCAGGGGTTAAAATAATGATGTAATTAAAATTGAAGTCTTAGGGTTTACCCTTTAAGTTTAAATGTTTCGGTAAGTTAAGGCTGAAATGATTTAATACACGATTCTATATTTGGGTAAATTCTGATGGTATGAATTCCAAAATGCGTGCATTAGCCTTGATATCTGAGTTAGCTTAAGATGAAAGGTTTTGATAAGCTATGAGAAAAACAAGCAGCTTTTGAGATAATGGACCCTATGTGTAAGTCAATCATTGTAATGTTATGTTGTTTGAAGCTGTGTCTTAATTTTTCAGAGCTTGCAGCTGATGATATGTTTAAGATAGCCTTTGGTTCTGGCAGGGCTTGAAGCAAATGTTTGTTTAGTACTGTCAGAAAGTACAAAGCTAGTGACATGCAAAGTGACAGAGTAATACTCTGAGCAGTCAGTGAGTTTGAAGTTAAAGCTTTCTGTCCTTGGGTTTTCTGCCCTTGTAGCTGTTTCCTTTGCTCCCTGGTACCCTGAACCTGAGGCCATGAGGAAGTCTCACTAGTTGTGGCAGACACTGTCAGAACACAACACATGCCTCTCTGTAAACGTTTTTCAGATCTATGATGGCCAGGAATCTCCTTTCTACTAATGCAACGTTTGAACCTCTTCTACCATTTTAATCTCCTTCTAGCTTCAAAAGCGTTGGCCGCAGTTGCAATTTAGAGAGCAGGCAAAGTCTGTGTATGCATGCAGTGCTCTCTTTTTTCTAAGTCAAAGAGAAGGTAAATCTAAGACTACAATAACTAGTGAGAATTGGGATTGAAATTGGGTCTCATTTTCCCCACTGACTCCAAGAACAGGTGAGAAAACAGACATGGATTTCAAGCCCCAGTCCACACTGGACAGAAATAATGAAGCAATTTGGGCAAGCGGGCATCCCCATGTGGGCTCTGCATGGTGTTCAGCCTAGAGGTGACAGATAATGCAGAGGTGCCCTGGAGGAGACCTGACAGAGCAGTGTGGACAGAGCCAGAGTCCTCTGAGAAGACATATTCCCAGGTTGTGTTTTTTGTCCTGACCACAGCTGAGACCAGGCACAGTGCACAGACCTTCTGCTTGTTCTTATCCCCGAGTGTCTCCCCCATCCATACTTACCTTCAGCATATTCTGAGCTGGGTTCCTTATCTCCTGAGTAATATTAAACCCATGTTTCTCTATATGTCTTCACACACAACAGTATTTTGTTTGTGAGGGTGAGTGAGCTAGCTCAGTCATCCCACAGTCCTCTGATAAAACAGACTCTGTGCCAGCCTGACCCAGTGCCAAGCCAAGCGTGCATGTCTGAGTGCATGGGAAGGGAGAGAAGGGATTTCTCTGCCTGTTGACTCCACATACCTTCTAACAATCCGGCACAGCTACTCGAGGTCAGCAATACACTATGGACGGGCAGGGATTGCTTCCCTAGAAATTTTTGATTACAGTCCTGAATTCCAGATCTCCAGTCTTGACTTTCCACCCCATTCTACCACTCCCATTTGAGGGGCCACCTCCCAAAGTAATTCTCTCATTCAGCTACTTAATTCTTCAGGTCCATGTTTTACAGCCACAAACATGGGAAATCTTAGATGTGGACACTGTCCCATTGAACAATTGTGAACTGTTTTACATGCAGAATAGCTAAAAAACGTACAAAATAGACAATAATGAAGATTAGAAAGGGGGTTGGAGAGGAGATCCAGGATCTATGGATTTTTTTATATATATTTTTTATTTATTTATTTATTTATTTATTTTATATCCACAGGATACCATTTATTTTAAACTTAATTGAGTTTCTGTCAGAATCTGTGCATTTAATTTTCTCTTCTTTCCTTCCCAAGGCTCTAAACTCATTTCAACTCATTCTTATGCTGTTCTCACATGCTTTACCTTTTTCCTGTTAACTTTTCTTCTGTGTATTTGTGTTTTTTTTCCACCTGACAACATGGTTGTGCTGCTGTCAAACATTTTTTCCTCCCTGCAGTGTCCGTCTATTTTCCTAGCCTTCAGATACCTTTGAGTCAAATGTTTTCATTTTTGTTTCCTCCTAAAAGAGCATCAGTCAGAGCACCTCTCACATGTGGATTGAGTTTGTACTTGGTTATTGAGCTGGGGACCAAAGGCAGTCTGTAAGTGATGATGCCAATACCATTTTTTATTGACATTGGCTAATTACACCTGTGTGCTTAACCTTACTGGTCTAACTGGTCTTGACTTGGGAAAGACTTAAGAGCCTGGTAGTTTAAAATAAAGAAACAAGCTTAAAATGAAAGTCTTCTGAAATTCAGTCTTCTGAAAATACAGAAATACACATCAAAAGAGGCTTTAAACATGATCTCTTGGAACCCTTTTCCTACTAACTCCCCTTTTTCTACCAACTTTGTCTGTAAATAGAATATGTTGCTTCATGCATGTGAATGTAGAACTGAGCCTTAAGATGTTAAGCTCTTTGCAGCAGGTATCTGTTTCTTCCTCTACATAGTCTTATTTTCAACATTCTGTTTAAGAAAACGTTTATTTTCTTTCTCGTTTACTCGTCTATTTTATTTTATAACTCTAACTTGCCTGTGTCCTGTTCACTGCCTCCTTCAGAGAATAATGGTTATTCCCCCATGATTCTTTCTTCCCTACAAAACTGAGATGAACCATGGAGAGATGAGAAAGCGTTTCCATCTTTCTCACTTCAAGGGACCTGACAGGAGCATTTGTGTTTGACTCTTCCTTGTTTATCTAATAATTTGCTCTAAAGAATGGTTGCCCATGGATTTTTTTACATACAAAAAGGTTCTATGAAAAAGCGCTCCGTGTTTATAGTAATTTATTAGCTGGAAAAAGGCTATCTTAGCTAATTTAATTGTTGCGTTTAAAGTGTTTCCTTCAACTCTGGCCAGTAGCAAAGATCCATCAGTTGGTGTATTACCTGGTAAACCATTTGTAGCTTAATTTTCTATAACTCTTCTTCAATGAAGAGGCCTGTAAGAGTTTTTGCCTTTTTTCACAGGTGCCACCAGTGCTTCTGGACAAGCAGTTTTCAGAATTTACGCCAGATATCACACCTATTATTCTGGCTGCCCACACCAACAATTATGAAATCATAAAGCTACTTGTGCAGAAAGGGGTTTCTGTGCCCAGGCCACACGAGGTCCGCTGTAACTGTGTTGAATGTGTCTCAAGTTCAGACGTGGACAGCCTCCGCCACTCTCGGTCCAGACTCAATATCTACAAGGCTCTGGCGAGCCCATCGTTGATTGCTTTATCCAGTGAGGACCCTTTCCTTACTGCTTTTCAACTGAGCTGGGAGCTGCAGGAACTGAGTAAAGTCGAAAATGAATTTAAGTCAGAGTATGAGGAACTGTCACGGCAATGCAAGCAATTTGCAAAAGATCTCCTGGATCAGACACGGAGTTCCAGGGAATTGGAAATTATTCTTAATTACAGAGATGATAATAGCTTGATAGAAGAACAAAGTGGTAATGATCTTGCAAGATTGAAACTGGCAATTAAATACCGTCAAAAAGAGGTGAGTGTGCTGGAGAATATTTAAGCATATTCACTAGTAGTAATGTGATAGATAAGAGCCTGAAATTCATCCTTTTAACTGAGACAAATTGCTGCTTGTCTTTTACTTTTGTTTGTTTGTTCTACCAGATTTCTGCTTTTTGTATAGTTTTAATTAGATGAATTTGAGTAGTTGTTACAGTTTGATAGTATCAGAATTTGAAATGTTCTCTTATAGGACAGATTCTGTGAAACTTCTTTTTATTTTACACCTGATTAGACATAGTCTCCAGTAGTTGTGCTCTGAAGTGCTTTTCAGTAATAGGATAAGAAATATCAAATTACCTTTAGCTGTGTCTGACAGAAAAAGGAGGCTATGTGCTTAAACACATACTACAGGTACCTCTATAGAGAATTTTTCTCAAAAAATAGCTACTATAAATAGATATTGGAACAGAAGATAAGTAGCAATGCATGATTCCCAAAAATGTCGACATCGAAATTCTCTTTCATAAAGAATCCAAAGTGGAAATACCTGGGTATTGGTTTCCATGATAGTTGAAAATTCCTAAGTTTGCCTCACTGATAAATGTACAGTTGTAATCAGAGGATGTCTGCATATCTTAAATACTGAAGTTCTTTTGCATGCAAAAGCAAAAGAAGCAGATTCATGTCAGAATGTGTTGTATGATCTTATTTGGAACCTGTACTTACAAAGTCATCTGAACTGTGGAAGTCTATAGGCAAAATAAATGCTGTTAGTAATTAGTACTTGTTCATACAAATTATGGCAAACACTTAAGAAACTTCTGTGTTATATTGAGCTAGTCTGTGTTATATTGAGCTAGTCTGTCTATCACTGCTAAACCTCTGTTCTGCAAAATATAATAGTAAATGTGATAATATATTAAGTGTGTTAGAAAGGTTTGCAGAAATAATAATTAAATGTGCAAATGATTCTTTTGTCCATTTGAAACACAATTTAGTAATCCTAAGAAGCTACCATTAAGGTAAGGACCTACTGAAGTTCTGCTGGAAAAATTCTCATTTGGTATCTGACATCATAAGTCTTCTAATGAGCATTTTTTCCTCCAGAAAATGTATGATTTTATGTTTTATAGTATAATGTTTTAGAGAACATATCCACTGCCTTCATAAATTATTTTCAGATGATATTTTGCCAGACTTAACAACTACTGTTTCTGTTTCTTGAAATGCCAATGCCAATCTTGTCTTACAGTCATTTAAGAAAATCAGGCTTGGACTTCTGTTTTCTCAAGGATTCATGCATCAAAATAAAATTCTGACCTCTCATTGTTTGTTTTTTTTTCTTTTAAATCTTAACAAAGAGCTTGAATTTTCTTAATTTGAGATAGAGACAGTGATAAACATATGTAGGGTGAAATATTTTTTGTAGTTGTGTTCCTGTGCTTAATTAAGTTGCAGTAATACAGCTGATTACGATTCTTCATAATAGCAAACATTAAAACAATGCTGATTTTGTGAAACAATTACAATCCACTGGATCTTTTATGCTTTACATACATTTTTAATTTCTATAAATATTTCCCCCTATCCCTACCACTTGAGTCTCAATGAAGTAAAATCAAGTTTTATTAGATTCTTTTGCTGTGTTCTTATATGTATTCCATACTGGGTGATGGAGCAAACAGTAGCCACTGTAACTATTCAGTCATTTTATTTCTCATTACTACAACAATATTCTAGTAAGTGCAGCTCTAAGATCAAGAAACTTACCTCAGGCATAACAATTGCTTGGATTCTGGCTGTCCTGGTGCATACAGATCATGAAGAAAATACATCAGATGGGTCTTTCTATTTCTTGTGTTAAGGATGTTACAACTGACACTGAATACAGCAGCCTCCAGGGTCTTTAGATTCTTTCAGCTCGGGCACTAGAACCCAGCCAGAAGCTCTTGATAGTATAACATTTTAGGCAATATAGTCACTGCTTTTGAAGATTATTTTCAGATGGTACTGTTCCAGACTTAACAACTACAATTTCTATTTCTTAAAATGCCCCCTCAATGAAACAGCAAAACAGATAATAATGCGTTGTCTTCCCCTCTTATCTTACCACTCCTAACGCCTCAACCTTTATTCATGCTATTACCAAAGGACATTATAACACCATATTGGGGCTGAGTTCAGAGTTCCATGAGTA
This sequence comes from Manacus vitellinus, assembly GCF_001715985.3. Classification (NCBI taxonomy): domain Eukaryota; kingdom Metazoa; phylum Chordata; class Aves; order Passeriformes; family Pipridae; genus Manacus; species Manacus vitellinus. Next base: position 33,962,718 of record NW_021940208.1, read on the forward strand.
AGAAATCACATCTGGTTGTCCGGAATGTCCAGTTGTAAGTCCAAAAATGGCATCTGAAAGTGACAAAATAGTGATGAATGTGGACAAATAAAATTAGAACATGTGTCCTTTTATATTGTTTTAATGATTTAGAGCTCAGGAGTTAAGGATTATTTTTTTTCCTTTCAAGTTGAAAATAACACCAAAAAGTATTAGAAGCAATTCCTTTGGGCATTGTAAACAAGTGGATATGAAACATATTAGAAGTAAGCCTTGTAAAGGAGTGGAGTAGGCTTTGGATAATATGACTTCGTTTAGTCTCCACACACAGGATTGGGTGGAACAGAATATTAAGGGTACTTGTAGAAGCAAACAAGTGGATGCCGAAGAATTTTCATTGTGTAAAGAAAGGAAAGTTGACAAATGTGAAGAGATCATTACCAAGCTTGGAGTTGTTGAGGAGCTTTCCAGATAACATGGTGTTTGAAACGTAAATCTAGAAATGCCTTGTAATGAACTCTTAAAATTTAAGTGATTAAGCATTGCTTGGTGTAGTGGTCTGCAAGCCCCTGGTACCACCTGTGTTATTGTGTACGGAGATGAAGAAAGTACATTCTTTCTCAGAGCTGTCTCCATTGTTCATATTCACCATTTTGCCTCTGAAGTGGACCTTCGACAAACCAAAAACCTTATTTCAATTGGATTTGAGGTTCTCTTCAGTAAAAGTTGCTCATCTCTGCATTTCCATTCCTTTCTCACTTGACATAATACTGTGATTCTCATTCATATACTGGCAAAAGGCATCTCAGTTGTATCAATTCTTAGTCCATAGAGTCATGTCAGAGGTAACCCACTGTGTATCATCAAGAAAGAAACTTCCCCGATAAAACCATCTATGTTCTTTCATTAATAACTGATGATACTGAAAGAGATTTATGCTTTCAAGTTTACACTGTGGGATAATGTCTGGCAAGACTGTGGATAACATCTGTTCACAGTTATGTGGCAGAACTAGGGAGTATCTGCCAGGATGTATGTTTTGCGTGCTTGCCCACAGTTTCTTTTTAGCATAGCACATAGGATAGAACATCCAAGGTACCTTTTTTTTCTGTTCATGATGCTGTTTGATTTTAAGCACAGACACATTGCTGATGCTTATGGTGCCTGTTTCTGACACCTACTGCTACCTGGTCTAAAACCAGCAGCAGAAAAGGGAGATTCTCTGAAGTCATGCAGCCACCCTGCATTGGGCACAAACATTTTATTGTCCAATTATATGCTGTATAATATTATCTCAACTAAGGGAGAGCTTGGTTTTATAAAGGCTGTCACAATTTCATTGCTTTGGATTCTGTTCATTCTATTCATTCTAAGCACAGAATGTGCAATGAGAAATAAGTTTCCCATTGTTCTGAACCAAATAAAAATGTTATCTGATTTAACTGCAGCTTCACTCAAGGATGTAGAAGGGAACTCCCCAGTTCTGTGTATGATTCACAAGAAAATCTGAGCTCAAGTAAATTTCAAGCCTCTGGTGCAAAAATGCAATTAAGTAGCAGAGAATAGTAGCAGTCTTTAATGATTAGAAGACAGTTATCTTTGCCACTCATTGTGAACTGCATGTTCTCTCTCCTATACTGAGAGTTTTTAATAGAGAAATCACACCAAAATCCCAGTGTCTCTCACTCTTTAGTTAACTTTCTTTTAGCTTTGGTTCTATTTAGGTGTTAAGCATATAACTACAAAAATGTTAAAAAGTGCAATGCTTACTAATTTTCCCTTATTTGTGAAATAAAGAAGAGAGGAGATAAATAGACTGAATCAATATCCTCTTGTTTCACAGTAAGTTTAATTAGTGGAATTTAAATACTTATACAAGTAATTCATACCTCTATTTCATTTCACCTCATACTAACTGTCTCATGCCATTTAAACTGTAGCTGTATAAATTTAAACATAGTAACAGGATGAGGTTATAATTATTGGCAGTACTGTCTCATTGTGCTTTTTTATTAGACATTCTGATATCAACACGGAGGAAATATAAAATTTAAAGTATGTAACTTAACCTTTTCTCTTTCACTTTTCAAAGGAATAAATGCTAGGTGGTTTGGTTTGGTTTTATTTTTTTCTTTTCTTTATCGTTTCCATTCTTAGTTTAGGCTGATCATCTTTCTCTTCCTCACCAAATACAAGATAATTGGTAAATTTGGAATACTTTATATTATCTGGATGTAAACAGGTTAAATTCTACAGATTTCAGTTTGATGCTCTGGAAACATTTTAATAAGCTTTTTTCTGCTTTTATTTTTAAAAACCCAAAATGAATGCATAGTTTATCTAGCCTCCTTGCAGTGTTATGTATCATGTTGAGATGTATCTAAAGAAGGAAGAACTGAATTTTCTAAAATTCTGGAGGGGTATTTTTCCTGATCATGAATTAACTTTTTAAAAGGTTTGATTTAAAACATAGAACTATCTCTAATTTTTCACTTCTCCTCATGTTTACCAAACATGCAGCTGCTTAACTACTAGATCTCTTCCAAATACCCCTAGCTGACCTTCTAGCAGCTTCCCCTTCCCAGGGGCAGCCCTGTTTTGCTGAGTTGTGAGCAGCTGCAGACCCTGGACTGGCAAAGGGGCAGAGTTAAAGAGGGAGTAGGTTTAACAATTTCACACGTTTAAAAACATTTAGATTTAACAAGAGTACAGGCTTTATTAGAAAGAATTTCAGGGAAAATATTTTAGGGAAATCAGTTCAGACTAGATTAAATCTTAAATACAAAATATGATAATTGGATTTCATAGCTCAGTCTTGTTTTCTAGAAAAGTTATGCTACATGATAAAAAAGAAAGTTGTTTGTTTTGATAATAACCATCTGTTTGCTTTTGCTCTAAAGAGGACTTTTTAAAATGTAATCATCAGTTCTTTCTAGTTTTTAATGCAAAATACAGACAGTGAAATAGAAATGTTTTACATAATTTCAAAAATTCAATGAGATTTTCAGTAAAAAAACATGTCAAATCATTTCAAATGTGTAATTTCAGGTTGATGTCTAAACACTTTATTTCAATAAAGGATTTTGTTTGTCTACAGTTTCTTCTTACTCTACTTGGACTTTAACAGTTTGGAGAATGAAATTCTTATACCTAATATTATCCATAGCATATTACTATAGAAACCAATATAAGCATGATAGAAAGCAAGAATTACCTTTTCAAAATTACGTCTCTCAGCAATGCCTAGAAAAAATAATTTTAAAGTACTGAAACCAAAAATTACCATGTTCTTAGTAGTGTTTTTAATTTTTATTATAATGGATTTCTCATTAAAAATCTTTCAGATGCAAAAACCTGAATTACTAACTCTGCAAGTAGGAATTACTTTGGAAACACAGTATCTTAAGAACCATCCTATGTTTAAAAAAACCCCACACCTGAAACATAAGCAGGGACACAGCAGCCATGTGTAGCAAGTCACTGTGTATATGAATATTTGTCAAAAGACTGCAAAGGTGCACTCACAAGTCTCCCTGTAAAAAATAACAAAACCTCACAAAAAACAGACTCTGATAATATTTGGACATTTTTGACACCAAAGGAAGAGATGTTTAGTCTAAGAATCACATAACTGAGAGGAGTGATATATGCACATTTGGGTCCGTGTATCCAAAAGACCCATTTCTGCAGACTCTCAGCCACAGTATTCAAAAAGTTTGATAAACATCTTTTCAGGCAAGAGCCAGGTACTCTAAACCAGGTCCTATGTTTGCTTTGTAAATCATGTAAAAATCTCTGTGTTTACAGATAAAGACTCCACAGATTGTTAAATAGTATGAATTATGTAAGTAGCTTATCCGCTACACATACTTAAAGTCTTCCTCTAATTGATTATAGAATCATTTTGGTTGGAAAGGACCTTTAGGATCAACCAACCATTAACCCAGCACTCCAAAGTCCACCACTAAACCATGTCCCTAGGTGCCACATCTACATGTCTTTTAAATACCTCCAGGGATGGTGACTCTACCGCTTCCCTGAAGAGCCTGTTCCAGTTCTTGACAACTGTTTCGGCAAAGAATTTTTTTCCTAATATCCAGTCTAAACCTCCCTGATGCAACTTGAGGCCATTTCCTCTCATTCTATCACTCATTACTTGGGAGAAGAGACCTACAACCACCTCACCACAACCTCTATTCAAGTAGTTGTGGAGAGTGATAAGGTCTCTCCTGAGCCTTCTCTTCTCCAGGCTAAATAACCCTAATTCCCTCAGCCACTCCTCATAAGACTTGCACTCCAGACCCTTTACCAACTTCATTGTCCTTCTCTGAACATCCTCCAGGACCTCAATGTCCTTCTTGTAGTGAGGAGTCCAAAGCTGAACTTAGAATTCAAGGTGTAGCCTCATCAGTGCTGAGTGCAGGGAATGATTACTGCTCTGGTCCTGCTGGTCATACTATTCTTGATACAGCCCAGTATGTCATTGGCCTTCCTGGCCATCTGGGCATACTGCTGACTCATGTTCAGCTTCTATCAACCAGCACCCCCAGGTCCTTTTGTGCAGAGCAGCTTTCCATTAACTCTTCCCCTAGCCTGTAGTGCTGCATGGGGTTGTTGTGACCCAAGTGCAGGACCCGGCACTTAGTCTTGTTGAACCTCATACTTTTGGCCTCAACCCATCAATCCAGCCTGTCCAGATCCCTCTGTAGAACCTTCCTATTTGCCAGCAGATCAACACTTCAACCCAACTTGACATCTGAAAATTGCATTTGATCCCCTCATCCAGGTCATTGATAAAGAGAATTAACAGTAATGGCCCCAATACTGAGCTCTGGGGGCACCACTAGTGACCGGACACCATCTGGATATAACTCCATTCACCACCATTCTCTGGGCCTGGCCATCCAGACAGGGTTTTTTAACCTGTGAAGGTTAGCCGAACCAGGCCATGAGCTTCCAGTTTCTTCAGGAGAATGATGTGGGAAATGGTGTGAAAGACTTTACTAAGGTCCAGGTGGACAACATCCACAGCCTTTCCCTCAACCAGTAAGCAGGTCACCTTGTTATAGAAGGAAATCAAGTTAGTCAAACAGGACTAAATGAAGTGTGGGTGTCCCTGTGGAAGCTATTCTTATTGCTGCTAAGAAAAATGTTCTTAAATCACAGGGCACATCTACTAAATACAGCATTTAGTTGTGGTGAAGCAATTCTCCAAGAGTATGTGAGCAAATTCCTTATATGGTCAAAAGACAAAGGTATGCACAGAGGGGGATCCTGTCTGCTCAAGATAAGACTTGTAAGTTAACTCCAGAAACATCTCTCTCTTGGCTGGGTAGGGAAACAGGGTGCTTCAATTAGAAGAATTACTTCACTAGGCACTGAAAATGTAGATGTGAGTTAGACAAGTTATTGCATCAACTGCAGTTTCTACCCTGTGGTAACAGAGATTTCAAATTCTGAAGACTTAGAGCCCACCTAAGGGGAAATGAATCTCAGCAATAACTAATTAACAATGTCTCAGAAGGCATCAATAACCTTCGAATGCTATATGCTACACACAAGCTGCAAGCCTCTCATCACAGTTTTAGTTAAACTGTTCATGAACTGACAGCAATGTCTTTTTATTTTGAACCCTTGCTAGAAGTAATTAACTCAAAGAGGAGACTTACTGTTAATGAAGTACAGTGTAAATATCTCATTTCTGTTCCTTTTCCATGTCTTCCTTATAAGAAATGGTGCTGGGATGTCTGCCTCAAATAGGAACAACCAGTATTCCAAACCTCTAACCAGCAGTGCACAACTCTTTGGTTTGAAGGCATCTCTACTAATGCACCTAAAAGTTTCCCTACAAACCTGGGTAGATTTAGCACCATGAGCTATTTTTTTTTCTACTTAGAATTACAAAACATTTACTTGAGAAATAGAACTTCAGAGAAAAAAAAACTTGAACAAGGTGAATAAATAAATTATACATGTAAACCTATACATGTAGGTTATACATGTAAACCTATAACTTTAGGAGTTTACAGCCCTCTTTCCTCCCTCCATGTAATTTCTGGGGATCTGGCTGTTTTTCTTCTCACCCCTGCAAGAGCATCTAGCCCACAGCTGAAGTTATTTAGCTTGTCTGGATGAGGAGCCCCAGACTGAGCTGTTGTGAGATTTGCATCTTCTGGCTGTCTCCATTCCTGGTCTCCATTCCTGACTTCTACCAACCCTTCCCTTGTGCAGCTCTTTCCTCCTGCTCCACACACCTTTTGCCACAGTTGCACCAGCAGCTATGCTTCACTCCCCACTGCAAGGTATTTTGGCAAAGCTCAGGAGCTTCAAATAATTCTTATTATTTCAGCCCTGGTAACTGCCCCTGTAGCATAAATAGCTCATACAGGCATCTAACTCATAGAGGAGTATAGTTAAATATTTCTAATTTTCTATTCTTTCTATTTTTCCTGTCCTTAGATCACAGGACAAGGTTAAGCAACTCCTCTTGCATGTCTCATAGGAGGCCTTTACACAAAGCTTTCTGTCCTCCTGTCCAAGAAGTAACTGTGCCCTTCCTGTGCTAGGTGTAATTGGGCTAAAACTGCTTAACCAGTTGAGGCAAATCTGAACATGTTGACTGAAGCTTCGGCATGCTGTTATAGTGCAGATTTTTTCACTGCCTGGCTTTCTCCATTAAGATGCATGTTTATTGAACAATAAAACAAGAGAGCCAAAGCAAACTTGTTTTAGGCCTGTCTGCTCATTCTTTTAATCTATCTTCTCATTGTTCCACCAGATGTCTACAGAACATTCCTCTCTTCTTCCTTACCCCTTGATTTATTGTAAGTCTTAGCTATCAAGATTAAAATAGCGAAGGGCTTCTTCATCCATTGCCTCCATCAATGTGTACAACCATTATCAAACAAAAGATTTATGAGAAAAACAAATGCCTGTTAGAGAAACTCACTCTTGTGCCTCCAAAGAGATCAGAACTATGTTTGATTGAATAGAGAATAATATTTTCTAAACTTTACAAATCCAGGAGTTAAAGTAAAAAAATTAAGAGAGATGTTGAATATGATACTGGTATGACAAAAAAGAACTTGTGTTTTGAAAGTCATATGATGCTCAAGTTTGAGTGTTGGCATTTGAACTTCTAGGGTTTTTTTCATACAACTAGATGTGTTGTTCAGGCTAAAAAGAAGAATAGTATGTAATTTCTGTAAGGTGGGTAACAGTGGGAAAAAGCTATCTTTTTTTAAGTCTTGATATTCTGTTTTTCTGAGAACTGGAAAAGCCCCTTAAACTGAAATGATGAACCTGTTTACAGGAATCCCTTCTAATGCATTGTGTGATCTAAGAATCTGCTTGGAGAAGTAAGCATCATGCAAAGCTGCATTTCAGAAGTTTGGTCTGAGGGAAAAATCCTCAATTTTGCATGAAAATTCTGAAGATTAAGCAGAAAGTTTTGCAAGAGAGAACTGTTAGAGGCTATGACAGCCTGCAAGACTCCACTTGTGTTGAGGCATTTCTTCATCATTATTTCCAAAGCTGGAAACCTGTAGTGAATTTATTTGAAACCACTCAAAATCTTGAAATAAATGATAAAGCTTTAATATTCACTGAAAAAATATTTTCTTTAACTGCATGTGGCCCTATTCTCTATGTTGTAGTCAAATCAAATTAAAGGTAAGTAGCATAATAACACCTGGATGAAGGTGGAATATACATTATCATAGTATATTAAGGTTATATCTTCCTAATTGGACTGTGAAAAAATTTTCTTTGTTCTGTATTAAACCTTGGCAAAATTAGTCTGGCCATAGGAGAACTTTTTCTTTTCAGACTGATCTTTCCAGATATAATCATTGCAAATTACAATGTACATGTATGATGTTTAAACAAGATCCTATCAATACTTAAGACTATATTGGTTTTAGATTGTCTTGCTTTTCTGTTGCAACTTGCAGTTAGAGTAAACATAAGCACCATATCTGAAAACTAAGCATCATACATCTGCTTTCTCACTCTCCCCTCGTGGGATGGGGAAGAAAATCAGAAGAGTAAAACTGAGAAAACTCATGGGTTAAGATAAAGACAGTTTAATAAATAAAGCAAAAGCCACACATGCAAGCAAAGCAAAACAAGGAATTCATTCCCTATTTCCCATGGGCAGGCAAGTGTTCAGCCATATCCAGGAAAGCCAGGCTCCATCATGTTTAACTTGGGAAGACAGGCACCATCACTCAGAATGTCCACCCTTTCTTCTTCTTCCCTTTAGTTTATATGCTGAGCCTAATTTCATATGGTATGGACTATTCCTTTGGTCGGCTGGGTCAGTTGTCCTGGCTGTATCCCTTCTCAACTTCTTGTATATCTCCAGTCCACTTGCTCGTGGGGTAGGGTGAGAGGCAGAAGAAAGCCTTGACTCTATGAGGCACTGCTCAGTAAGAGCAAAAACATCTCTTTATTATCAGCCCTGTTTCCAGCACAAATCCAAAACATGCTAACTACCATGAAGAAAATAACTCTATCCCGGTCAAATCCAGCATGCCACAGAAACACCACTTGGACACTAACCAGATTTGTGGCCAAAGATATTTACCCTAAGTTTAACAAGGCTTTTGGCACCATTTCTCACTGTGTTGTTGTAATCAAGTTAAAACTTTGCAGTCTGAAGGGAAGAAAAAGATAGGTAAAAAAAATGATTGGATGGTGCTGTGGTTTAAGCCCACCTGGAAGCCCTCAAGCCTCAAGAAGCTGGAGATATGAGCACCTCCATCTGAACAAGCACAAGCAGCAAAGAAGGGTAACAATAACCTGGGCTGTAGTAAAAGGAACTTAAGTAGTGTATTGAAGATTGTCCCACTCTAATTAGCACTCATAGAATCACATCCAGCTTTGGGTCTGTCAATGCAAATATCCTTGGAACCGGATGATCTTTAAGGGCCCTTCCAACGCAAAGTGTTCTATGATTCTATGATGATTCTCTTCACAGTGTTTCATGGTGGAAGGATTATGAACAATGGTTATCTGCTGAAAGAAGAAACTTTTGGAATGAATATGAAGAACAAAAAAAAGCTTTCCACAGGAGGACAGTCAAACAGTAGAATAGGTTTCCCAGAGAGGTTGTGCTGTCTCCATCCTTGGGGATTTTTAAGACTTAACTGGATAAAACCCTGAGAAACCCAGTCTGATCTCACAGGTGACCCTGGTTTGAGCTGAAGATTGGACAAGAGACCTCCTGAGGTCCATTCTAGGCTGGATTTTCTATGATCTGATGACAAGAACTGAAGAAACATATATTTTGTAGCCAGTGTGCTTGGAAGCCTCTGTCATCAAGAATACAGAGGATGACGCATACTCATCTCTCCTCTCCTTTGGTATTGAGAAATCTTGCTACCTTACATTTTCTCAGATGTTTGCCAGCACATGCCCTGGCATCTCAGTTGAAAGCATAAAGGGAGAAGCATTTTTATAACTTCTCAACCTCAAACAGATTTTAAGGGTACAGAAAGAATAATGCTGTTCTTATTAATATCATAGCAGTACTCCAAGGACCAAGCAATAGGAGTTAAGGAAGCAAAAGGGTGGATCAGTATAAAATTATTTATTGCATCAGAAGATAGAATGTGAAAGTGTTCAGTTTACAAATGTTCTTTTCATGGGAACAAAATACAAATACTTATATTAGAAGTAAAAGTAGTAAAAGAAACAAAGTAATTAAACAATGGATTATTTAGCAAATGTATATTATTCTTCCTATACCAACTTTTCAACAAATATGATGATTCCACTTCAAAACATTTAGGTGAAAATTATTATCCTATAATTTTCAAAAAGAAAATGAAGGGAAATAAGTTCCCTTCCTTACTGCTTTCCTTCCTTCACAAATGCAATTAATGTAAATCAACCAGTCATAACACTGCCAATATAAATATTCTACCAATACAAACATAAATATTATTCTTTTAGCCATTGGTCCTTTGGCTTCTATTCTCCTTCAATTTCTGTGGAAAAGCTGGGTTTCATAGCAAGTTCAGCAAGTTCAGTACTTCAAAGAAGGAAAAACATTTCCCCAAAGCAGTAGCGATGATATATCTGCCATTAAGTCTTCTTTTCAAAATAGGAGGTGAGTTTTCACCTTTGTGAACTGTCAAGGTTAGAGAATTAAGGGGTTTGTGTGTCACATCCCATGCTGGAGTTTCTAAAATTCCCCACAAAAAATGACTGATGTTGGATTGTCCTTGAAGTTCTTATGCAAAACCCTAAAGGAGTTCACAGTTAAAACTTAAGAGTGCTGCTGCTGCTGTTTCCCTGCAAAATTATAACATAATTTAGTTCACTTTATGGTTTAGTTATGAAGTATGGATTTTTTTGGCTGGCTCCTCTCAACCTCTCACTGAAGCATTTGGATGCTGAAGAAATCACCATTTTGTTGTGTTGATAGAGGCTGGATTTGGGAGCACTACAGATTCTGTAAGGGTTGGAATTGACTGACACAAAGTGGGCAGTAGTAAGTAACAAGGAGAAACTAGGGTCTCACCACCACAACCTCAGGAAGCAGGTATTTTAGGTGTAAATTTATGAGAGGTGTGTGGTAAAGTAGATGTCTTGCATCCCTGACTACAGTATTTGATGGCATTAGCATGAGACCTTTGCAGCTACAGGCTGGATTTTGTGGAAAAAAAGAACATGACTGAAGATGACTTTAGCTCTGGAGACATCCCCCAGCCTGTCTGTCAGCCACAAGAGAAGTCCTCCACCCAGTTGATTTTGCTAAAGTCTGTATGTTATATATAGGTGCAGAGGATGGTAAAGGTACACATACAATCTAAATTTAAAATGCATTTCACATAGGAACTTCAGTGGTTTTTGTAGGTTTGCCTGAGATTTTTTTCCTCTCTTTATTTACTGTTCTCTTACTATACAATAAGTTTCTTTATTCTTAATTGTAATGTATGTCTGATTCTCAAATAAATTTCAGTTTAAAAAATCATGATTTCATGATATGATCAGGAAACAGCACAGAAGAGAACAAAGAAAACAGAAGAAAATATTCCTTCAGAGTACCAGCGAACTATCTTTCACAAGGCTTAAACAGCAGCTCTTTCTTAGAAATGTACCCTTTCTGACTTGCTGGAGCAGAATCCTGGGCATACACGTCATCCAGGCAGTGACAACAGCCTATGGAGTGTATTTCTCTTGTCAGTGAATGAATTGTCTGATTTGTCAAGAAAGAATGTAGCCTCAAACCTTCAGGGACTGAAACAACCCTTGCTTTTATCATTCCACATATGCTTCTTCCACCTCTAGCTTTTTACAAAGTATCATTTTCTTCCACACTTTAAGATAAAATATTTTCCTTTACCTTGAACTATAAGCCAATCTGTTCTACTCCATCTCCATAAGAAAATACTAGGAAAGTTGGGCAAAGAAAAGCATCTGCTGGGTTACCCAGTATGGCCAGTCTAACACAGAAAGGGATTTGTATGCAAACAGCCTACAGCAAGTTGCTGATTTTCCTTGCATAGAGATGGCTGGAGAGGTGAAAAATGGAACCAGGTGAGAGTCAATAGGTAATGGGTATGACTGGGGTCAAGTACTCAGACTCAGTCACTGATTTCTTCAGTCTAGGTGAGGCCTAAACATCCCTAAAAGTAAAGCATGTAAAGCTCAAGTAAAATGAGCTCTTTATTGATTCCTTCATCATTGGTTCATCATGAAAGAAACCATCAGTGTTCAGGCATCTGTACAGCAAGAGTAACTTCAGGTTTTCATCCGTGATACCCAAACTCAAATGTTTTGCCACAAATTACAGAGCTTCATAAGGGAAAGAACAACTCAAGGACTGTAATTATTTATCCAGGCTGGCAGATGCTGAGTATACAGAATTTCATTAACAGCTGTAGTGGGTATCTTCCCATAATGTGAAAGCACAGTATTTCTTAGGTCTGTTCACAAGAGAAGGTAATTTTCTTCAACCACAACCTATTCTTAGGTGTAACTAGCTTTTGGAGAGCAAGGCTTTTGAGCAAGCAATTATACTCCCTTGCAATACTTTCAGGGATTCATATTCTGTGTTTAAACCACAGAAGTCACACATGACTACTCGTGACTGATAAAATCGATGCAGAATAACAGAAAATCTGTTAAAGACTCACATGCGTATCTCCTGCAAATGGTCTCAGAATAGTGCTCACTGAGCATCCTTGCCAAAGACTTATCATTTCAGCTTAGTCTTTATGTAGGAACTGGGTGATTAATCTGATTTCTCAGCCCTTAACATTCTCAGATAAACACACAGCCAAGTTAAACAAGAGGAACCTAAAGATAAAAAGCGTGTAAATATTTGAAGAGAAAGAAAAGTATCTTGAGTGATTATATACATTCTGTTCCTAAGTATTTGTGAAACTACAAAGCCAGATCTACTTATGTTAATGGAGAACTTTCAAAAGAAAAATTTGCTGTTTATTGCTTTATTTAGTTTGAATGCCTTTGTAATCAGTCTGTGTTTTTATTTTTCCCTCATCTAATTTTATATTCAGTCAGCCTTCAAATTTGTGCTATGCTTTCCAGGAACTGGATTCCCACTGATTTTGGGGAACTTTGGTATCATCAGTTCCACACAAGCTTCACATCATAAACAGTCACTTCTAAAGAAACTGGGAAACCTTGGAGTTCAACATGATTCTGCTGTTGGCTCACTTAACACTTGGCTAGAACAGCATAAGCATGGAGTCAAGAACAGTTATGCTTACATCCATTTTGCATACAAGGATGCATGATGGCACCTCATAAAGCTAAGCTAACAGAGTGAAATCTACATTTGCCTGGTGCTATTGGAAAGTGATTGCCATTGTTTTCATAGAAAAGAATAAATAGTGTGACAAAATATCACTCGTCCAAGGTTTCTATTCACAGTAACAGGCAAAACAAGCCTGAAAATGGAGAAAAGAAAGAATTAAAAATTTTGTGGTCAGGTTTCTTCCAAATAGCTCAATACCCTGCTCAAATCTGAAAGGATGATCAATAAAGGAAAATGGAGCTAAGAATGTCTCTCTGCCTTGTTTGGTCTCTGCAACAAACTGCACAAATGGGGATCAGGGTGGTCTCCAGTGATGCCAATAGAAATTCTCACTGGAGCAAGAAATACCCAGAAGAAAAATCTAGCAGTTCCAAATTCTTTCCTTCCTGTCTCTCACTCAAAGCTTTTCACAGCTAATTTTTCTCCAATTAAACTCACACTGTGTTATGTTCTTTAGTTGCTTTCAACATATTTGCAGCTCCCTCATGAATTTTGAAAGGTTGCTTTATTAATTTGTAACTTTTCCTTCTGTCACGAAGTAGACAAAGTGGTAGAATTATCTGGACGTGAGGGAACTCATTGATTTTGTCATATGGTGGGCCTGTAACTAACTTAAATCCTAACTCCTTTTGGCTGCTAATGCTTACCAAAACAGGACACAGAACCATCTTGGATATAAGAAACATAGAATCATAGAATCATTTAGGCTGGAAAGGAGCTTTAAGATACGTGCTAGTCGCTCACTGGTCCAGAGGTGTGGTTTTTTTTCTTTTTACAACCTGTGTGTTGATATATGAAGTTTCTTAGACTATATATTGATTTTGGTCTACTGAAATGAACTTGAACTTTTGAGATTATAGACAAAATATGTTTATTGCCTCAATTTACCTAGTGTTAGAATGAATACTGGGAGACTGATCTGCTACTATTTCTATTCCCTTTGAGTTAGTGTATTTTGTAGAAGCTATTAGTGCAGACAGTAAACTTGGTGCCAGAGGTATTTGAAGAGTGCTTTGGGAATAATAGGATTGAAATTACAGAGACTACTCAAGTATGTGCACACTCATATTCATCCTTTTGCTTATTGGTGTCCCCAGATCTTTTCTGCAAAGCTACCCTCTAAACCATGAAACAGCCTGTACTGTTGCACAGGGTTATTCTGTCCTAAGTGCCGGATTTTGCATATAAATATCAGTCTTATTTTTTGTTTGCTATGTATTGAAATACAGCTGGGTGGGCAAAACCAGGCATCCAATATAACAGAAATAAGTTCATAGTGTATTCTCTCTGCAGATACTTACAGGGATTTTGCAATTGTTTTTCCCTGCAAAAATGTTTTAAATTGTGGTGGTTCTAACACTTTCCCAGAATGGGAACTAGAAGTATTATACCAGCATCACAGTTCTAAAGTTTGGAGCTATTTTACACACTCATCCCACAGCCCAACAACCGATTCGCTTTTCTTTACCACTGGAAAGTCTAACAGTGCTATTCATGCATAGCTGGTTCCTTAGAACTTCATTCTAGTTTCAGTTGCTGTTGCCTTTTAAAAGCAATTAATCAGAATCTCTGCAGTTACACATAATTCTTGACTTATTTAATAGATATTTAATAGTTTTCTCTGTGTTGATTCATTTTACTGAGGAGTAATGAATCACAGTAAGAGCTTCTGCTTGTGTTGATGTGGCAAATGAGAAATTTAAAATATTAAAACCTGCAATGTCATTGTTTGTATAATAATGTTAATTAATCCTTTTAACATTCAGTCTTCACTTTTATGTTTTCCTTTTGTTTCCTTCCTCCTCATATTTGAACTTAAACAATAGAATAGTTATAATAAGATCCCCAAACATTGTATTCTATTCTTGGTAAGAGGAATGTAAACTCTGGATTTTATGATGAAAGCATCTGTGCTGTGAATTTGTTTTGCTATGGAGACCTGATCTGACACAGGTTGCCCTGATGATATACAAGCTGGTGTGCTCTGGTGCTCTGATCCCAAGTGTCCTGTTTTCATCTGAGATAAAGTTCTTCTTAGTAGCTGGTATAGTGCTGTGTTTTGGATTTAGTATGAGAATAATGTTGATAACACAGTGATGTTTTCGTTGTTGCTAAGTAGTGCTTATCCTAAGTCAAGAACTTTTCAGTGTCTCATGGTCTGCCAGTGAGCAGGTGCACAAGAGGCTGGGAGGGAATATGGCCAGGACAGCTGACCCCAACTATGCCCAGTATATAAACTGGGGGAAGCTGGCTGGGAGGGGCCAATCACTGCTTGGGGATTGGATGGGCATTGGTGAGTGGGGGGTGAGCAACTGTATTGTGCATTACTTGTTTTGTTTGGGTTTTATTCCTCTCTTTCCTTTTCTTTATTATTATTATTATTGTTGTTGTTGTTATATTTTACTTTAGTTCAGTTATTAAACTGTTCTTATTTCAAGCCATGTTTTTTACCTTTTTCTAATTCTCTTCCCCATCCCACTGCGATGGATGGGTTGGTGAGCAGGCAGCTGCCTGGTACTTGTTTGCCAGGTGGGGCTAAACCATGACACCGAGCTCATTAGTTCCTGTAATGGCACAACTGCAGATAGAACTGAGAAGAAGCTGACCAGTGGTTTGTGTACAGTAAGAATCATGTTTATAATGATGGTCTGCTCCAGTTGGCACAAGGTTTAGATGGGATGGACATGAGAAGATTCATAGTAATTGGCACAGGAATCAGGGCTTCTGGCCTGAGGTGGAAAACAGACAGTATAACTATACCCAAAGGAGTCCAGAACACAGTCACTAGCTTTTAGAAAGCAAAATGTGCTGATCCAGTCGGTAATGTTAAAGCATTTAAATTGCAATTCAGTGTTATTTGTCTTAATGAAGTGGTCCTCATAGAGTAAGTGCTGAAATCCACAAATACAGCCTTTGGGGGAAGATGCAGAAAAGAACATGCAGTGGTGTCTCTAGAGGGAGAAGCAATCTAACAAATTTAGGAATCTACTTAATGAGACCGGGACTTGAATCTGTCTTTAGTGCCAAGCAAATATACTTTTCACGACCAAGAGAATTTTGAAATGTAAATTTGAAGTTAAACTAAATAGAAGAGCTTGGGTTTCTATTAAATGTCTGTGAAAATATGTAAAATATGAAAAGTAAAATGTTGCAGAGAAAGAAAAAGCAACTGAGCTTAATTTTTGTCGAACTGGAACACAATCATTGGGAACTGTGTGTGATAAAGCAGCAGACCTCAGAGCTAACCTTTCCTACCAGTACAGCAAAGAATCTGGCCATGACTTTAAAGAAGTATTAATAAGAAACTTTATGATAAACATTTTCACCTGGTTCCTCCCCCCCAAAAGATCTTTAACATTCCTGTTAGAGAATGCTATCAGGAATAGTTCTTTGTGCTTCAGCATAGCTCACTTGAACTTAAATCAGAAAGGAAATAACTTTTCCAGCTTTCATTTCTAGATGACAAATAGCATCCTTTTTTTATATAATATATACTAAACCACCTACTGATATCAGAATGAGAATTTAATTTAGACCTCAGATTTTGTTAGACTGCTTTGTAAGTGTATAAATGAGTACCCTATTATAAGTGGACATTTTTTATATCTTTGCATATTTCCTAATAAAAAATTACTTAAAAAATACTTAAATTTTGGTACAGTAAAGAACTGACTTGACTTTTTCTGATGGTATATGGAAGTATTATTTCTCTAAAGACCATATACAATAAATAGTATTACTTGTGTCATTTCTTCATCATTTCCACTGAGAGATATGTATTATAGCAAAACTAAAGATCAGATTTAATCAGCAGTAAAAGTGAAATTCTGCTTTATATATATGTTTGAATATCACTATAATCAGGCTCTGCTATTATTTATACCAGATTATTTTTGCTGGCACTGTGAATAATTTCTGTTTTTCACCAGTCTCAGGGAAGAGCCAATTCCCAGCATGACAACTAAGAGAATGAATACCAAAACATTTTCAGATGGGCAGACTCTATGAAGAAGCTAAAGATGTGAAACCAGGAATAATCATTATAGCAAAATTGCTTGCATAATTACAAACTGGTGGAAGCTACTGGAAACCATTGTAATGTGAAAATATAAACTTGCTGATTGCTAATTATATGGAGACACTGTCAAAGTTAAACAACATAATACTGACAGTACAAAAGATACTCAAGAATAGTAAGGGAATACCTCAGAATATTATATCTCCAATTAAGGAAGAAAAATTATACTACCATGAAAATATTTTTGCATAGCAATGCAGAACTGGCAAATAATGTCACAGAGTATTTCTATTTCTGCTAGTCACAAAATACTTGTGTAAAATATTTTTTTAAAAAAATTTTTAGCTCCTAGTTCAGCAGAGGACTTATATGTCCACTTAGCTTTAATATGTGATCATCTTAGATGTGATGCCATCCATTTATACAGGAATTGTCTTATGCTTGGAACTATATTTTTTCCACCCAGTTCTACTGTTTCTTTTTAATAGAAAGGTTTATAGTAGTTATAGTAGAAATGTCAGTTGACCAAAAAATTTTGCCATGAAGACATTTTTTCTTTTTTCTTTTTTTTCTGTAGAGAAGAGCTTTTCAGTGGATAAATCAAAAGTTCAAGTGTAATAAGAATTCAGGATCAGTAATAAAATATAATAACCACCAATAAACTTACTTGATCTGTAGAACTGGTTTTTACCTGTGAGTAATGTTTCTGAGACAGCCTATACAGCCAGCATTTACACTGTGAGTCCCAGGAAGGCTTCCCTGCTGCCAGTTCCTGTATGCACTCAAATACTAATTTATTACACGTGAAGATAAACAGTAGGTTCACAACATATTCCCCTCATTTTCTCTGGAGGAAATAGGTCCACAAGGACAAAAGGGAGATGCAGTGTGCAGTGACCAGCTCCCCTTCTCTGTGTGGCTGAAGAACAAGGCTGTAGGGTTCACCATTGAGTACACTTTTCTTCAGGGTGCATCAACTGTTCCCCATTCAAAAACTTCTTTCATTATTTAGCTAATGTAGTAAATGCTGATATCACTACTGAACATATTTCACAGCATATGAT
The DNA here is from genome assembly GCF_001715985.3 of Manacus vitellinus. Lineage (NCBI taxonomy): Eukaryota > Metazoa > Chordata > Aves > Passeriformes > Pipridae > Manacus > Manacus vitellinus. The sequence goes on from NW_021940208.1 coordinate 33,980,569, forward strand.
GACAATCTCTTGACCGCAAAAATGAAGGAAGTAGTCAAATTTGTGAAAATTAATTTGGACATTTTTAATAGCATCATACAATTCCTTGATAAATGAAACAGAAAAGCATAATTTAAAAGGAGTGTCAGCAAGAGATTTAGGGTAGTTTTCCAGTTGTCCAGAGAATACTTTGTAGTGTGTCATAGCATATCTTATATGGCCAGTGAAACGCAGAACCAGAAAGAAAAGTGAAGAGCCAGATACTTTTGTTGCTTCATGACATTGTTAACTAACCTTGCCAGTATGTTGTTACATAAAAACTAACAGCATGAAACTGGATATTTGGACCTCTCAGAAATTCATTATATCATCTGTAGGTAACATGTTTTGTTTTCTGTTATAGACCTTTTCCTGCAGTACTAGAACTGCTTCCCTATGCATGCAGCTCCTAAAATGCTGACATAGTATTTTATATGTTTGCTCCATACCATTAATTGCTTCTTATATATTTTATGTCAAGTAAGTAATTTAAAGTACGTTACCAGTGGTGCTCCCCCTGACTCTAGGCATATTGAATGTATACTCTATATAAATTTTCTCCTATAGTCAGAGGATCCAACCAGTGCTAGAACTGTCTTGTCACAGTCATATTAAATTTCTTTTAAAATTATGATTTAAAAAATTGACTCTTTGATGTCTGGGATTTGAAAGTTTTCTGCATTTACTGAAAAACTTCCTATACCTCAGAACACAGTCATTGTCTTTAACACATTGTACCTTAGCAACACAGTCCCAACGCTGGTATTAGGAGACAAGGAACATTTTTTTAAGCCTGCACAAAAGTGCTTTCTCTATTAACACTGGCAGTTTTGCATATTAATCTGTTTAAAGATTAGAACTAAGCAACCCAGTACCCACCCCTCTGTAGAGGACTCTCCAGATGGTTCAGTCAGCAAGCATCTCCTCATGGCATGAGGTACCTCTGCATCATTTCTGGTCTGCCCAGATCCAGGACAGCCCAGTACTTGGTGGACATTGGAAAAAACCCTCCTTTCACTTAGTTTTCTTGACATTACAGCATGAGAAATTAGTTCTCTTTTGGCTGTGCTTGGTAAGGAGTAGGTTACCTATACCTATCACCAGTCTTTGCTAGCCACTGAAAGCTGTTCCTTCACATGGGTCCCAAATACTGTGAGGGTGGCCCAAAGGTGTCGAGAAAGGGGGCACAGGCGAGACTTAAGAACTGGTTACTTTTAGGTGACAGGATACATAATAGGAAGATATTATGAAGTTGAGGAAAAAAACATGGACCTGGCACACTCTGGGGCAAAAAGAGGAAAATATTTTACTGAGGAATTAGTCCACAAGTCTCACGTTTTCACTAGTCAAGCAACACACTAATCTGTATGTACTCAAGCAAATTGAGTAAAAATTTTGTAGGGACACCTCCCCTCCGTTAAAAAATAACTTTGAAACCATCTGTTATTCCAGACATTTTTACCTAGAAAACAACACCCTGAAACCTTGAGAATGCATTTTTCCTAATGGAGTAGTACACTCCGTTACTCTTCTGTAAGGCTATTTTTAAGATTCTTATGGTATGAGTAAATTTTCTTCTCTTTCACAACAGTCAGAGACAGCTGGGTAAATATGTCCCTGCTAAAGACACTAGCATGACACAGGTTTGAATTTGGCTCAGGTTATCAATTCTGACAAGTTCCAGACATATATAGAAAGATGGGTGCTGGCTCTCATTTCATTCCAAACTAAATAGAATTTTCTAACAGTAGTAATCCCAGTGATTTTAGAAACTGTTTGAGAAGTTACCTATTATTCATCCCCAAAGGAACTTGGTTCCCGTGGTTATAAGTATTATCAAAATAATATAAAATCCCAAACTAGGTGCATTTGATTAGAGTTCAAATCTGAAATTATTTGGTGTAAATAAACAATTTTGTTATAAGAGAAAAAAATGTTTCTGCATAGCTTTACTATATAATTAATCCAGTGTATGTATGTAATACACATATATGTGTAAGTGTATTGTGTTTGCGTGGCAGGATTTTGTTAGTGAGGGTAGCTACGGGGGTGGCTTCTGTAAGAAGCTCCCTTCCCTCATGTTTGATGCCAGCTGGCTCCAAGACCTGACGCTGGCCAAGGCCAAGCCCATCAGTGGTGGTGGTAGCACCTTGAGATAGCAGATTTAAGAAGGGGAAAGTTACTGCACAGGAACAACTTCAGACAGGGAACAGAGGAGTGAGAATATGCGAGCAAAACAACTCTGCACCAAGGTCAGTGGAGAAAGAGGGGAAGGAGGTGCTCTGAGCATCAGAGCAGAGATTCCCCTGCAGGTGGTGAAGAAGACCATCTTGTGGCAGACTGTCCCCGTGCAGCCCATGGAGGTCCATGGTGGAACAAATACTCACCTGCAGTCCCTAAGGGACTTCACACTGGAGCAGGTGGATGGCCAAAGGAGGCTGTGACCCCATGGGAAGTCTGCACTGCTGCAGGCTCCTGGCAGGACCTGTGAAGAGAGGAGCCCACACTGGAGAAATTTTTCTAGTAGAATGTGTGACCCCATGGGGGATCGATGCTGAAGCAGTCTGTTCCTGAAAGGGCTGCACCCTGTGGAAAGGGACCCACACAGGAGCAGCTCATGAAGAACTGGAGCCAGAGGGAAGGACTCATGTCGTAGTCATTCACGGGGCACTGTCTGCCATGGAAGGGACCCCACGATGGAGCAGGGGAAGAGTGTGAGGATTCCTTCCCTTGAGGAGGAAGGAGCAGAAGGGACAATGTGTGATGAACTGACCTCAGCCCCCATTCCCCATCCCTCTGCACCAGTGTAGAGGTGGAGATAAAGAATTCTGGAGTGAAGTTAAGCCTGGGAAGAAGGGAGGGGTAGGAGGAAGCTATTTTTAAGATTTGCTTTTATTTCTGTTTATCCTACTCTGCTTTGATGAGTAATAAACTAATTTCCCAAAGTTGAGTCTGTTTTGTCTGTGATGGTAACTGGTGAGTGATCTCTCTCTGTCCTTATCTCGACCCACTAGCCTTTCCTTATATCTTTTCTTCTTCCCCTACCCAGCTGAGGAGTGGAGTAATAGTGCAGTGTTGGTGGGCACCTGGCATCCAGCAGGGTCAACTCACCACAGTAACAGAAGAAAAATGCTTATTTTCTTTCTTTTCTCTTTTTGTGTTGTTGCGGGTTTTTTGTTTGTTTTTTTCCCACTTATTTGTTTGTTTTATGCAATTGGTTTGTTTTTTTGTTGTTTTATTGTTTGTTGTGGAGGCTTGTGTTTGTTTGTTTCTATTTTATGCGTTTTGTGTCAACTCTAGGATAGGGTTACTCTGTGTCCCCTTTATAAAAGAAAACATTAGGGAAACAGGAACTAGTGATCAGTGAAAGGTATGACATAAAACCTTGAATATACTTAAAGCTCCTGTAAAAAACTATCTGAAAAATATTAAATATGAGTTTGAGGTTTTTTGATGAAATTAAATTTTAAGGATCAGACAGAGCATAAAATATTGCACAGGACAGGAGTATATCCTGGCAAGGGTTAGTGAAACAGTGGGGAATGCTAGTGCTTAGTTCCTATCGTGAAAGACTTTAGTCATGTATTTTTAAGAGTTTTGTCAGTATTAAAACATGTAAGCCTGATTTTTAGAGAGTTAGCAGGGAACATACTGAGAAGAGTTTGTTCATGGCTGTGGAATTCAGTTTCACTGCTTACAGATTTCAGTTGTGCTGTTCGTTTCATATTGGCTTCCACCTCATGTTCTGTGAATTCTCCAGAAATGTTGCTGGTTAAATAATGGAAATACTTGTGTTGCAATCTTTTGGCTCCTTGTATGGGGAAGTCAAGCTTTACTGTGAAAAGTAAATGCTGATAGCTTTGTAGTATACTTTTTGCATTGAAGGAAAGGCAGGCTGACCTGGCCCTGTCTTACTGATATTGTCAGTGTGGGTGAGCTTGCATAGGCTATGGATTTTTTTTCTTTTTAAATCTCTATCTAAAAATTACTTAACGGACGTAGCATGCAAAGAACTTTGCAGAGGTAACAAAAAACTAATTGTCTTCCTTTCTTCTCTCTGTAGTTTGTTGCTCAGCCCAACTGCCAGCAGCTGCTCGCATCCCGCTGGTACGACGAGTTCCCCGGATGGCGGAGGCGACACTGGGTTGTGAAGATGTTGACATGTGTTGTGATAGGACTCCTTTTTCCAGTCTTCTCTGTGTGCTACCTGATAGCTCCTAAAAGCCCATTAGGGCTGTTCATCAGAAAGCCATTTATCAAATTTATCTGCCATACTGCATCCTACTTGACTTTTCTGTTCCTGCTGTTGCTTGCCTCTCAGCACATCGACAGGTCAGACCTGAGCATGCAGGGACCGCCACCAACCATCGTCGAGTGGATGATATTACCGTGGGTCCTGGGTAAATGTATTACTAAAGAAAATACAGTGAAAAGTGTTTTGACCCCTGCAGTTTTGCCATGCATTCCTGAGGCAGAGTACAGTAGAGTTCTGTCATGAGTTATTGACCTACCAAAGCAGGAAAATGGTCCGTCTCCTCCAATACCTAGCAAGAGTAGTTGACAACATAGACAAACACCAGAGTTTAAAAATTCAAAGTTTCACCATCTGATGTATTACAGTGAGGGGGAAAAAAAGTATATCAGGGGTTCCTTCCTGTGATTAAGCAGAGCCTGAAACATACATATTGTTATTCTTTTTAATATCTATTTTCTTCAAGCCAGAAATTTTTCTGATTCTTGTAAGTGTCCATTTTTTTAATTTGTTAGTCTACTTTAAAAAAAGGATCCCTTTGCCACAATAATTATTTTTCATGTATTGGAATGAGGCATAATGTAATTTCTGAAGTGTTATTATTAACCTTAGTTACCTACAGTATGCTTCCTTCTAATATGACAGACACATGTATTGAAAATATGATGACCAGCATTTTCAAGTGAGTATTTTCATTAAAATATGCATGCAGAGTAATTTTTCTGTGCAAGAACAGTGATGAGAACTTGTCATGCAACTTAAAAGCAAATGTTCTACATCAGAAGGAATAAAAAAATTCCCTAGCACTTTTAAAAAGGAAGAAAATATTACCACTCTATCCTGATAGTTTAAAAATAAAAATTTCAGTCTGGGATTATTGGAAGCCTACTTTGTGTGGGCCATGTCATCCTTAAATGTCTTCCTGTGTGATTTTTCCTTCCTGTCTTCCTGTGATCTTAGAAGTATCCTAGGTCCTCCCTACCTTTGCCTGTCTACCTCTCAGTGTGCAGTGGTCTCTTCCCTGTTTCTTATTTTAGGAATCAACATAACTTGGACCAGATGAGGCCAAACACACTGAAATTAATTTATAGGAGGGATTTAGTAGTCTTAACTGCAAAAATTTAAGTTTCATATATTCATTAAAATCATCATCGCATAGACAGGTTCATGCACAAACTTTTCTGAAATTTTGGAGGGATTTTGATACTGTTACCTCTCCCAGAGCTTCCCATTAAGATAGTGTCTCTTCTCTTTTTCCCAAACACCTGGGTTCTTTTAGAATAATGAAACTAACAAGGCTTTTGGTATCATTGATCCTATATAATTTACAATGCAGTGTTGAATACATAATACACTGATTGGCAGTGCCTGATGTTCCAGACAGCAATAATTTAGTGGCTTTTTCTCTACCTTGGTAGAGCACTGTGGGAAGCAGGAGGTCTACATCTCTCTTTCATGTAGGAGAACAAATATGCATGACTGGAAACCCCGTGTACACTTACTTGTAGAGAGCCTGTCAGAAGGACCTGCCTTCCACACGTGAACTGCTTTCTGAGATTTCCCCCATGGTAGCACAGCTGTTCTCACCACCAGCCCTCACTGTAAACTGTGTTGTCCTTTGCTGGGTGACATGCCAAAGTGAATGGTTTCATTAATCTGTCTTTTAACAGAGACCAGAGAAAAAGGCACAATTTGAGAAGGTAAAGGCAGTTCTAAAATTTTGGCGATTAGCTCCTCTCCAGAAAACATGCAGTGGGAAAAGGAAGAATCTCCATCGCCCTCAACCTCTAACAGCATTGTTTACTTAGGAAGAGGTTTGAGTAACCCACATCCCAAAGCACTTGGTTGAAGAAGCCATTAACCCTGAGAATTACGACTGTCAAGATGCATATCATTTCTAAAAGGAGCTTTAATATTTGCAGTATAGACACATATGGCCAGATTACACTAGTACTGCCTGTTTTGAACAAACCCGTCATCTGCAAGCAGTACAGGTCAAGTCCCGGGAAACTCTTGCGCAAACAAAACCTCACAAGCATGGGTAAAGATCAGTAGTCAGATACCATGTGGTTAAATAGTTTGTGGTTAATCTGGACTGTGGTGTTCAGAGAAACTGCACCTTCCAAAATCTCTTGCATCTAAACTGATGTGTTTTACACAGTGATCTCTAGTGTTTCCTAACTAGTGGTTTCCTGTTGTTCCAGTTTCACATTTTCTATGTTCAGCTGTCAGAATTTGTTTGCTGTAGTGCCTTAGCCCACCTAAATAATAAGGCCTCAGATTCACCCATTGTAATCTCAGGCAATTCATTAGGCACCTAAATTCCCCCTGTCTTTGAAGGAGACAGACACACATCTCCACAGGACATTTCAGTTTACAGCATGTGGTGAATGTGTCTATTTTAGCTTTTTTTGTTTGTATGGGTCTTTTTCTTTTTTTTTGGTTGTTGGGGATTTTATTTCAGTTGGTTGGTTTTGGGGGTTGTTGTTGTTTTTAAAGGAGTGATTCTCAGCCAAAACCTGCTCTTTTCCTGTTCACATAATATAGGCTGTAATCTAATTATTTTTTAATAAGCTTAATACTTTCCTTAAGTCCTTATCAATAAGCTAAGGTTAGTTTACAGGCTATTTTCAAACCATACAGTTAAGCAGTATCCTTAAAAAGAGTCTCCCAGTTACACAAGGGAGACTAAATATGACATACATAGAGATATTTTGCCATTTTCTGGATGTAGACAAAAAATTTTGTCATTTGAGTCAAAACTTATGTGGCTCTAGGGTGATAGTTTTTGAAACTGGAAACATGACCAAGTAAATACTTTCCACAAAGCAAAGGTTATCCTGGAGCAGCAACTGCATGTCAAAACTATTAACATTTTGAACAATAGAATTCTTTGCTTTTCTCTGAATTCAAATAGCTCTGCATGTAGTTTGCATTTTAATAGTTATCTCTCTTAAAATGAAGAGAGGAAGAGGAGCTCTATGTTTCAGCCTTCTTGTCAACATGAATTTCAGCATACAAATATTTCATAGAATTTAAGAAGTTTCAACGCTGTCCATAACAATCTGAGCTCTCCAGAGATCAAATAGTATTACTATGTAATAGAAGGCTGACTGTGCATAATTAGCACATGTTAAAAGTGTTGCTAAAGTAGTAGGCTCGCAAGAAATGTCTGTATTTGTTGCATTTCCATGGAGACTATCGACTTTTTAAGAAGTCTCTTAAGGAAACTTCTGCATTAATTTTGTCTTTTACATGATTAGATGATTACGCAAGTGGTGCTCCAGTGTGTGGTGATTATCCGTGCAACAATAAGTCAGTATAACAAGACTGTTATAACTTTAAGAAGTAGTTGAGGAAAAATCTCTCAGTAAGAAGAGTCAAAATCTCCCATCCTTGCATCTAAACAAAGCCTTGGCTCATAAGGAAAATTAATTCTGTTCTTCTTATTAGCTGTTGGTTGAGATCTCCCAAGCATGAAAGATGCTTCACACTACAGAAACATAGGCCTATGTGCTATGCTTGAGAATCCATCACCACTGAAAAAAAGGACAGGAAAATCAAGAATACCATATTGGGAGAAAGCAAGGAAGAACAATATTTTCCATCACCAAATTCCCCATCCAATTGCTGAGTAGCCTCTGACCATGATAGCAGTGATGCAGAGGGGAAATGAAATGAGACCCAGCTTCACCCTCTGTATGCCTTAACTGCAGCTCACATAAGGATCATATTGATTCCTGTAGACTTTTCATACCTTGTTCTTCTGCCCTAAACCATGGCCTCAAACCTAGCAGTACTAAACATCCTTGCAGTGAGCATTTGGTTCACCAGAGAATGATACAAAATTCAGAGGAGAAAACCATCAACCTGACAAACTTAGCGTTCAGTAGTTGTCTTTAAAAAGTTCCCTTCCAGCTGATCAGGGTGGCTGCAGCAAAGAGAACATTTTCTAGGCAAATTTGTTTGGTGAGTTTTTTGCTCTTTTATGGGCATACTTAAATGTTCATTGTATTTACATTGTTCAGAAGACTGCATGGAGCAGGAATGCAGCCTTACTGGGTCTCTTGAACAATGCATTCCCCATCCTTTCTGTCAGAATGGTTTATGCTATTGGAGTATGTGACTCTATAGAGAATGTGGATGTTTGGGAACTGTGCAAACTGCAGACATTTGTGGTTAGCAAACTGCTGGTGGGATATATGAGTGTACATTCTTGTTAGTACTTAGCACAATGTACATGCAGACCTATGGCACAGCAAGACACTTCAGAATAATTGATCATAAGGGTGCCAAGTACCTTCTGCATCATCTTCTAAATTTGGTCAAGAAAGTGTTGTGTAAAAAATTAAATAGTTAGTATTAATTGACACGTGCCAGGGAACAGATGTAGAGGATAATATGTATAGATTTATTTTATTCTTTGGCCGTTGGTGATGTTGGCTGATATGTGGCTTTTTGTACTTTATGATTTGATCTAGAATGGTCTTGCCATTTCCAAAATGGAGGGAAAAGGAAAAATGATTTGTTTTGATGATGAAAAAAAAGCCAGAACACTTTTTCTTTGGGAAGCACTTTCAGTGGTGCCATGATCTCCAGTTAAATATGGGTAGCCATGTGCATTTTTTGGTATTCTAGTGAAAATCAGTGCTAAATTTAAAAAATATTTATAAATATATGAGTATAACTTTCCTGGAAAGAGAGATCGGACATAAATGGTGCCTCTGGCCTCTTTGATGCCTCTTTGCCTGTCCGGATGCAGGACCCAGACACTGTGCATGGTTATTCCCCTCACAGACAGCCATTTCTGCAGGGAAAAGCATAAGGCTTGTGTTTGATTTTGTGCATGTTCTCTTGAAATAGCTGTACTCTGTTAACAAAATATCCCACAGAGATTGGGAGCCCCTGAATTATGCGAGGATGCCTCTCCACTCCTCTGTTACATTCATATACCTTCAGCAGAGATCAGTTCATCAGTCCAGGTGTAAAGCAGAAGAGATATTTCAAGCCTCATCAATTCTCACTGAATTCCCTGGAATGACTTTCTTTGTCTTCAGAGAGCTTTAGATCATTAGCAGCTTGTCTTACTCCTTGTAACTGTGAAAAACTCTATACCACATAGTAGGGCAAAGTTAATTTTGTCAGTTAAATGATTTCACAGCCCAGCAAAAATATGTTCTCCAAGAAACATACTGAAAGGTTGTTGTTGATCTTGGCATGCAGAGACTGACCTTGAGGAACCCCTTGCTTCCCATCACTTAATGGTAAGGAACAAAAATAGCACAGAGCAACCAACCTTTTGTGGGAAAGGTAAGGCCAAAATTAGCTAGGGATCCACAAATCTTTTGGAAAGCAAAAATAGTTCAGGATACTGGCTTTCATATCTTTCTCTGGCAAATTTTGATGTTATTATTCACAGACTTTAACCATAATTATAATTATAAACAACAAAAGGCAGTGTTGCAGAGATGGCATAAATTTTTGTGAAATGCCACAGTTTCTGGAAAATTGTTTTTTTTTTTTTCATTTTCTCAGGTTTCAGTACAAGATAGGAATTTAGACAGGGTGTATCTAAATATTTTTGTCTTAGAACTTAAACCACCTTTAAATGGATTTCATTGGGAAGTTATTTGTCATTTGTATCTTTTTCCTGAAACTGAAATGTGTTCCTTAAGAGTAAAACTGCAGGTCTGGGTAGCTATAATGGATCAACAGGATAAATCCAAAATATTTTCCCTCTGAAAGTTATCTACCAGCACAAAAAGATATTGTGTCTAACCCAAGGCTTTATCCAAAGAGACAGAGAACTTTTGTGAAAGTGTTGAGCTGCTGCCCATGCTCAAAGTTGCAAGGTTTGCCAACAGATCCTTAATTTATGAGAAGAAAAGCAGGTCCATATTTTTGAAAAGACATTTCAGTGTCTATTATCCAAACATTTCAAGACTGGAAATACATCTTCAAACCCAAAATCTCTAGATAAATATCTGAAATAAAAGCTAGTCTTATCAGTGTATATGTATTGACGTATCTACACTTTAATCATATGTAGTATGTGATACCTACTACTCAATTCCTAAGAACTTTTTTAAAGTGTTATAATTAAAATTAAAGATGTTATTTTTCTAAGAGCATTCTTATTTAAGTGCCCTTTGTTCTTCAGTAAGAAGGATTTTAATTTCTATACATTTTGTTACTTTGAATAAAATTTACTTTTACAATATGTAGTGCTTTTTTTAGAAGAAAGAACTTTTTTCATTAATGTTTCAAAATGTTTACTGCAAAAAAAAATACTTAGCAAATACTTAGCACACAGATTTCATTTTTTTTCTGGTATATTTTAGTTCCTTTCTTTAGGCAAACTGAACTTCAGTCAAATGGTTGCATTGATCAGTTTGCATGTATCACAGTGCTTTACAAAACCTCTCCATGGTGTCTGTCATTCCCAAGGCCTCATGTGGTCTATGGGATTCCTGCCCTGAATTTATGTCTATTTCCTCCCATTAAAACCATGGGGCATTTAATGAAATTTGTTTCTGTCATCTCAGTCTGTTTCAAAATATTCATGCTGTTATTTCTCTTTTACTGCTACAATATCTAGTTATAAACAATGCAGCAAGTGTTTGAAAGTCTCACCCTCAACTTTTCAATTTAAGTCCTTGATTAATGAGGTGGAAGAGTTGCATAATGTGGATAATTTCCTCGCAAGTGGCAGTAAATGATAACAGCATGGAATGGATTAGTGAGGGTCTAAGAGGCAGGTGTGACATCTAGCTGGTGTGCTGAGATAGGAAAGACACAGTTGGAGCAAAGAGACAGATTATATCAAAAAGTATCCAGCTAAAATAGTGAAATCTACTCTGAGTGGGATTATTTCAGCTAAATAGAGGCACCTGGAAGTTAGACATCTCTTTTAATTCAGCCTGATCCTCATAGCTCCCTTTTCAGTCAGTGGGAAGATTGACCCACCTGCAGATGACAGGATTCTTGCCTTGGAGATGCTTGTTTCCTCCCAGAGAGGTAAAGGGGGCTTTGGGCAATGAATTGTCCCCAGCCTGACTGCCTAAAAGACTATTACTTTTAGATCTATCCCTTGTATTTGGCTGGTTTCTCCTTCTTTTACCCCAATACCTGTGTGCAAGCTGGTTATGTCCCCTCTGTTTTGTTGAGACATCACCTTTCTTGTTGCTGAATACATAGCTCTGACATGAGCTCTAACAGCATGTGATAACGTTGCTGCTTTGACACATTAATAAGCAGGCAGTGCCTGGACTCTAGATGTCTTTCCTACCTGTAACAGTGCCTCTATTAGACAGTCTTGCCACTGCATGTCTTCTCTTATGTCAGGTCATGTTTTGGAATTGCCCTAAAGTCTCCTTGCAGAATAAAGTCAGGTACGATCCAGCTATCCATAAATCTTCTAAATAGAAAATGAAAGTGTGCAAGGTCAGAGATAATGCTGCTCTGATCTCTGGATTTATTTTTCTTTTTTTTTTAAAATACATAGATTTCCCTAGTTTTTTCCTGATTTTCCCAATTAATATAACAGAACAAAACTGGTGTATTGTGTCACTGGGTGAAGATAAGAGTTGACTGACTTCTTCCCCCCAGACCCTTCCTTCTTGCAAAAAGATACAGTTATGATCTACAAGATTTCAAGACTTCTGGCTATGTGACCATAAATCAAACCTAAGCAGCACAAGTGGAAATCCCTGAGGTTTGTTGCTCAGAATAGCTTCATCATGTAAGCTCACTGGGCCTTAGGGAAGTCATCAGCTTTGCATAAAGGCACTGAGATTTCAGAGTATAGTTTTCTAGGATAGCCCTTCAGGTACACGTGGGAGGCTTTACAGAACTCCAGAGATCCCAGTTCTCCCAGCATTCAGTTCTCCAGTTAAGCACCCCTAAGGATACCTAGCCACAGAGACCTGATAGCTGCAAAGGCTGATCACAGCTTTCATGGTGAGATTGCCCTGGAGCTGTGAATTTGGGCAGTCAATCTTAGGACTTTGTACCAAGATTTTCATTCAAAAATTCATGTCTAGGAAGCTCTGCTGTGCATACATGGACTGTGTGTCTGTCACAAACATAGCATCCATCCATCAGCCTAGCTTCAAATTCTCTGGGGTCACATAAGATCTCAGTAAGTGCATTTATATATGGAGTGTGCACTTAGATGCTTTGGCTGACAAGAAGATTAAGCTATCACCATTAAGCTATCACCATTAAGCTATCTCCATTACAGCCAAAAATGTGGGATTTTTGGTTTTCCATTGATGTTTGTTTGGAAAGAACAAGCCCTGCGTCAGGATGAACATAAAAGTTGTCTTGAACTAAGAAAAAATTAGAACCACCACCTTTATGATGTCAAAGTATACTCAGAATTTTCAGCTGACAAATGACTTCAAAATTGCTGATAGCTTGGATTAGTTGTGTTTCTAATTCAAAATTATCAAATTTAAAACAGCCATGTACTTTCTTCCATTATTCTATAATAGGTCTGTATTTCTCTGTTAATATGGCTTTACAATTACATTTCATTTTCTGAGGCCCAGGAAGTGCTTGGGAAAACAGTTTTCACTCACAAAACAGATCAAATGCAGCAGTGTTAGTCAGCATTTCTTTTTCAATCTCTACATAATCCTATTATATTTCAGGCAGTGCTGTCAAAGCATATGATGCTGAGCAACAATCTTACACAGAACAGCCCTGTTGCAGTCTGTGTAAGTTCATGTCTTTGGTTGTGAACCATGGAATATCTTGGCAAAAGACTTTAATGAACCTAGAGCCTCTTGTTTAAGCATTCATCCTATTATTCATCCCAATCTATTTATGCTCTGTTTTTAAAGACTATTTTAAAGAGAATTCTTAACTCTATTGAGTTACGAAAAAACCATTTAATTCTATGTGTATGTTGATTTCTACAAAACCTTTTTATTTGGAGATCTTCTATCAATCCAGCTGTCTGCTTTCTATGCCATAGCAGTCTTCCCAGTGTCAAGATCCTGCAATTATATCTGTATTTCTTAAATGAAAAAGAGCAAGGCACTGTTCTCTAACACTGAGACTTAGGGGCTGTATCTATATTAGACAGCCTTCAGCTCCAGATCTTCTCTGAGCCTTGAGCCAGGTCGCCTCCTGAGCAGAGCAGTGATTTGTGTGTGCTATTCTGCAGGTGAGGCAGGGCTGATTTAGAGCAGTGTCTGAAATGTGAAGGATATATTGCAGCCCACAAACCAGCTGCTTTTATGACCTAACAATGCTTAACATGTTATACGTGAAAGGTAGTAGAAGCGCAAGCAGGGACATTTGTAAGTTCATGGCCTGCCTGGTGAAGGTCGGAGGGGACTGTGTAGAGAAGGAGGAGCTAGAGCTGCTGTCACCATGTTCATACTTACATACATGGGTCATGAGTGACCAGGTCTTTGAAGAGTAAGTGGTTAAGTCATTTCACAGGCTGAAACAGGCAGGCATATAGGAGCCTGCCTAGTAGCCCTGTGAAGTTGTGTTCCCTTTGTGATGGCACTTGGGCAGTTAACAGCAGCATTATACAGTGTAGCATTATACAGTGGATATTGACTCCTGCCATGCAATCATATTCATCTGTTTTCTCACTGTGATGCATCATGATTGCAGCTTGAAAATAAGTGTTACTTATAGCACTAAAATAACAGTGCTATATTTTGTGTATTAGTTTTATCTACTAAACTATAGCTAGAGTTGCAATCAACCTGTCTAGGCTGTTGTAGACAGTAAAATTAGTATATCCCATATTTCTGTCCACGTGTTCCCAGCATGGTCCTTTCGCAGAATGTGTTGCCCCAGATCTGCAGAATGCTGAAATGGTGATGTGGCATGGCTGAAAATGAATCCTATGAAGATAAAAGTTACTGATCAGTCAGATGATTGAGATACTCCTGAGGCTTTGTGGTTACTGTGATGATGAACAGAAACAAGAAGGGATCATGTGTCAGAGGTTTGAGGGCAGAAGTTGGTGAGGAAGGGAACTTTTCTTTTTGAAAGCAATCAGGAGACAGAAAGGTCAAGCCAAACCACTACCAAATTAAATTATAATAACTCAAAAACCTACTTGGCACAAACAAGAATAGATCAGGTATCACTTCTTAGGAATCATGTTTGCGAAAAAATCCGAAGTTTTCCATCCCGTCAGCTAGAACACCATTAAGACAGAACGTTAAGGTCCAAGGACAATTAAGCTCAGACTAAGGAGATATAGAACTCTATAGACTCCTGCACAAAATCTGCTCAAAATTATCTAAAAAAAACATATGATAAGCAAGTGTAGAAAAACCATGTTGAATTAACTGTATCTCAACATCAATGTGAGAGACTGGCCTTATTTGTCCCTTTAATAAACATGAAAGTAAGAAATTCCTATAAGAAAATAATTAACTGTGAAAAATTAAAAGCTGTAATGGTATTGTTCTTAAAAAAATCTCTGTAGATAATAATATGAAAAATGCATCTAAATGTTCCATGTTGTTTTATTACCATATGTACTGATTTCAGCCGGGGTAGAGTTAATTTCCTTCACAGTGGCTAGTATGGATCTGTGTTTTGGATTTGTATTGAGTGCAGGGTTGATAATGCGGAGATGCTTTTGTTACTACTGAGCAGTGCTTACACAGAGCCAAGGCCTTTTCTGCTTTTCGTACTGCCACGCTGACAAGGAGACTGGGGATGCATGGGAGGTTGGGAGGAGACACAGCCACGACACGTTACCCAAACTAACCAATGGACATATGACATCATGCTCAGTATGATGAGCTGCGGGGAAGAGAAAGGAACAGAAGGTTTGGAGTGGTGGTGTTTGTCTTCCAAAGTAACTGTTATGTGTAATGGGTCCCTGCTTTCCTGGTAATGGCTGAACACCTGCCTGCCCATGGAAAGCAGTGAATTAATTCCCTGTGTTGCTTTTCTTGTGTGTGTGGCTTTTGCTTTCCCTATTAAACTGTCTTCCTCTCAACCCATGAGTTACCTAGCTTTTACCCTCCTGTTTCTCTCCCTGACCTGACTGGTGGGGAGTGAGCGAGCGGCTGTATGGGCCTTGGTTGCTGGCTGGGCTTAAACCACAGCACCATATTATACAATAATGTGGAGTATCTTCTTCAGAGAGGTTTTAATGTTTATAGCATTAAAGAGTCTGCACACAGTTGTCTCTGAAGCTGTTAAACCAAATTCATGTCAAACAACTTGCAAGATTTCCCATTGGGATTGAATATTTCTGTTTCACTGTGTCTAGCACAATGTATGCTCTGCTCACCTGGAAAGCAGTTTCCATTCCTTCATGTCCCAAAGGAAGGTATCAATAAAAAACATCCTGCTGAAGACACTACTCTTTCATATGGAAAAGCAAGACTTTAGTTCAGGATTAAGAATAACAATAGAAATTCTCTTCCTTATTGTATGGATTTCAATCAAAATAAATTAATGTGTTGGATTGACTCCTGCAGTAATAAATTTTCTAATTTGAATTATTTTACATTGGTTGCCAAGAACTGAGTTGGCACTGGTGACAGGTTTTAAGACCCTTTTTTTACTTTCTAAGATACCGTGAGAAAAAAGAGTGAAGAAAACCAAAGAAATTGCCCTTGTACAAGCAGAAGTTTTTGGTTTTGTTTGGTTTTGGGGTTTTTTTTTGGTTGGTTGGTTGCTTAGAGTTTTTTGGTGTGTTGTTTATTTTTGGGGTTTTTTGGGGGGGAGGGTTATTTGTTTGGTTTTTAGAGCACTTATCTACCTACCCTTTATACTTGATGTAAGGAGAATCAATCTGTAGTGTCTAGATCTATAAATAAGTGTCTAGAATAGTCACAGCCCTTTTTATTTAATATTCATGCTTAATGAATTGTGTTCTATTTACAGGTTTTATCTGGGGTGAAATTAAACAGATGTGGGATGGTGGACTACAGGACTACATTCATGACTGGTGGAACCTCATGGATTTTGTAATGAACTCCTTGTACTTAGCAACAATCTCTTTGAAAATTGTTGCATTTTCAAAGGTAAACTTTTTTTTTTTTTTTAAATAAGCAAAATTTTTAAAATAAATGAAATGAGGCTTCTTCAGTCTTTTCTCTGTATTTGGAGTTGCCCAGGTTTAGCAATGCAAGAGATGCTCATTGAATCCTCTGCAGCAATGACAAGAAACTAAAAGAGTATAAAAGCAAAGAAAACATTGGGTTTTATGCTTTTTTCTTCTTGGCTCATGCAATCTTTTGTTATTTTGTCATGAACTGTCATACTGTTATTTTCTTGTAAAAGGAAAATTACTAATAATGTTTTATAATGTTTGCATACAATTATGTTTTGTGTTAATATTTCATTATTTTTCAGTAAGAAATTATTGCCCCTAAGACACATTTACACACCATGCAAAACTTTCAATCAGGACTACTAGCAACATATTTACTCAAAATTGGGGGGGAACTAAAGTGTAAGACTTTAATTTGTTTTGAAAATTTATCATAAATGCAACATGAAAAAGTAAAACTGAAATAGATACAATGGTCACTTGAGGCTGGGTATGTTCATTTTTTTCATCCTTTTCTTGGACTTGTTCTGAATAGTTTTATATTTCATTGTTTGAAGTATCTTCCAGCAGAACAGCCTTTCTTTCCAAAGCCACAGAACATGTTGTATGAACATTTTGTATTGCATTCAACGTGAATCCATAATATGATAGAAATTCCTCATAAAATGAACTCTTTTAATCAAAAAATGGTCTTGAGCACAAGGAAACCACATCTGAAAGGAAATTAAAGCATTTCTTAGCATCTGTCACAGAGTTTTTATCACATCCAAGTAAAGATAAGCCCATTTTTGCTGGCCACTGTATCAGCATTATATTTCAGCTTTTTCAAGAACCCTACCACCAACTACCCTGTATGCATGGAAGGAGAGTCTCACCTCTGCCAAGACACTTTTGATTGGGTCAAGGAGAGAGCCATCAAGTAGCTAGTTACAGCTTCCTCTCCTCAAGCAGTAGCTGTTCTTGCTGCAGCCCTGCCATAAGCGTAGAGGAACTTAGGAGCCTCTAATTTCTATCCTCTTGTGTCTGTTCACAAAGGTCCATATGTCAGCTAGTCAGGAGCAAATACCTGGGATATCTTGACACACCAGACTTCTCCTTTGACAAAAGGTTTCTGGCATGCTGGGTCTCTGACTGCAAACTTCTGGAAGTCTCACTCAAAGAAATCTGGAGCTGTTGCCTGAAAGAGGAAGGTGTTCCAAAATGTGGAAAGCTGTCATTTAAAGCTATTGAAATGCCTTTTTATACACAAGGATGCCTTATAAAGTGACTGGAAGTAAATAGTCATTTCACTTTCCCATGTAACAAAGTGAACAGTTCATTGAAAACAGATGCTTCCAAAGTATTGGAGTTGACCAGTTATTTACTTTAGAATAATATTAATTAGAAGACATTATAATCCTTTCATCTCCTAGACAGCTTCTGCTTATGGTAATCACATTCCAAGGTGACAGTATCTATGCATCCATTACTCTCCAAATTGGTGCTTACATGTCTAGGATAATCAACACAGTGCATAAAGCACTCTTTGGTGCTGGCAGCTATTATTTTTTTACTGCATGTTCAGTGTTGTATCTAAAAACCTTTTTGTTCCTTTGAAAAGCCTCAGTTTTGGTAGTCAACTGTAACATATGATGATATAATGAACGGAGTAATACAAGTGTGATTTAATACCCAGCCACATTTCCTTCACATACCTACAACAGAATTCATTACCGCTATGCTAGATGAGATTGAGAGGATGCCAAATGTAACCAGTATGTTTTGATGTAAAGCTTTAATTTTCTTTTCTTAAGCCTTGCAAGATAGGTTTTCCTAAGTTACAGTTTTTCTGTATTTATTGATTCAAATATATAAACTCAGATGAATCAGCTCAAGCCACCTAAGAAAACATTTTGACTAGCTCCCTTGAATAAAATTATGAGTGCCCTCATGCTACTCTCCTCTGTGATAAGTATTCCCAGAGTAAAACATAGTGTTTATTGCCTATTTAAGTCTCTCTGACTGATGCTGTAGTTGGGTAGATGGATATTTACAGCAACTGATGGGATAGTGTAAATTACACCAAAGCATTTAATTTCAGGATAAGAGGACTGCTAAGATAAAGTTATCAGTTTCATTGCCAGTATTCAAAAAAATGAGTACATCATATAATTTGTAAAGGGCTATGCTTTTTGTCTCTGTGTATCAACATGTGAGGTCTTACTAAATTATCCAGTACATCCACTGAAAATGCTTTATTCTCCATAAAAATGTCATAATAAATAATGCATTGTCCGACAGTTTTTGAAAGTACAAGATAACAAATTTTAAGCAACACATTTGTTTTGATGGAGGGTTATGGATAGAAATCATGGTGCTTTAGGAAAAAATGGTTCTTTTTATGGTTTTGGAAGATAATTTATTATGTACTGATGTGTAAAGTTAGGTGCAGTGCCAACTTCTATGCAGAACCTGCTTGCTTTATCTTAAATATTTGTTAAACCTGAGCATTGGACCTAGTGCTGTTTCTTTCCAATTCTGCTAGAAATTACATGCAAGTTCATATTACTGATAATGTGTCTCAGCTTTGACATGAAGAACAAGTAGAGAAACATGTTGCTATGAAGTCTGAAAAATAATTAAAGGTACATTATTTGTCTCAATATTTACTGGTGTAACGATCACTGTGTCAGGTCTACTTTGTTCAGTAGTAAATAAGATTATATATCTCCTCTGCCTCCAGTTCTGCAAAAGCTAACATCTTCTTACATATTTGCATTATAAAATGGTTTTGATTGATATTTTACCAGATTCACAGACCAAATGTCCATTTATATAGGAGGATTAACACCCCTCTGTCCCTGAGAAATGGACTCAATTCTTCACTGTAGTTACAATTTAAAAACTCTCTGCAAGGCCTCCTACCCCCTTCCTACTGCTGCTCTGAAATTCAGCATAATGACTGCAAAGATTGGGTCGTACATTTTAAAATAGGAAGAGTTCACATTTACATATGACCTTTCAGGGAAGGATTTAAAATACTTTTCCTGAAATTAATAATATGTAACTTTTCTTTTTGTGGTCAGAAACAAGGCATTCACCTTTGACCAAGGTCCAACAGCTCATTAAACATTCAAGTAGCCTGATGTATATGTCTATTTGCTCTCTCTTGGTGCTTTTGTAAGATCTACAGATCATGTCTTTTGTTTTAATGTGAAAACAGTGATCAGTCAGCTTTTTTCTGATTTAGATTCTGATTATTTGGTTCTGATATTAGATTTGCATTAGAATTCCTTTGGGTAAGGATCAATTGTTATCTTGTATGCCCTGGGTGACATCGCAAAAGCATCATATATTTGCCTTGATACTCTAGTTTATATGCTGCTCCATTTGTTTTTTTCTCTTCTTAATTTTCCACTGATGTGCCATGTAAATTTCTTTCCACCAATGAGCCAATAATAGGTATTATTTAATCACATTAAGTGATGGTTGGCTTTGTTACATGTCAAAAGGTTGTGTTTGCATTTCAACTGGGGACAGAAATTCATCAGGGTCACAAAATAATAGAGGACTGCAGAGTATCAACGTCATGATTTACAGCAAGCTCAGTGTTGCTATATTTGCTCTTACCATTTTCCATTCCTTAGAACAATAACCATTTATTTATTCTACATAGAACAGAAGAACAAATACTTCAATTTTGCATGTTTTGGCTTGTTTGACCTTAAGATACAGTTTTTCTTCTTCTTTTTCCTTTTTTTTTTTCATATTATCACTGTTCCTGGTTTTAGTATACCTTGTCTTTTTGCTTCTCTTTTTTATTTTCCTTTTCACATGGAAGTTTCTTTGCTCTCTAGATTTTTTATTGATATTTCTAGATTTCTTTTCAGCATCCTCTACTGTAGTTAGTGAAATCAGTAGGGTTTTGTTGCTAGAGCCCTCTTATCCTCATTATTTTCTTTCTGGCTTCTTACAGTTAATATATTTCACAGATAATTTCCAAATTTATTTCTCAGGCCTTCATCTTTCTCACTTTTTTTCCACCAAGTATTTCTAGTCTCTTACATAATGTTTTGTCAAAACTAAAATAACAACCATCACTCTCTGCTTACAACCATGACACCTTTTGAATTGTATCCACACATGCAGGAAGCAGTTGGGCCCAAAAAAGGCAGAGTCAATTAAACTGAAATAACATAGTTGTGCCTTTGATTTCCATTTTTACAAATAGGAGGTTTTTTGATCTTTTATGAATGTTTTAACAAACAAGTTTTGTGTCTTGATCCAGGACATCACAGACAAAGTCCTTTATTCTCTCCTTTCTCCTCAGCATCATTTCTTTTAGAAAATGTGACATTAGATACATCTAGCCAGACTACAGCTGTAAGACAGCCTCTCCCCTTCCCCAACCATCAATGAGGAGAAAATGAGAAACTTAAAAGAGCAACTCATCTGACCTGTTTGGGATATCTGCTTTCCTACTACTCTAGAAATTCTCATTTTTCTTTGCTGACTGTAAAACTAGGTGACAGAGAGCACAGACATGGCTATCCACATCTGATTTGTTAAACTTCATCCTTGCTCTCTTGCTGTGTCTTATGCTATACTTATTCAGTTTCCTGTACTTCCATGTTTTTCTCAGTAGGGTTCCTTAGTTTTCTCCTATCTCCCCCTCTTCTGTAACTTCCTTGGAATCTACCACTACTTACTCTCACCTAAAATGTCTGCAGTTTGATGCTTTTGATTGTCTACCAAAACCCCCATTTCTTCTGAGTTCCAAATATGTTCTTTATTTTACTTTATTCCCCCAGCACACCCAGTGTTCTTTTCCCTAATCTGAGCATCTACTCAGATGCTCAGGTTTAGGTTCAGCACCTAATCTTTGTTTGTACCAACAGTTGTTCCTAGTTATTTAATAGGTGCAGGTTTGCAGATATGACGGTTATAAAGTGCCATGAGAATCTGCGGTACTGTGCTGTATAACATTATTCAAAGAAAAACATTATAGGAATCATGCTGAGAAATTTTCAGCTCTCTCTTCTCAATAAACATGGAAAAAATTTTCTTCTGCTTTTTCTTTGTGTTTTATCTCTTAGCTGTTGTCTCTGTTAACTAAATTCTGTTTTCTTCTGCCTGTTTTTCATCACTGATCTTGAATCAATCAGAACTGAACTGAAGGGCAATAGTGGATGAGGCAAAAGAGCATGTCTCTTGAAGCTCTAATTCCAAATGCAGTAAGACTTGATTTTACAGCATGATCATTAGGGAGAGGATAGTCTAATAAAGAGAGTACCAATCTATGACTCCAGCAGGTCTAGATTTAACTCTTTGCTCTGTAGAGAACAAATATTACTGGTGAATGAAATGTGAGGCTGAATAATTCTTAACTCTTTAATCGACTGTTCTCCTATTTTGCAGTTCCCATCTACAAATCCACAGACCTATCAGCTGCTATGGCTGCTTGTATATGAGTAAAGGAAATTGTGCCGAGGATTGCTGTTGGGCACTGGGACAGTTGCACAGGCACTACCTGTCACTTAGAGAAACCCTGGTGTGGTGGAGTACTGTGCAAACTATCAGTGTCCACAACAATGTCCAGTTCCCATTACAATTTGAATCATAGAATCACAGATGCATAGAATAGGATGGGTTGGAAGGGACCTTTAAAGGTCATGTGGTCCAGTGCCTCTGTAATAAGCAGGGACATCTTCAATGAGATCAGTTTGCTCAGAGCCCCATCCAACCTGACCTTGAATGTGTCAGGGCATCTATCACCTTGCTGGGCAACCTGTGTGTTTCATCACCCTCATCATAAAAAATTTCTTTCTTACATCTGGTCTGAATCTACCCTTTTTCCGTATAAAACCATAAGCCCATGTCCTATTGCTACAGGCCCAATTAAAAAGTCTGTGTCCATCTTTCCTGTAAGCTCTCTTGAAGTACTGGAAGGCTGCAATAAGGTCTCCCCAAAGATGCCTTTTCTCAGGCTGAACAACCCCCACTCTCTCAGCATTTCCTCAGAAGAGAGTTGCTTCAACTTTCTGATCATTTTCATCTGGACCTGCTCCAACAGGCCCATGTCTTTCCTTTACTGAGGATGCCAAAGCTGGATGCAGGTGTGTAGTAGAGGATGTCCCTCTACTCTCACCAGAGTACCAGACCACCTCCCTGGACCTGTTGACAGCACTTCTGGTAGCCCAGAACACAGTTGGCTTTCTGAGCTGTGAGCACATGATGCTGGTTCACGTCCAGCTTTTCATCCACCAGTACTCCATCTCCTCACAGTCCCTTCATTCCCCAGCCTGTATTGGTACTGGACTTCCCCAATCCTGGTACAGGACTTTGCACTTAGTCTTGTTAAACCTCATGTGATTTCCTTGGCCCACTTCTTGAGCTTGTTCACATCCCTCTGAATGGCATGCTGTCTCCTTTTGGCACATCAACTGCACCACTCAGCTTAGTATCATCTTCAGATTTACTGAGGGTGCCCTCAATCCCTTTGTCTATGTCATTGATAAAGATATTAAACAGTACTGGTCCCAACACAAATCCCTGAGGGATGCTACTTGTCACTGATCTCCAATTGGACATGGAGCTGCTGTCCAGTTCTCTGCAGATGCAACCATTCAGCCAATTCTTTATCCACCAAAAAGTTCACTCACCAAATCCATCTCTCTTCAGTTTAGAAAGAAGGATGTTGCAGGGGACAGCGTCAAAGGACAAAAGATGACATCTGTAGCCCTTCCTTTCTCCACTGATCTAGGCACTCCATTGTAGAAGGCCACTAGATTAGTTAATCAGGACTTGCCCTTGGTGAAACTGTGATGGTTGTCTTGAATCACCTTCCTGTCCTACAGGTACTTTAGCAGAGCTTCTAGGAGGATCTGTTCCATGACCTTCCTTGGTACAGAGATGAGGCTGACAGGTTTGTTGTTCCCAGGGTCTTCCTTTCTCCCCTTTTTAAAAATGGGTGCAATATTTCCCTCTTTCCAGTCACCAGGGACTTCACCTGACTGCCATTACTTTTAAAATATCATGGAGAGTGACTTGGAAACTATATCAGCCAGGTTCTTTAGGACTCTGGGATGCATCTCATCAGGTCCCATAGACTTATGTATGTTCAAGTTCCTCAGGTGGTCTTGAACCACTCTGAGAGTGGTCACCTTCTTTGGAGGATGAGTGTGGTGTTGAAATGCTGTGGTGCCTGTGTTGTCTCATCTTGCCCCAGTGACACAGAGTCCCTTTCCTTACTGCTGCGAGCATGCACAGCAGCTTTGAAGGATGCAACTGTGTGGCCGAGAGTAGGTAAATACAGACTACACCATAGTCCCTCTTTGAAAGGGGCTTTATATTATATTATCCCTTCTTTTTAGAGTGCTTCATAGCATAAATTCTGTCCTCTGATATGTTCCATAAAACAGATTATTGAGATGAAATAAATAATAACGAGTCTGCAATAGTAGTTAAGCCTCAGTTCAAAGTAATATCTTTCATGTTCAAGAAATTTTTGGTAGAGCTGGAACAGGAAAGAGTCACAGTTCCAGGGATCAGACTCTTTGATAATGAGGCACACAAGCAGTTTGCCATGGTTCATTAATAAGCAGCTTTTTCATCACTGGTCTAGTATTAGTGATTAAGTGATATACTTATTCCTTGATTGAATGCTTTCTTCCTACTTGCCAAATTTTTTGTGAGTTTCTATCCATAATTGTCAGCTCTGCACTGTTCTTCAAAGAAATCATTTACCTGATATTACAACTGGAAGTTTCTATAATTCTAAAAATGCAGGTGTTCAAAACTGTTCCTTTTGTTCTGTCAGAATTTTTAGACTTGGTTTTGTTACTGTAAAAATTTATTGTGATATCTGCAAATTAACTGAACAGCTTATAAAGAAACTGGCATATTTGTTTATGCATAAAAATAGAGGAGTGATTTCTTCCCTTCTGCTTGTTTTCAGTATAGTGGGTTAGTTCCACGGGAGAGCTGGGACATGTGGCATCCAACCCTGGTGGCTGAGGCCCTGTTTGCAATCGCAAACATCTTTAGCTCCCTGCGCTTGATCTCGTTATTCACTGCAAATTCTCACCTGGGACCTCTGCAGATATCTCTAGGAAGAATGTTGCTGGACATTTTGAAGTTTCTCTTCATATACTGCCTTGTGCTGCTAGCTTTTGCAAATGGATTGAACCAGCTGTACTTTTACTATGAGACAAATGAACCTGGCAACTGCAAAGGAATACGATGTGAAAAGCAGAATAATGCATTTTCAACGTAAGTGTCTGATCTATTTCTATCCTCCCCTTCTGCCTCAAATATTTTAATCACTTTGATGTGGTTTACAGGAAAGAGGCTCCCTTTTTCTATTGGTATTACACTGGTGTCCTGACAACCACATTTAATATTACCCTAATTAAAAAAAAAAATAAAAAATTTAACACTACATCACTCTGTAATAACTTCATCCCATACCACAGTAAAGTCCATACAATTCAAGATATCTCAAAAGATAAAAGGTAAAATAAAGGTAAGAGGAAGATATATGAGAGTAGAAGGTACATATTTAGAATTAAAGTCACCAGATCAGAGGTTACTTATCCAGGCAGCTGTAACTCTGCATTTCTTCTGTGTCTACACGTGAGCATTAAATAAGTCTGCTGTCTAACATGAAGATTTCTTGTAAATGTGATAAACTGAGGCAGGAAAGGAACATGCAGTCCAACCTTCTACTGACCCTACACACAATCAAATTTCTATTCTAATTTTTGTTATAAATAATTTATTTTTCTTTCACTTTAAATCAATTTTACTTCATTCTGGTTTTTAGTTCATCTATAGTACCAAAATACTACCAAATTAACACTTATTCTCTATCCTGTCTTTCAGGTTCCAGCCTGAATCAAACTCCTGCTATAAATGTCTGTTCCCTACTTACTTCTGTGTATCTAGGCTGTTTTTAAAATAAAATTATTACCAATAGCTTGCTTCTCAAGGTAGATAATTTTATAAAAATAGCAGGCTTTATGTCGTATTAATCAACTATGTTTTCTCAGGCACAGCATATTTATCTTGCATATTAATAACATCTATGCAGGTCTAAATTTTATGTGATCTGAACAGAAAAGCACAGGGAAATTTTTCAGAGCTCAACTTTGAGGGAAGCAATATTATTAATTTGGGAAATAGCAGGGCCTATTAGTAGTAGTGTCAGAAGATCGTGCCAAGGCAAACTGTGACGAGCTTTTTCAGCAATTGTGGGGAGGGTAGAATAGTGGTTGTTCAATTTGTGCTCAGACAAGTGTAAACCATACAAGAGGCTCCAGAGCTGTACTTTACCACTCAGATACACCATGTTACAGGAGCAGAGATTCAGGACCTGCCCTCTCAGGTTCTCTCTCTAGGATAGAGCTGTACTGGTTTGCATGGAAACATTTCACAGATGATACCATATGGTGGGAAGGAGACCAAAGGGTTACATTTTGTCCATCTCTGGACAGTACATCCCAGAGTGTGGGATGCAGGGTGATATGAGTCCCTTGAGTCCCTGCAGTTCAGCAGCCTCCCTGCTCTAAGTGCAGTAGGGTTAGCACTGGTGGTCCACTGTGGGTAACCTGCTTCTGGTAAAGGAGCAGGAGAGAGACCACAAGGAAGATTCACTCCAGTTAATCTCAAGATACGGGCCTAGATATGCAGAAAATTTTGCTCCAAACTTTTGAGAAGCAAAGAGCATCGCTAGGGCCATGCTTATAACACTATAGTGTAGCTGAATATTGCACAAAAGTGAAAATTTTTCAACCTATCTAGGATTATTTTCCAAAGAGGATTATTTTCAAAAGTTCATCATTGTTACTAGCTTCCTAGCCATTGTCCTAAACTTCCCTAAGGGAATATCATATACTTTAATTATAAAAGAACGTTTCTTTTGAGAACAGCATGCTTGTCTTTTTTCTGTCTCTCTTCTTTGCAAAACAAAACATATGCTAATGATACTAATGTCTTTCTAATTATCCTTTCTCCTTTTATCTTACTGACTCTCAACACAAACCAATATTGCATAAACTGACTAGGTATGAGGATACCAGACTTCTTCAACAACATGGTGAAACACAAACATTGAGTAACTTGGATCCTTATTTTACCCCCTTCAGCCAAGGCAAAGGGTCAAAATGCTTTAAAGGAAGATGTCCATCATAAGATCTCTAAAACTATATTTGTCCCTCTGAAGTATGGACAAAATCAGTGTTTTGACGACAGGCTAATTTCTAGATTCTGTATTATTTATCTAGAGGTTCAGATATGAAACATTAAGCTGTTGTTTTGCTAGAAAGGTATTCCATCTATGTTGGCTATACTGTGTGGTAAGCATCATTCACCTCAGTCAAGTCAAGGACTTCTGTGTGTTTTGCAAAAAACTGAACAATCTGAAAACTAAATGTGTTTTATTATACAGCTATTCCTTTTGGGTTTTGTTTTTCAGATTATTTGAAACGCTACAGTCATTATTCTGGTCTATATTTGGACTCATCAATCTCTATGTGACCAATGTGAAAGCAAGGCATGAATTTACTGAATTTGTTGGGGCCACCATGTTTGGTACCTATAATGTAATATCTCTGGTTGTTCTACTCAACATGCTAATAGCCATGATGAATAATTCTTACCAACTTATTGCTGTAAGTTGTTCCTTATTAGATCATTTACAATATATGCCTTCTCTCTGTTCCTAGATCCTGTTTTTCTGGCAGTAAAACATTTTACAGACAGGACATTGGGACAAATTTTCTGATTTGTTCTAGTTCTTTTGGACTTTTTTGGAAGGATGCAGAAACCAGGCCCAAGCTGGACTGGGTAGAGAGGAATTTCCTCACAACACTGAATAGGAAAGAGGTGACCCTTATGAAGAAACCAGCTTGTGGGTTGGGAAGGGTGTGCTGATGCTTCTGGCAAATGATGGACTTCAGCCCTGCAAAAGCTGCACTGTACAAGACCTCTTCTGAAAAAGAGACTGCCCAAGATTGTTCTGTCTCTACTTTATATTTGTTAGCATTTGAAAGACTGTTATTTTTTATTTGTATCTGGCATGAATATACATGAATATACAGTTAAAAGAAATTGGATGCCCATGTGCCATGGACAATTTTGGACCCATTAGCAATTCATCAAAATGTCATGTCTTCTCGTTCAGCCATGTCCTGTTTTCTCCTTTAATGAAAACTATCTTTATCCTTGTCAGAGCTATTTGCTCATTTTTATTTCTCAACTGTCTACTAAGGAGACTATGGGAAATAAACACTGATTCATCATATGATAATTCAAATATAATCATGCCAAAAGCAAACAAATAAAAGAAAGCTTCAGTCTTAAGATTTTAAAATGTGCCTTTTTTTTCTAATTTGGAAATTACAAGTTTTTCAAAAAGAAATACTGACTACCTGTATTTTTATAACACTTGTTGGCAATGTCTTGTGTGCAATATCACAACACAGTACCATTTACCAGAACTTGGGCTGCAGGTAGTATACTTTTGCTACTACAACTTCTAAATTTCTGTGTTGATTACTGTATGGCTAGGGCTAGACCTGGCTACTGTGTTTGTTACCCAAATCCAGTATTAGTGATTTAAACTTTTATTCAGCTGCTAGGATTCAGAAATATTTCCATGGACTTTAGTTTTGATTTTTCCAAACTTTTCAGAATTATATAATACTATATAGAATCCAAAGGAAATAAAATTTCAAATAAAAGTTAAAGAAACCTCCCACAACCTATTCCCAATATAGAATTCTGAAGTAGAAGGAAAAAAAAATAGTTACCTTAGCAGTTTTAGTAGCCTTATGATTTGTTGGATAACTTATTTGTGAATTTCGGGTGCTGACAATTACTAAGAAAATACATGAAACTTACTGACTTGTTGAAGCTGCTGCAGAGCAGTGTAATTAGACTGATCTATGTGGAATAATGATGTGTTGCTTTTATAATAAAACATTTGTTCCAGAAATGTAGTATTTTTCTGCTCGTAATTACCCTTTCAGTTTTTCTGAGAGACTTTTAATAATTTAAATGCTCGTAACAGGGAAAGAAATGCTTGTAAGTGGATATATACTTTACATACCAAGCATCTCGTTGTAAAGCAGCTTAGCTTTGCTTTGCATTAAAGACCTTATGTCAAAGAAGATGGCAGTATTTTATCAAGACAATTCATTAGTATTTCAGGGTTATTCTAGTTTTAGTTTTTCAGATTTTTGTAGAGGTTTGTTTTACCTCTTTAATTACAGCAATATCTATGTTGATGTTGTGTTTCTGGTGTGCAGGATCATGCAGACATTGAGTGGAAGTTTGCTCGAACAAAGCTCTGGATGAGTTACTTTGAAGAAGGAGGAACTCTGCCCACTCCTTTTAATGTCATACCAAGCCCAAAGTCTCTGTGGTATCTAATCAAATGGTTATGGAGACACCTTTGCAAGAAAAAAATTAGAAGAAAGCCTGAAAGTTTTGGAACAATAGGGGTAAGTAATGGAATTTACTCTGCCTTTAGTCTTCCTCTTTGCTATTTAGATGAGCCTTTCTCAGCCTTATAGAGCATCCAAACAGTCAAATAATGTGCATATGAGTTAGAGAATAATTCTAGCAGAGAATGTTTACTTTTTACATTCATGTCAGTGTATTTTACTGAAGACAAATCATCATATCCCTGTGCAATGGCAATATGAACCATGACTGTGCCTTTTTAAGAGATAATTCAAGAAAGATTAAAAGTGATACAGAATACAAGAGATCAAATGTGTATACCTGTCTACCAGTCCCAGAATTTTTGGTTGATGATCTCCAGCTCCAAGTGCCCAATTACCCACTGTTCAGGTGTAATTGACGTATCATGAACCACAGGCTCACTATAAAGTATTCGTCATGGGATATTCTCTGTGTCTCTGTCTCCTTACATGTAATGAAATAGGTTTACCATAAAAACATTCTTACCAAAAGCTGTTCTCATTAAAGAAAATATTTTGAGAGGTAACAACATTTACCTGGACTCACTTACTTGAATTTACAAGTAGCATTATTTCAGAATCACATTGGTATACTATTCTAATAGTGCTGGTTAGCAAGGAAATTTCTAGAGAAAAAAATAGAGGGGAAAAGATGCACAAGGAGACTGAGAATAGTCCTGCACCTGGATTGAGCAGGTGCCTGTGTGATATCTCAGACGCATACTTTCTCTGGTAGCAGGAGGTAAAGCAGATTTGAATTTGTCCTTCCTAATTTCATCTAGTTGAGATAGCTCAGTCAGCAACACAGTTTTTCTACCTTGGCAGAGCAAATATCCAGGCAACATCCTAACCCACCAACAACTAAATCTCTCTAGTTATGTTTTCTGTATTTCCCAACAGCAAGTCAGTACCTCAGTAACTAGACTGCATTTAGGCAACTCCAGCATAAAGAAAACTGATTTGGGTGAGATGTGAATAGTGGCACTTTCCCTATATCATAGGGGTTTATAAATGAATATAAATTTTTTCAAGTCTGTTAGGAACTCAGATAGCCAAGCATTAAGTGAGAGTATAAGAGTCAAGTGTGGGTAAGGGGAAAAAGAAAAACTTCCATCCATTTCAAAAAAACCAGGGAATATGAAACAATTCTTTGATGGACCATTAGTATATCAACGTTTTCTTTGTATTTCTTCACTGTTTCTTGATAAGTAAGTAATAAGGATAGGTTTTTCCCACCTATTCTCATGTCATATCCTGGAATTCAGTTTAATTTGGAGCTATACTTGGAGGAGCAAGTTTACATGGGTGTATAGATATATGATAAAGAGGAAGAGTGACATATAAAACTAATTCACAATTACTATTACTACTGATGAATGAATTTTGTCCTCTTTGTAGAAAGCTTCCAATCAGCCTTATTGCAATATACTGATCTCATTGGCCAGTATCTATGTTGTGAAAGCAAAATTGCTTCACTTAGCTGTCATACTTGTACATAGCAAAGAAACAGCTAGAAACAGAAGATTGTAAGCATGAGAATGACATTAAAACAAACCAGTAGTGGACTACAAGAAACACACACTGAATAAAACCCATTAAAATTAATATGAAAAAAGCAGTGAAAAGAGACAAACATTGATTCATATAGAAATTTTAAAAAGAACATGAACTAGCATAAGTGGGGAATAATTTTAAGGATAAACATCTCTGTGTGACATAGGAAGTAAAAGAAGTAAATGCAGAGGCTTACAGGAAGAAAAATTATGAGATTTTGTTAGAAAGAGAAAATCAAGAGAGAGAGTGATGTACTTGTGCGTGGGGGAGAGTGCGCAATGCTTCCAGGCATTTGTTAAACATTTGGCAGGGATGATTAGGTAGTGTAAACTGATAGAATGATATTAAACTTAGTGCCATGATGCCAGTGTATAGCAGAGGGTTGGAACAAAATATCCCTGTTTGACTGAGACACATCCAGAATACCCTTATACATCCCAGCTAAACCTTCAGAACAATATTTTTTTGTCAGACTTTCCATCCACGATAAGGATTTTTTTTTTTCCTTTTTCTTACTCTCTCAAACTGCAGATCTGTGGGTAAACTCATTCCTGGATCTGTGAAATAATAAAGAAAAATACAGGGTGCTCTCAGCCCTATGTTGAATGGCATGATGAGAAAGGGGATTCAGAAATATCACCTCCTGCTTCCTACAGCTACCTCCTGCTAGAATACATAAATACCACCTTCTAGAAATCCACATCTTAGATTTGGGAAAATTGGTGCAGCAAAGAGTCAAAGGGCAGGCAGTCTATTCACAGAGCTGCTTGAGAATTTTTTCAAATAGAATTTTCAGGTTTTTTAATGAAGAAAGATTATAAAATCTGTAACCTCCAAGCTTTTTCATTAATAAAATCCAGTTTCGAAGAAGCTTTTGTTGGAAAAGACTTTTCAGCTTCAGGATGGAATTACTGTTTGAAGAAAGAAGGAGCAGGTGCCATGTAAAGCAAATAGCTTGGGCTAAGGGAGACCCAGGTTCACTTCTATTCTCCAGTGGATATTTAATTATCTACCCCAAGCATAACAGCTCTGGCAGGAGAGATTTCCATCTCGAGATCTTTAAGAGCCTGCAGGAGTTAAGGTGCTGTCTTGAGAGAACACAAGAGAAGGAGCTGAACCTGGCTTCCTTATGATTTGAATGTGAACCACTAATTACTAAACTGTCTGAGAGACATTCTTAATTAATTTCTGTAAAGTTTTTTAAAAAATGGTTTGATGAAAGTGAATTCCCAAAGCATATGAAACAGTAGGGCCATATCCATCACTAATTTCCCCTGCAGAATAGGTACTTAGTTGGAAGTAGAGCTGAAACCCCTCTGAAGCAAAGAGCTCACCAGCAGAACCATCATGGCAACCAGACTTCCAGCTGTCTGGAAAAAGTGAGTGGCTGTGGCTTACCAGGCAGATTCAGTCCACCATATGGGCATCTCATAAAACTACAAAGTTCTTCAGCTGTCTTCTGAGCTTGACAGAAGCCCCATTAGGGCTATCTCAATTTGGAACATTTTGCAATTTCCAGGCCCAGTTGTGCACCCAAGCTCCAAAATGGAGTAAGATGTGGGTATGCACTCTGATTTCCACATTAGATAGATGCAAACCAGATGCAGTTAACTGGATGTTCCCCAAGAGGTGAAGTCATCAGAGAACAAATGGACGGACTGCGGTGTTCTCACAGTTTGTCCTGGGGGAATGCAGTGCTTTCTGATTTTGAAAAACTTATTTCCATCACCCACAGTTCAGCCTTGTTTTCCTAGATCTTTTTCAATTGTCCCAACAAGCTACATCACAAATTAAATTTAGAACCTCTATGCCCTTTGAACCAAAAGTAAATGAAGAGTTTTCTTTGCCTTTTGTTCAAGGATTCCAGGTGACAGCTCTCTGCCTCTGGCTCACTGGAATCTCCTCTGTAATAACTTTGGCCTCAGAGCTACAAGATAAGCTTTGTTGGGACCTACTCCTTTTCACTGAGTCCTGCATTATAAACTCCAATTCCTTCCCTACAACCAATACTGGAAAAAAACCTAACAAAACCACTATAAACTGATTTTCTTATATTAGCTGTATGGATATATAGATGCCATGTTGTCTGTAAGGAAGAACTCAGATGTCAAAACGTTTTGTCCTGAAATCTCTAAATGTTAACTTTCCTATCAGGAAGCGCTAATCCATGGTGACATACTATGGTGTTTTCCAGTAGAAAAAGCAATAGCATGCATCCAAAGGGTGAATCAGTCCTACAGGATGCAAAACAGGTAATAGAATGCAGCTGGCAAGCATCATGCATGATCTCTGCACAAGAAACCTTAGTACCAAAAAGCCAGGAATCACAAGCTAGGACTGAATCAAGGATGTATTGCATGTCTCAACAATCCACTGTAAAATCTTTATATGTGTAAACCTGAGAGTTCAGTATATGCAGACAGAACATGTAAAGAAAGGGTTCAAGATCAGAATAGTTTGCAGCACACATGCTAGTGAAAGGATTTATCTGGCTCATAGGAAGAAGAGAAATGTCAGTAAAAATAAGTATGATGTGGTTGCTTGGGAGGACCATCTACATTGCTGTTTATAACAAAACTATCATGGGAAAGAACAGGGTCTGTAGGCTTGTGAGGTGCCTCTGAAGAAAGCTTATTAATTTGCTTCTCCTTGGATGTCAGTTCTGTGATTCTTTCGTCCTTTGTTGCTCTAGGACATGTGAAGCAGTGGGTGGTAAAGTCAAGGGGAGGTTTTTCAAGGGAGAGTTTTTTTCTCCAAAGCAACACAGTGCACAGCCATGCTGATGGCAGCTTCTCTAGCCACAGTTATATCTGAAGGAAAGCCAGGATGCTTACATGTGATTTACTAGGATTTCAGTTCTGCTATGAATCAGACAGAACTCTTCTACCATTCAGAGTTCAGCATATTTTTATGTTCTGTCATTTTGACATATCCCAGGTATGCAGCATTCTCTTTAGCTATTATCACAGTTATCTCCTACACTTAAAACTCTGAAATAAAAGTGTGTGCTGCTCTTTATATATATATGTGTGTATATATATATATCTATAAAAATATCAGCTCTGTTAATTTTGTCAGGTCACCTTTGCAAAAGTCAGATTAGTAATATAACTCTATTGATTATGCTGATGTTTCCTGACTGTACAAGACTTTGGGTTTGTCAAGGCTACTCCTGTTGGCCATCTGAAATCCAATGCTATTTCAAAAAAGAATATATATAGGAAAAGAAACTCTAATCCCACTGGAATAAATTTTAGTGTTTTCCTCAAATTATATTCTCCTTTATACCTGATCAGTCACCTAAAAGTGTTTTACCTTTTTTTTAAGTATTTAAGAGGAGAAAATGGAAAGGATTGTCAGGTGTATCTTCAGTAAATATATTTTTTGTGCATCTGGTGTTTAGATAAACTGTTTCCTCTTTTCTAGTTGTCCAGATTTTATGCCATTTTCCAAGTATCCTGCATGATTTTATTATCATTTGTCAGAGAAAATCTCCTTTTCCCTTCTCCCATTCTTTGTTATCCCAGTGGAAAATGATGCAACTTCTAAGTGAATATAAGCATTTTCTATTTTCTCTGTAATGTATGTTATGGAAAGTTGAGCAAAGAAATACCTTCCACCTGGCATGGAAATTGGTAATCTGTAGTGTTTGTTGTATAGCCAAGGACCATCCCATGGAGAAGCCTCTTTGTCAACAGAGATAAATTCTAATCCTTTTTATGTGATGCTTCTGTTCAAGATGAGGAATATATCCCATGATTTCAGACAATAGTTTTTTGGACCTTTATTACTAACTAGTACTCAGTAATTATCAAACATTTTCTGGACCTTTATTACTAAGTAGTTTGAGGTCAAATGCAGACATTAGATTTGAATTTCTGCTTTATGAAACACTTCAAAGGAAGTAATTCAACATTATCAAATTTTTACTGCTAAAGAGATTTTTCTTCCAAACAATGCAAATTACTAGGAATGGCATGAATAGGAAGACAAAAATAAGTATCACTACTAGTGGAACTACTGTTAAAGCTTTCTAAAGGACATTAGTGCCCCCTTTTGGAAAGTGACAACAGTATCCCCTTCAATTTCATTATCTCATTCCACATTTGTCATTAGAAGAGTGTTTCTCCCTTGTTGCTATTTTTAGTCAAATTTAACTTTCATCCCTTTGTCGGCCATAGTTTTCAACTTCTTCAGGCAGATAGCACAATGATTACTCAAAACGAATTTTGAACCACAAATTAGACTATAACTGGGTAGAGGAAAGCAGGCTGAGAACTGAATGAGGACAATATGAGTGTTAGTGACATTTTATTTATAGTGAATAGCTTGATTTTCAGATGTGTTTGGGCAAAGATTCATTCTGCTTTCAAAAGAAATCAAAAGATGATTATGAACTGGAGACTGAATCCAAACATTTAAACAGGAGATAGAAAACTGATGGGGTAATAACTTTGATAAGTTGCTTGTATGCATAATTTCATGTGCAGGATGTGGCTTTATATGAAAACATAAAATGAAATCAATTTTCTTTCAGCTTCTCAGTGGTATGGAAAAATAAATCTTTTTAGATAGTCATCCTAAATTGCATTTGTTGGCATTGCACTGAGTGCAAAAGCCACAGCCTCTGTTTCAGGGAGTTTCCAAAGTGGTTGCAAAAAGAAGATAAGCAAGGTATTTCTTGTTATAGGTACAGAATTAAACCTATACATTTATTTCACATTTGGCTGTAATCCAAGCAGAGCAGACAGCAGCGGCAGAAAGTATTCTGCCAGACAAGAATCAGCATTTATTTTATTTATGAGTTATTAATTTTACCTGAAGTGTGTTTCAATTACACCTTGAGGTGTTTTTCCCTTTATCTGTGAGTCAGATTTGTTGAGAGCTCTCTTAGCCACCGACTCCCTTAGTGCTCTCTCAGCAGGAATGAAATATCTCCATCGTGTGGTCAACTGCAAAAAATGAGTTGGGTTTTTTTTTCTAAAAAACGGCTACAGCTGCGTGTTGGGAGGGTATCAGCCTTCCCATGGCTGCCTTGCCCCCTCTGGCCCCAGTGGTGGGCAGACTAACGCATTCCTCCCCCCTTTTAAACACAAGGAGTTTCCATCTTCTCTTTGGATGAGGTATAGATACAGAAGCGTGATCTGGAAAAATACTGAAGACAAGATGCTTGTGTATAAAGCCCTCCCCCGGTTGTTCAGACTGATTAGGAAATAATGATTTTCCCCCTATTATTTTTTGCCAAGCCCAACCACACAGCCACTGCATCCCTCAAATTAATTGCAAACAAGAAATCAACCTTGAAGTGTAAACTGACTCCAAGTACAGGGAAATTGGTAATCACTTCTTTCAAATAAAAGAAGATGACAAAATAACTTACTGTGTCTGCCTCATTATGCAACCGAGGTCAATTTTAACAAGTCTCTTGGATGTCCTTTTGCCCTGTTTTAAGCTGTTGTAAGTGTTCCGTTTTGTAGAAATACAGTCAGTGGTCAGACACATTCTTTTCTTGTCAGCAGCAGATATAAGAACCCAAGTTAAAGCTGTAAATCTTTCTTTCACCAGTCAGGGATAATTAAGGTAGAGGACAGGGATATGTGACTCAGTGTGCAAGTGAGGACAACAGTAATTACAGGAAAAAATAATTCAGGCCTTTTTTTCTCCCTCTGTCTTCTCCTGGACAGCCTCTAGATATGGCAGTATAATCTAATTCAACGCCTGCTTGAAATCTGTGCCATTATTTCATCCGACCACATTCCTTTTTGCTGCTCCTCTTCAGAGTTACTGTCCCATTTACCCTTCTTCCTTATCAACAGCTAGCTATGTTGAAAGCTGAATTTCTTTCTTCCATACACCTCTCTGTGACTAAGTGCTTTTGACAAAGAACTAAGCAGGAATTTTCTCTTTGATACAGTTTATAGTGCAGGTTTTGGTTAGCTTTATCTTAAATGAGACATTAGGAGCCACAGTAAGTGTCTTGCTAACATCATGGTTTTACTAACCCCACTGTGTTGATGATTTTCCATACAGAATTTCCCTTCCTACAACTCATGTCTATTGACTTCTGTTCTTTTGCTGCACACCTCCAAGAAAAATCTAACTTGATACAAGTCAAACTTTTCTCAATTCAGTAAAATATTCTTCAGCCTGTGCAAATGAGTGACATGATTCCATTGTTCCCTTTCTATCTCAGATCAGAGACCTTGGGATCAGAGACTCTGGCAAGCAGTGACCTGGGTGCCCACCACATCCATGACAATGCTGGAATAAAAGCATTTTGATGAAAATGTAGAAAATCCTCTTCCTGATAGCAGCATTCTCCTTTCTGTAAAGCAAATAATAGGCTTTGCTCCAACACTGTCATTTTTCAAGACTTTGAACCATTTCTCACAGCTTGGTAGATACCTTATAATGCACAGACCTACTGTTTTGCTGTGGCTAAGTATTTTGCTTCCAGACAGGGATTAATAGCTTTTTGGTTTTTCTGTTTTCAGAGACGTGCAGCTGACAATTTGAGAAGACATCATCAATACCAGGTACAAATCTGTGTTTACTTTTGGGCAATTCTTTTTTCTATGCCTCCAGAATGTTTTCATGAGGGGAAAAAGGAAAAAAAAAAATAAAGAAAGAATTTAATGGAAAAACAGAAAAGAAAAATAAAAGGAAACACAAAATGCATACTTATTTCACCTTAGCAAACAAGCTTAGTAATTTTGGTGTTCAAAAAAATCTTTTGAGAAGTATGGTTGTCTTCTTTTAGGAGCAAAAGGGTATTTTCTAGAGCAATAACGTGCTAAC
Organism: Manacus vitellinus; assembly: GCF_001715985.3. Taxonomy (NCBI): domain Eukaryota; kingdom Metazoa; phylum Chordata; class Aves; order Passeriformes; family Pipridae; genus Manacus; species Manacus vitellinus. The sequence continues at coordinate 34,017,704 of NW_021940208.1, forward strand.
CAGTATTTTGTCCACTGTAACATGGAGTACCTTTAAAAAAAGCAAACACATAGCCCAACTCCCTGCCAGGATTCATCAGGAGCATATATGCAGCTCACTGATGTGCTCCAACCTGCTCTTCATCTCTCCAGTCCCCCATAAACAATTTCTTTTCCCTTAGTAACCCCTCTGCCTGGGGTTATTACAGGATCCCCTGTAATGAGTTCTTCTTAATCCTTCCTTCTTCAGCTTCTGCTTTTTTGAGATCATTGTAACACAATGAATAATTTTCAGCTTTATTTTGAATTTTGTTGTGTTAAAAGGGCGGCAAGTTAAACAACATGTAGGCTGTAAGTTTGGTAATAATTAATTTCATATGGGAAATAACTAGAAAAACTAGGACTTTTCCAACCTGAAAAAGAGACAACTGTGGAAAGTAAAACAGGGATCTGTACAATTATGGGGAAGGTGAACACAGAGCAGCTGTTTGCCATTTATCTGCAAACTGAATACCACACACGTACTGTGCTGCATTAGTAAGGCTGTAGGCAGCCCTTTGAAGAAAGTGATTATTCTTCTCCAGCCCACACTTGTAGGACTCTATCTGGAGCCATGTGTCCTGTTTGGGCCCCGCACTACAAGAGAGATGCTAACAGACTGGAAGGAATCCAGCAAAGGGCCTCCAAGATGGTTAGAGGACTGACAAAAAAAAATCTTGGATTTCAGCCTGGAGTTGGTTAAGGGGAATATAACTGCTGTCTTAAATAACATAGTGGGTGGTTAGAGAGAATGAGCCAGATTTTTCTTCAAAGTACACAGCAAAAGAACAGGAGTCAGTGGGCACAAATTGCAGGAAGGGAAATTCTGTAAGGTAAGGAGAAACATCCTCACAGTGAGGGGAGTAAAGAATTGGAAAAAATTGTTCAGGGAGGCTGCAGCTTCTTCACTCCTGGAGATATTCAGCATTTGACTGGACATGGCCCTGAGCTGCATCAGGCAGCCTCCAGGCATCTTTTCCAACCTAAGTAATTTCTAGGATTCTTAGAAGTAGAAGGCAACAGTGGTAACTATCAGAGTTCAGGTTAAAAATAAATAAAACCCAAATGGAATCTTAGTCCAGCTATACTGTAGAATTAATTGGCAGAGGATTTCTGCATACTGAAAGTTTACATGAGTTCAAAATGCAGAGGAAAACCTGTCACAGCCAGTTAAACCTAGAACTGTCATTTCTGATTCAGAAAGTCACTGAATCTCACAGCTCGGGAGGCTTGAGAGAGAATATCTGGAAATAGCGTTATACAGCCACACTAGACTTAATCTCCTCATGAGGCATCAGCAACTGCTCAATGTCAGTCTGCACATTACTGGCATGAGACATACCCTTGGTCAAACCCAATATAGCCCTTCTCACGTTAGTAAACATTAGTACTTTCCATGAAAAAGCGGAACCAATTTCTAAACAGATCTAACGCTTATACATTTTTTGTCATGTTCCTAAAACACAAAAAAGCCCAAGCAGAGCCAATGAATGTAAGTTTAGTAACTAATACCAAGAAACCTAACACAATGCTTTATATTTTTAGGAAGTTATGAAAAATCTAGTTAAGAGGTATGTTGCAGCAATGATAAGAGATGCCAAAACTGAAGAAGGATTGACAGAAGAAAATTTTAAGGTAGGCATTTATTTTTATGTTTATAGGTGTTTTTGTAAGATATTATAAGACTGTGAATCATATTTCTCATACTCAGTTGTTCAGGTGGCTCTAGTAACTTCCTAGAGCAAGTTCTTCTACCTTGAAAATAACAGGTGTTATCCAGATGGTGAAGTTTATTACTAATCCCTGCCATAAGCCTTTTTTTCTATTTTATTTTTTTTAATTACAAAAGGAAAAGTCAAATTAGCTTTCATGCTCTGATGTTTCATCTTTCTTCCTAATTTTTAGGAGTTAAAACAAGATATTTCCAGCTTTCGCTTTGAAGTCCTGGGTTTGTTGAAAGGAAGCAAGCTGTCTAATTTGCAGACTGCAAAGATGAACAAAGACACTGCCTCTCTGTCAGAAAATGAAGAAAATAGCGAGAGTGAAGGAAACAAGAAAGGAAAGAAAAAACCCTTCAGCCTTTTTGACATAACAACGATGATTCACCCACGATCAGCCAATATTGCCTCTGAAGGGCATAATGTAAGCAATGGCTCAGCAATGATGGTGTCAGAGTCCACTCAGGAGAAACAAAAGCGTGTGAATTTTGTAACAGACATAAAAAATTTTGGGTTGTTTCACAGACGATCAAAAACAAACTCTGTGGAGCAGAGTACAAATAAAATATACACTGTTTCTGAAGAGGTTTCCCGTCAACAGGCAGAAGAACAATGTGAGAAAACTGATGAACTGGAACAGGGAGAGTTGACCATGAACTGTGAATTAAATATCCAAAATCCTGACAAAAAATGTGTGTTAGCTGATTCACAAAATAACAGCAACTCTTTGGATTCACAGGAAGAGGGAAGTATTTGTATTTTAGAAACAGAGAAAATGGAGTTACAGAACTCAGAACCTGCCACACCGCAGGATCAGCTGGACAAGGCATTAGATATTAGCATTGACTCTGCTGGAAAACAGGAAACAATTATTCAGGGTGACTATGTGATAACAAGGTTGTGATGCTTACAGGAGGAAGCATTTACAAATATATATATTTTGCATAGTGCTTTTGGGGAGGGGGGAATGTTTTAAGAATTATATTAGCAAATGCAGAATTACACTTTATAGTACTCAACTGTGGCACTTGATCTTGTAACATAATAGTCAAAAGAAAGATAATATGAGGACCTTCTGTTTTGTAGCCTGCTTTAGCTTTCACGATTTGTTTTACATTTTTTAATAAATGGAAGCATCTTGTATTCTTGTACTGTTGCAATAACCCACAGAAACTTTTTAGCTATCTTTTTCAATTACAACAAATGCAATTTCTGTCATATGATAGTTGACTCCTATGATAAATATTTTTCTATGCAAATAAAAAGTAGCTTAAGAGACTTGTAAGCCTTTATTTAACTTTGTAGGTTCTTAAAATATTCTGGGCATCATAACAATCATACGTGGCTCCTGTCAGCATAATTCATGTCAAGCTATTAGAATCATTTATTTAAATTGCTAGAAATTTAATTTGTTTCAAAAGCTATACAGAATCAAAAGATAAATTATATTCTTTTATTTATTGAAGGAACATGAATACCTGTAAATTATGAAAGATTGGTCTATTTGATTATTTAATTACAGCTTCTCCCTCACAGCAACAGGAGTATCACTGTCCTGATACCATTGCTAGAAATGCATTTGCAGGGTTTGAAGACTGTGAAAAGTGTTTCTTGTAGGAAAAAAATATCTGTGGTTTGCTAAAAACTGATGATGGATTACTCCCCAGGAATCCATAATCACCACAGTTATTGCTTCTTCAATGATTAATTTTTCCTAACATGAACAACCTATGCACTTTAATATTCAGCTGCTTATTAGCTTTTGCCTTTACAATACACTTGCATTTGCTAAGAGAAAGATACTTCAGGACTAAGCAAGCATACAGTGATCCCCTGAGTACCTGGAAAATATGGCAATTTTTTGAGAAGTTTTAAAAGGCAAGCCTTAAGAGAGTTTCTTTGACAATTTCAGAATTTAGGGCAACCTGATTGGATGTTTTATAAAAAATACCTAAATGTATAAAGAAAACCTGATAGTATTTTTAACAACTGATGAGTGAGTTATTGTCTTAGTCAAAACCAGTATTTTTTAAATTAAACAGTCTGCTTCTTTTTAATTGTTGACTGGTGTCCTACATTATTAAAAATGTAATTTTTCAACTGGCCTGAGAATGACCACCCTCGAACTCTCATTCTTTTCCTCCCTGAATATACCAAATAACTTAACTTCCCTAGCCCTGCCATGATAGATTTTGTAGTTCATATTAGCCTGTATTAAGAAAACTCCGGATCCATAGTGTACATTTACATTTCAGATTAAATCTATCACATGTTACTTCCACCTCGTAGGAACTGATCCAAAGCCATATCGTTCTGGATCTAAACTGTCCTGATGCTGAACTGAATTTTGAAAATCCAGGCAAATCCCTCTCATCTCAATACTTTTAGGTGAGTTTTCCAGCTCTACTTTACACTTGTGCTACTCTCTCTGAGCTCACATATTGAAAGCTTTCTTCCTGCATATCTGTTTGTGTCATGGCAGATATAGTTGAACCACAGTGGAAAATATGAGCTGTAATTGGAAAATAGTTTGTATAGCTTTGCAGTAATGCATTCAAACCATATTTGATTCATTAATTTCCATCTTGGCCTCTTGACTGCTCTGTAGACCCCCTCCACGTCTCTCTCCTTGTCCACCTTTAGATTGTAAGCTCCTCGGGGCAGGGCCTGCAGCTTTTCTGTTTGGAAAGCACCTGAAATATTACAAGTATAAAAAGAAATAAATAATAAGAAGAATGGTGGAATACCTTCATATCATTTTTATTAGGTAAACTCTTAGAGAGTTCTCTCTTCTACTGTGTGCTAAAAATGCCATAAAGCAATGGTGTCACATGTTGTCACAAAGTTTTTTATATCCAAGTTAACAGTCATTCTCCACCACTGATTTCAGTTTCTCATTCTTCATCACAGTTTGTAACACTTTTAAGTCCTAAGCTTACTACCCTTTCACTAGCCAAGTTCAAAATAAACAGTGCTTACTCAAAAGGGCTTTCAATACATTCCAGCCACATGGTTTCTCTCCAGATAAAATGTGCTTGACCAGGGTATTTGTAATGCCAACATCATCATTATCAGAACAAGTTAACTCCCACAGGTCTGACCTCTGTGTATTCTTCTGCCATCATTAAAGCCTGTACCTCCTGTGCATGAAGTTCCCAACACCATACAGTTAACCTGAAACATCAGCCACACCATCACATGCCCACCCCACTGTGCTGGGCATCAGTCTAAGTCTTGGAGTAGATACAAGACAGAACAGTGAGTACATCACAGGTGGGCAGGTTACTTAGTCATAGGGACATGAGGTTGCATTGTGTAGCAATAGGTGGTCAGTCTTCTGCTGCTTTTTTTTTGTTTTTATAGCTGAATACTGAAATGTAGGTCTATTAGATAAAGCATACTCAAAATCAACATTTGCTCTATTTTTTGCTGTTTTTAAGCATCAGAACTTGACACCAGTAAGGACTGATGCCACTCCATTTAAATTTAATGGCAACTAAGTACCTCATTCTGTGAAATATATGAGCCCAAAATATATCCTACACTGAAATGGTACTTTTATTGCTTTGCAGGCAGCCAAAAAAAATCCCAAACACTTCTCATCGGATGCCTCTCAGAGGACATCTGTGCCAAGAAGGATTTAGAGGTGCACAGAGCAAGGTTTGTAATGCCATGGTAGAGGCATTATTAAGCTTAGCAAAACTGAGCATACTTTCTCCTCAAGAGAAATAAAAAATTCAAACCTACCTGTCCCTTCCTGCAGCTTCCATTAGTGTCAGTATAGGAGGAACTGGGATATAAACCCCTGTGAAAGACAGTCTTTTGAAGCAGAGTTTAAGATCTTGAAATGTTTCACAGAGCTAGAAAATTGACTAAATAAAAGGTGTTTAATACCAATATTAGGTTGTTTAGAATGTTAAGAAAACTTAGTTTAAAACATTTTTTAAAACTCCGCATGCTTCAATGGCCCTCAAGGGCACTGCAGAGGTGAGAGCCATGCATCAGAGGGTTCAGACTGAAGGGTCCCGTGAGCCAGCTGCAGACCACAACACTATCTATATGTGGTACAATATCCCCAGAGAGCAAGCCAGGTAGATGCCTCTTCAGGGAGGAACCATGGCTCTGCAGTTGGTTTTAATCTTGCTTTCTTGGTCCATAGATTTGAGACCATTACATTGACTGGTGTGAGCTTCTCACTTCACACAGCATTCTTTTTTGTTTTCATAGGTCAGGATTTAATGAGAAATTCTATGACTTTCCTAATTTGAGTTTTTCTGTGAATAATTAGTGCCTAGTTACAGGAGAATGTATATCTTCAACATAGCTATAGCTGTTGGGAGCTGTAAAAGGTGAAGTTTATGGTATTTGGGCACTCAAAATTCTTCAACAGAATGTTTGATACAAGACTGTCTTTCTTAACAGCATCCTTTGACTAAGCAGAACTCATGAAAAACTCTTCCACTGCATGGAATCAAGGGTTAATTCATAAGAACTTGCATACTTTCTTCAATGGAACTGAAAAAGCAAGAGTAGCCCCAGCTATATCTGTTTCATATGCTCAGCTTTTTAAGAAACCCAAGGCATTCACAATAAAATCCTTCCATAGATTTTTAAACAGACAATAAAAGTTCACGGTTAATGAGCAAGATAAAATAACCTTCTAGAAATCCATGTGTTTCAATTCAGCTGGTTAGTAAAATGACTTTTTTCTCCTGTAGTAGCAAATCTTTGCAGATTGAAATACTGTATCCCTAAACTCCACTTCCCACTTAAGAACAAAACAAAACCAAACCCTGCAACCCCCCAAAAACCCCATAGAGTTTTCAGATTTCAGAGATTCATGAGCTTTTTTAGTATAATTAGTACCCTAAGAACATCTGAAGGCATTGAGCTAACCTTTTGTAAATTCAATGGACAGCATAGACTGCTCCTTAAGTGTGGCCAAGTGAGAATAGTAACTTCAAGATAACTCTATCTGGTTAATGATTAAGCCTTTTAGTCTACAGAATAGAGTTTACAAGTCAGGACATGCATGCATCACCATTTTCTGAGTCAACATGTCTCAAATAAGTATTCAAGCACATTCAGAGAAACTCATAAAGTCCTAAACAATTGTTCATTTCTGTAGTAATTTTCAGTCATTTTTCCTCCTCTATTCTTCCCTATCTGATGTTTTGTTTTTACAGAGAATGTGTTACTTCTCTAATAAAGATAAATATCTTACATTTTTCTGCTACCTGTTTCTAAAAATCGACAGTAAGAGCAAATCATGCAATATTTTATGTTGCATCATCTCAGCATAACCTGGGACCTTGTCCATAGGATTACAGGATAGTTTACTGGGGAATACCAGAAATAGTTTTATTTGGATGAATTACATGTGGTACTGAAAAATATCATCCAGCCATATCCCAAACGTGAATACCCATATGCAGCTACCCAAGCATGGAAATAGTCTTTCTCTATGACTAATTTAACTGAACTCAGTTCTACACCAAGAAAAACAAGTAAATAGAGAAAAGAAAAATGAGAGAGATCTGCTTTTATGAAATTAGAGTTAGCATAGTGTTTATTAATATTCTTAGTTACCTTCACTTTTACTAAGTAAATTTAGAGGGATTTTTTTTTTCAGCACCTATTTTTTAAATGATACAGTGGCTTCCTTGGGTTGCTTTGCAACACATCCAGACTTTGTATTTAGTAATTTAATAGAATTTCATTAACTGAGAGATTCTGTCAGGAAACCATTATGAGAGACCTCATCTAAGGACTGGTTCTACTGATTTTATTTTTACAGGATTGTAACTTCCCAAGATATAAAACTCCCTGACCATTTCCCAAATGAATTTATTTTCCTTGAATTATGTGGCTCTGATCTGAAATCAAATCCACATGGAGGAAACGTCAGGATTTCAGCTGAGAAATGTGCTCTGCTCATTTTAAGAGTCTACAAAAATTATTTACTTACCAAATCATTAGGTATGATTTATAGCAATTTAACAGTCATGTCTAAAGAATAATAATGATAATACAAAAAATATAAAAGCACAATATATGTGAGAGAGTGTTTCAGTATTTAAGTCTGTCTAAAACAGGCCAACCATCCAGAGTTTTAGAAAGTCAGACTCTAACCCAAATCTGGCCCACATTTCCCCAGAGAAATGAATACTGAAAAAGTTTATTCATTAAGGGCCATGTATGGTGGGGAAAGAGCACTTAATTTTGGGAGCTACTTCTTTCTTTGCTTGTTTGTTTGTTTTCTATTTCTGCAGAACATGAATAACTTCTGAAACCTTAAATATTCCCACACACTCACACCCTGGAGCTGATGAAGAGAGAACCAGATGTATGATACTGAGCCAAGTTTTATTCAGCATGGTCAGGAGAAGTAAGTGATGAAAGATTAAATAAAAGCAATTATAAACCTGGAACTGGCTGTTAGTAATGCAAAAGGCAAACTTTTTTGTAAGAAACTAGGAAAAACCCAATTTACCTGGGAAATCAATTTGCCACATAAAGACAGTATTAAAATATCATTTGAAGTATTTTCATTAGTCAGCTTTGGAATCTCACATGGGATTTTCTTGCTGATCTTCTGTGACACTGTCACCAATATCAAAGAAAGCATAACAACATTGACTTATCTCCTGGCTGTGTCAAAACGATTCTTGAAATTCAGAGAAATATGTCATGCTTTTTTTTTTGCTTTTTTTTCCCCTCCTCTCTGGCATATTTCTTTCTCAGTTTAAAAGATATGGAAGGAATACAATTGGAAGAAAGACTACTTAGTTCATGTCCTTATACTTCAGATGAGATTATCCCATGAAACAAAGAAATAGGTACATTGCAGAGCAAGATGGAACATACCTCACTACATCTGTTTAAGTTAATAGATGTGCTGGAAAATTTAGAAGTAAATTCCAACAATATTACTATGTATTATCATTGTATCTACAGGCCAAGACTTCTGACTATTGGAAATATTTTTATCCACAGGCACTGCAGTTTGACAGAAGACTGAGCTGTGTGGTATGAACAGGAGGGTTATGCCTCAGTTCCCATGCCATCTGACTGGGAATAGCCATAGTGAATTGAATTTATTAGTCAAAAACCAGCATGCTAAGTCATGTACTCAGCAACTACTTCAGAATTCACACAAAATCATTCAGTAAATGACATAGGTGAACAATATACAAACCTCTGTGCTCACTTTGGTTCTTTCTTTTTCAAGTTTCTATCTGTTATTCCAAATTCTCTTCCTTTATGTTTCTACATGTATTTACTACTGACATACTGACATACCTCAAAATTCAGTCCTTCAGTTCCACCATTTATTTTCCTGTTTTCACATCTCCTAGTAATTTTGTATACTTTCTTTCCCTCCTCTGTCCTTGATGTGCACTCAGTCAGTCATTCAGTCACACAATTTCTGAGCTAGTATATTCACTCTTCATATATCACAACAATGCAACCAGTCTTTGAACCTGATTAACATATTCTTCATCTCACATGTTGTGTGACTCAAAACTATTTTTTTGCAATCATTTTGTCAGTATTAGGCATGAGACAGAACACCAAAGAACACTTTTTGTGTCAGGACATCATCCTACTACATGATCTTTTCTCAGATGACTTTGGATGTGATGCATTAAACAAACACTACGAATATTGAAGAGTAATCTAAAAGCCTAAACTGAGAATAAAGAAAACCATATGCAACTGAAACTGCAGTTGGAATTTATCTCTAGTACAGTTTGGTTAAGACATTTAGCCTAATATGCCTATTCACAGAATAGGATGTCTGATTTTTAATGATGGTAAGCAATGAGGATTTGAGATTATATTTCATCCTTCTAATTTCCAGCTTAGAGCTTATTTTGTGTTTTACACCTTCCTGTCTGAGATTCATACTGCTTTTTTCAAACATAACCATTTCAGTAAATGGAAAGAGGAAGTGAACATGAAGATGACTGAAGAACTTCCACCATTTGCTGGAAAATCTACTAACTGATTTTGTTTCTTTTTTAACCTTTTAGATACAAATTGATTTTAAAAATATTAATTGAAATAACCTAATTTTTTCTTTTAGTTTCTTACTTTGATTATTGGCTATGAAACAATACTTAACTTTTCAGCTCTTTCCCAGAAATGTTCTACCCTTCCACTCTCTGAGAATATCTTGTATTTTAGTAACATATTTTCCATTCTTAATTATGTTTTGTTTGCTAATTATGACCTTTTGATCTTTATATTTTTCCAGTAAATTACTTGGATGCATTTAGGTTGTGTTCTTGATATGACATCAAGCATATATTTTTAATATCCAAGCATGCTTCCTGATGCCTAGACCATGTCTTTTCACAGACTGAAACAGTCACAACAGGGGAGAAGCTAACATTTGCTTTATTGCATTATGGCCTTTTTAACAAAATATTGAAAATAAAATATTTCACTGCTATACCTGGAAGCAGACTTAGACATTTCTATTAAAAGAAAAGAAAAAAAGTAGATATTTGCTATCTCTTTGTTTAGCACACAAGCTTCCTTCATGATTTTTAAGAATTAGAAAGAAAACCTTCAAGTATCAAATCACTTCAGCTAGTCTGGGGAAAACTGAAGAGGCAAAGGGGAAGGAAGTGTTTTCTTCTGATTTAGACTCTTTTGTGAGAAGAGCACTGGTCATCTTTCCAAAATATTAGTAGACCTATTTTAGAGGACACTCAGCTTAGAAGAACAGGTTGCAATTCTTGCTCTCTCTGAGATGCACATCTACAAAAAGACTGTCGATACCTCAAGGATCTTTGGCAGCCTGGAGGAATCTTCCCACTCTTAGGTGAAATATATACTCTAAAAGAAACCTAGATGTCCCAAAGCCCAGCTAAGCACTCTGAATGATTTCTCTATTTCTTCTCATCAAAAAAAGATACTTATAAAATAGAACAAGTCTAACAGGATGCTTAGTCATATAAAATAGCCTTAGTGCTTTTGGCATTTGACCCAGCTACAGCACACTGTCTCTGATGGAACTTTATCACTGAATCAGCAAGTAGCTAAGTCTTCTCTAGACTACTCAAATTCTCTCAGGATTATCCCAGTTTGGAATGAAAGGGTAGGAATAACCCAGACCTAGCTGGGAAAGTGCTTGGCTTGACAACACCTTGTGTCTCTCTGGCACAATGGACTTGAAGGTGTACCTTAGCACAGGCTGCAGAGGGTTCTCCATTTGCATAAAAGGGCAGACACTGAGTGAGTAATGTTTTGACTTCAACGGCAGCACCTGCACAATGAACTTGAGCCCACAAGAATTTCTGAAATCATCTCAGCCCCACCCACTAAATTCCTGGGAACACAAATGAATCAGTTGCTCAGCTCAAATACTGGAATTGGATTCATTTGAATCTCATAACAAAAAGGGTAAAAGATGGCTTGAAATCATTTCTCCATTGTCTTTCTTTCTGCCTTGAACAAATTCAGGAGATTGATTTCTAATATTCTGTGAGATTAAATGAGCTGGTGTTTGAAGTATTATATTACTAGTTTGACATTGCCTTTGAAAAAACAAATCTAGCAAGAGGTTTTGGTGACTTGTTAATTTTGCATCCATTTTTTATTTGTCCATTAGTTTTTGATGGCTTAGTCTTGATGCTTATCAAGAATTACTTCTTGCCTATTTTTATCACTTCAGTCTTTTAAAATTTAATTTCAAACTGAATTTTCAGACCTTTATAGAGAATCTACAGACCCCAGGTAACACTACAGTAAACAAGAAAACATTTTCCATGCATCTAACAGTCTTGAAAATGTTCACAATACAGGAAATTTTTAAAATCAGATAGCATGAAAAGTATTATGAATTAAAAGAAGTGTTTTCTACATACCTAAAATGACAGATACAAGGAGGGGGGAATAAAACAAAACCAAATGCTGAAGCAGTGGAGTAGCTATTTTTGTCTGAGGTCCACACACTTAGAAGTCCAAGACCTATTTCTAAAAAAAATTTTAGCACAAACCCAGAAAAATAATGTTGATTTTCCATAGCTGGATTAACTTAGACTCAAAAACATGTCTTCCTTTTATAAAAAAAAAAAATTAAAAATTGAAAAATCTACACTTACTATCCTGTGTTTATTGCAGATAACGCTGTTATTTCATAAAACTTTTGGCAAAGAGGTTTTTTCTGCTCTTTATAGATGCTTACTCTTACCAAGAGTAAACAGTCCTTAATGTACAGACACCGCATGCTTAGCTTCCACATAACATGTACTCCCACGGAAATTGAAGCTAGATTGAGCTATGGATTGAATGTACACATACAGCTGCCCCTTGCAAAATGACTGGCCTTGTTTCATTTTCACATTGCCATGTTGACACGAATCAGTCAATGAAGCAACAAAAGTCTCTCTGTGCAGTATTGCAGGGTGTCATCGCCTGCTCAGCTGATTGAAAACCACTAATATCTTCAGGAAAAGGGCAGTACATTATTTTTAGTTTCTTACATTAAAAGAGAACATGATTTAGCCTCATAATCAAATACAGAACATTTTAAGTCTCAAAAATACTTTGCCCCATGAAACTCAAAGGGAGTATTTCCCTGCAAAAACTGCTCCGAATTTTGGTTGAAAGCTGCAGGCTTTAGCTCTGATATTCAGAGGCTGTCATAGATTTGTGCTAAATAGTTTGTTGTGATATTTCTGAGGTTTCTCCTTTAACACAAAAGAGCTCTCCAAGCCACCGAGAAAAGCCAGGAATGTGAAATACAGTGAATCTTTACAGAAAAGGCTCCAAAAATTCTTACTACTATTCTATTTTTCCTTTCGGACTAACAGGTCTTAATTCTACTTTTATAATTGCAATTTGTCACAATGTATTAGGTCTCACATCCCTAGGGGCATATAGAAGCCTAGAATGACCATGACTGGGGCTCTTTTTGTTATGTTGCATTGCACAGAATTCTGCTCTTTCCTTAGGGCCTACCTCTAGGTAACTATTAGAATAAAACATGGTCCATCTATGGGTGCTGCTTGGAATTCATATTTGGATGCAATATGCTGTGCATCAAAAATAATATCAACGGCCTGGTAGTGTTCTATGTTGTAAATACATCAATTCAAGATTTCAGCTTTTAGCAACGCTATTTTTTTATCCATTTTCTTTCTTTTCTATTTAAACTTTCATCTCAGTTTACATCTCTCTTTTTGGAACAGCAGTGTTGGGCCAATATGGAGGATGATTATATTTGAGCTCAGCATTACGTCTTCTTCTGGAATAAGTATTTCTAAGTAATCCTAAGATGTTATGATAATATTTAAAGTGTTCCTCACATATAAGAAAAGTAAGTTGACATGCTAAATAGTCATCTTTACATATTTTAATTATATCTGGTTCCCATTGTGAGTAAAGACATAGGTTCAACCTTGTAACTGGGAAATAAAAGGCTTCATCCTACACAGACTTGATCCTACTGCTAAAATTAGGAGGAGAACAGGAAGATATTATTACAATAATGTCTCTATGACAGTCTTTACATGTCATAAGTGTGGAAAAAATAACTGCAATTGAGAAAAATATTTCAGAGAATTTTTATAGAAATCTGTTAGATTATGAAGTTTCCTGTCTGAGAGTGGTAAGGGAAAAAAAAGGAGTCTACACTGTTTCTGAGTGACATAATTAAAACATTATTTTCTTTTCATCAGGCACTATCTGAACTGTTACAGGTTTTTGAGACAACCATAACCTAGAAAACCAGAGCAGGGGAGATCCTAGTTTAAATATACACCTTCTAAAACTATTGAGTTGAGCAAAAGACAGATTTAGGTGACTGTAGGATTTTTTTAAACATATCATGGACTTTGAATTGAGCTTTTACCAGTTTACATGCATCTTTTTTACATGGGCATATAAATTTACCTTAATAATTTTTAATTAAACATTATTAATTTACTTCATAACATATGCTTACATGACTATCTCCCTTATTGCTCTGGCCATACATTTCCTGTTAGCTTATTTAAATTATATAAAACTAACCAGTTACTAAATCTGGTGAACACAATTTGGGCTGTGCATGGTATATAAGCAGTTTCTTCTGTGTACTCAATATCCAAACCTAGTTTGGTCTTGATTAGCTCTCATGAGTCACACCAAATTCATAGTGGCTGATCCTCATTAAGCTTTCACCTACCAAAGGCAAAGGAGGAAAAGTGTTACAAACAGCTTTTAAAGTTCATTCATATCTAAAAAAGTGTGTTAGTGAATATGTTTTGAGTAGTTCTTTTGAAACACATTTAAGATTTGGGACTTTTATTTTGTATTTTAAAAAAGTAGTGTTGTGGTTTAACCCCAGGTAGCCACTAAGCCCCCCACAGCCCCTCACTTACTCCCTCTGCATTAGGGTGGGGGAGAGAATTGAAAGGGTAAAAGCAAGAAAACACAGGGGTTGAGATAAAGAGTTTAATAGGTAAAGCAAAATCTGCACAAGCAAGCAAAGCAAAACAAGGCATTAAATCCCCATTTCTCATCTGCAAGCAGGTGTACAGCCATGTCCAGGAAAGCAGGGCTCCATCATATGTATTGGTCATTTGTGAAGACAAACACCGTAACTCCAAATGTACCCCCTTTCTCCTCCTTTCCTCAGCTTTATACGCTGGCATAACACCATATAGTATGGAATCTCCCTTGTTAAGCTGGGGTCAGCTGTCCTGGCTGTGTTCCCTCTCAACTTCTTGTGCTTCCCTAGCCCACTTACTGGTTGGGTGGGATGAGAAGCAGAAAAGGCCTTGACACTGTGCAAACACTGCACATCAGTAACAGAAACATTTCTATATTGTCAACCCTGTCTTCAGCACAAATCTCAATCATAGATCCATACTAACCACTGTGAAGAAAATTAACTCCACCCCAGTCAAAAGCAGCATAAATGTTCAGATAATTACAGTACCTATTTATTGAAATGTATTTTGGCTTAGCTTAAGATTCATGCCTTCTCTTTGAGTTTAGAAAACGACTGTGTGGAAGTAACACAGAAAAAAGCCACAACAAATTAAATTTGCTGAAAACACACTTTCATTTTTGTCAATTCTGTGACCAAGAAGCTGCAGTCTGCAATAATGAAAGGTTAATATAAAACAAATGAAATTGAACCATTATAGGAGCAATTATCCTAGCTGAAGGCTTATGTTTTCATGTTCAGAATTCAAAGGGAGCGTAATGTGAAGTACCCTGTGCTACATCTGTAAGGGGAAATAAAAGGTCCATTACAGGCCTTTTAGCAATATGGCATTGGGCTTAAATATGCCAAGAACCAAGAACAATGGTTGAAAATCTTTCATGCAGATAAGTTTTCATGTTCATATTTTCTTGTTTCTGTTGCCATTTCTTTAATAATAAAATGATCACTCAGCTTTAATATTCTTGGTTCATCAGTTCAAAAAAACAAGAAAAATCACATTCTGTTCTACATAAGAAGAAACTGAGTCTCTAGATATTTTTGGAAAGAACTTAAATAACTGTTTTTTAAAAAGCCATATAACTAATGGAAGGGTGTAAAGACAACAGACACCCAGTGGTGTCTAGTAAATGGAAAAGAAGAAATAAGCAAAAACTGAAATACGGGAAATTCCATTTAAACATAATAAAAAAACTTTTATTTTGAAGATGAACAAACACTCAAACAGGTTGCCCAGAGAGATTGTGGAGTCTCCATCCCTGAAGATAAACAAAACCTGACACAGCTCTGAGAAACCCAGACACAGCTCTGAGAAACCCATTCTGATTCTGCTCTGAGCAGGGAACTGGATGAGGTGATGCCTGAAGCTGACTTCTTCAGTCTTTTCTATCTGTCTTCTTTTAAAACAGAAGAGCTTGAAATTTGAACAGCACAGCTGGAAGAACTGCCATACGTATTATCCTCTCCACTGACAATTTAATTACGGACTTTCTGGATTTCCAGTTGTGGTGGGGGGAAACAGTTTTCCCCCTGAAGTTATAAAATGGTAAAACCCCAGGGAATGGTGACCCTTGGAGTTTTGAGGTTTTACCCAGTGAGCGCTTCTGCAAAATATAAACATATCACAAGCAGAACGGAAAAGAAGGTAGTTGTAGTTGTTGTTGAAGAAGTAGCCATGTTGTAAGGCCACGAGGAGAAAGGGCAGGAGCACCCCTGGGGGGCTCTGGCCCCCCAGCCCCCGGCTGGGGGCTGCAGGGACTTGGAACAGTGTAAAGCTGGGCTAAGTACCTGTAGCTAGAAAGCTAAAGAAGTTTTCTCCACTGTAAGAAGCAGCAGGAGCAGTGTCCAGAGAGCGGTGGCAGAGAGCCAGAAGAGATAAGGAGCAGCAAACAGCATGCAGCCAAGGAGGACACAGAGTTGTCTGAAGAGAAAGAAAGCCAGCAGCAGAGAGAGCAGACCTAAGCTCTACAGGCAGAGTTTTTGAGGTAAGAACTGAACCAAAAGACCCCAAACTCCTTGAAGACCCCTCCTAGAGAGAGGAGGATGATGGACTTTTAGTCTTGGAGTGCTACAGCACTGCAGGAAGGAGCTAAAAAGCTCAGAAGAGGAATGTGGAGGGGGTGACCTTGGCCCCCCCGCTGCCTTGAGACAGAGCACAGAAGCTCTGTAGGGAACTTGAATCCCCTGAAGATAGGGACCATCACGAAGACCCCTGAGCTTCGTGATATGACGTAGTGAAGTGACCCTTGTCCCGGTGAACACAGCCTACGTAAGATAAGACCCTCGCTTGGAGACGAGTGGCCAAGAGGGCTTGGATACCCCCTCATGTGTACTGGCAGAGATCCAGCTACAGTTGCTGCATGGAAGAGAGAGAGACAGACTGCTACTCTGAACAGAGAATGCTGCTCTGAAAGCAGAAAGGATCTGTCCTTGTTCCCTCCTGGACTTTTATTTGGAGGGGAGAAGAGATTTGATCCATTGTAAATACTTTTATGTCATGGTAGAAATAGTTAAGATTGTATATGATGTATTATACTATTTATTTGTGCAGTCATTGTAATATATATTCCCTTTCCCCCATTTTGAGTCTTGTGTGGTGTCTGGAAACCCATCTCATGCCAGGTTGAGATGTGGGAGGGGGCTTGGACTAGGGAATTGGATTTTGGGGATCTCAAACCATGACACCAATGCAGTGGGTTTCTGGAAGCCTCCAAGAAGGAACACTTTAAAAATTGAAGAGTTTGCTTGTAGACAGCCCAGGATTTAAGTTCTCACCTCTCACTCTCCACCTACAGTGAGAACTGTATGGAGTGATGTAGGCTACTTTGTGGTAAGTGACATCGGGTTGTAATGCCTGCAAGGTATCCTAGACCGAGTACAAAGATTGTACCTCTGAACTCAGGGAAGCCACATGACCAGTCCTCAGCTTCTCAAAAAGCAGAAACCCATCCATCCCTGAGAGGTCCAGCATGGTCAACTCTCCCTCTCTGAGAGCAAGCCTTCAAAACATGATATGGGAGTGTTAGTGGCAAAATACTTGATTCCTTTGGTTCTTCTAGTCTGTGGGATCCTCTTTTAGACTGGCATGTGCTTTTTCTTATAAGGAGGGTGGACATAGAAATAGTTTTGTGCATTTGAGGAGGTTAAGGTTTAAAAGTCCATGGTATTTCTACTGCAGCAGATGATATTTTCCAGATAATCTCTAATCATTGTCACAGACAATTCTATAGTAATGCATTTGTTCAAGGAATTGTCATCGACTTCATAAACTGCAATGACTCATTTAAAACTCTTGCTGTTTATTATGTCAGAGGATACTTATTCACTTCTTAGAGGACCCCTACCACAGTTAACTATAGCTTTTCTTTGTATCATTACCCTATTACAGCATCTGCAGTCCCTAGAGGAATGTTTACTTCACCAATCAGTAACTTGATAAGGCTATAATGTATAAAATAAATGAAGGAAAACTCTTTGCTCTGGAACATAACATTCTTTAGTAGAGCAGGTGCCTTTCAAATTCCTTTTTAATGTTTATGTGTGGTCACTTATTTTTAATCTAAGCCAACCATGACTCAGTTATAAAGCTGAAGAGCAAAATAAGTTAGTTTATTTTTAAAAAAAAACTTTTTGCTAAATTTAGGGGTGTTTATCTGACAATAATTCTAAAATACTCAAGCATAAAATATTTAACCATGAGACTTCCTTTTTTTTTCCATTCAACTCATATCGAAGTGCTGCTGGATTTAGTTTTTTGGTAATGACAAAAGGAACTCCTCTCACTTCTGTTTGGTTTGTGTGTTAGATTAATCTTCAGATTTGTGTCCTCCTTTCTATGACATTCATTAACAATTATGGACTACAGAAGTTACACAAAGGGTAAATGCAAGACATCTGATTGAAATCAACTTCCGCATTGAGTTTCCATTTATAATTTCCTGATCCCAAGCCATAGTGCCTGCCCAGGCTCAAGAAAGGGCAGCTTTATCAGTTCTCAGTAGCCCCAAAGGACTAAGCAACACAATCTGTATGCAGCCTTCCGCAGACAGCTCTTCAGTCACAGCTTTTACTCTGAGAGCATTTTAAGAGTAATGGCAGCAGATCTATCTGGTTGATGTTCTTTGCAGTCCCTTGATGCTTCATGGGATGGGAAAGATTTTTCTTTCTCTGGAAGAACTGACTTCAAACTCAGATACTGAGCTCCATTTAGTGTAAGAAAAACAGTTTTACTCACACAAGAAAGTGAACACATTGTAATATAGTGTAATAATAAGAATACCACATATAATTTTCTATCTTTTTTTAATTTTATTTTACTGTTAAACATCTTTGTATTTTAAGAATCATTGACTTAGGGGTTATTTACTTAGCCAATAGGCTTTCTAATAGGCTAATCCTTTTCCAGTAGGATTTCTGCAGCTGCTAAGGATTTTCAAGCACAATGTATTGTTTGGCATTGGAATGCAGGTGCTTGAGCAAGCTTCTCTGTGGTCTGCACACCAACACAAGCATATACAACAGGCACTAATCCATACATCCTGCCTCTGTAACAGGTGCCAACAGTATCATGACAACCAAGGAGTGCAAAGTTCCTTGGCTCAGCTGTTTTTACAGAATGCATTCTACCAAAATTATTTTTCATAATCATTCTCTGAAATGCACCAGTAAATATTTGCTCTTTCCAGAAGCTTTTTCTGCAAAGAAACCTTGCCTGCAGAAATAATCACAGTTGGAACACAACTCTGATGTCTTTAGATATTCAAGATCTATAAAGATTGGCATCTGTTTGCCTTCAATTTAACAGGAAAATAAATAAAACAATGTTTGGGAACCAAAAGTGCACCATAACTTGATTGATTTATTTGCTGAAATACATGCACATGTTTAATTTTTCATTTCAAAAACCATAGAGCTCCAGGATAGCTGCTGAAAAGATACCTCGTGAGAACCTCTGTACTGAGAAAGTCAAATTAATCAAAGTCTTATGGAGAAGAAAAACCCTTAAGACATCTTGTAATTTAAATCCAAACAAATACACTCTTGTCTTCAAACACAAATAATTAAAAAGAAAAAAAAATTTTATGAGAGGAATCAGATTTATCTTATGGTGTTAAACATCATTTTTTAAGACAGGTAAAACTACACAAAATGTAAGAATTCACTGTGAATGCTCAGAAACACAAAAAGATGTACAACACACGCAAAACTTTACCTTGTTAAACAGAAGTTTAAGTACGATTTGAGCAAGCAGCCTTCAACTCTACCCTTTCCTCTCCAGCTGTAGGGACCATCACACACACACACACACACATCGTCAACAAAACACTATCCTTGACCTCCACAAAACACAAAACCAGGAAGACAACCAGGGTCCTTGTCCTTACTGGATGGGCTGTAGAACAAAAAAACAAAACATGGTACAAAGTTTTGGTGGACATGGGGTGGGTGACGGGCAGGTTTTGTCCACTGCCAGCAGTTTGAAAACAGCTGTGACTGGCACAGGGCAGCTCCAGACTCCTCTGGCACAGCCCGCCTGGCAGCCCCACGGTCTGATGTTCGTTGTTATTTAATGACTTCTGCTCGACGTGGTCCCAAATGTTTCTTCTGGAGAAGAAGAGCAGCCATGTGCTGTATAAGAGCTTAGTTCTCCAACAACCCTTTCTCTTAAATCTCTGTCTGAACCCTTAGCTGTGGAGGGGTGTTCTGCAGACAGAAATTAGGCATTTGAAGGACCATTCTGTATGACTTTCTGAGAACCAGACCAAGTCAGGCACCATTTCTGATGGCACCTTAGGCAAAGAGGAGTTTCCTAAACTCAGTATGCACATGGCTCCCCAGTACACAGGGCTTTAGAGTCTGGGTTGTGCCCTCTGTCACACATCTTATACCTATGCTTGCTTCAAAAGTTCAAGACTTCAAAGACTCCAGCTTTGATGGTGTCATGGTTTGAATCTTGTTTTCCCCCAGAGGCTAAGAAAAGTGGTAGACCCCAAGGGGTGGAAACCCCTGGAAGTTTTGGAGTTCTGTCCAATGGGCGCTCCTGCAAAAAATGTCAACATCCCACAATCTCACCGGAAGAGATGAGTTGTAGTTTGGTTGTTGAGGAGAAGTGGCCATGTTGTAGAGCCACGAGGAAGGGGCTCTGAGCCCCTTGGGCCCTCTGGGGCCTCCCAGCC